>NC_036247.1:28044620-28168440 GCF_002742605.1 Olea europaea var. sylvestris
TTCTATAGGTAGTAAACCACTTCCTATTTGGACACATATGGTAAGAGCATCCAGAGTCAAGAATCTACTTACCGGAGGTTTCTTTATCACAAGAGATGGTGTAGCACTCATCGCTTTCCCCTCCTGCCGAGGCATAGCTTACCTTTTGCTTGACTTGCACCTTCCCACTGTTATTGTTCTTATTGTTCTTCTTCCAACCCTTTTTGTTTGGACAATTCGCCTTGAAATGCCCAAGCTCGCCACATTTGAAACAAGACCTTTCCGCAAGAGGTCTAGAACTCGATCTAGATTTTTCTCCCTTGCCCTTTGGTCGCACATTGCTTGTACTCCTTACAAACAATCCTTGAGCTTGCTCCTTGTTACCAATGGTAGACATGCCACTAGTTGCAATCTTTCGAAGATCATCCGCTAGAAGTGACGTTCTAGTGTCCTCCATCACAAGTTTATCACCCACAAGCATCAATGTTTGTACTAGGTTCTCATAAGACTTTGGCAATGAAAGAAGTAGTAGAAGTGCTTGATCCTCATCATCTATATCCACATCAATGTCCTTCAAGTCCGATATGATCCTATCAAACTTGTTGACGTACTCCCGGATTGGTGTACCTTTTCATCCATCTTGCAAGTATACAATTTGGACTTCAAGTATATCCGATTTGTTAGAGTCTTCGTCATGAAGTTCGCCTCCAACTTTATCCACACCTCCGCCGCCGTTACCTCACTATCAACCAAGAAAGCAACATTTCTTTCAAGGCAAAGAATGATAGACGCTCGTGCCTCAAGATCTAACTCTTCCCAATCCTCGTTCGACATATCAACGTGCTTCTTCTCCTTTCCCGCCAATGCCTTGTGCAACTTTTGAGAAATCAACAAATTTTTCATTTGCATTCTCTAATATGAAAAATCATTCTTCCCATTGAATTTTTCTATCTCATACTTCCCAATCTTCACCATTCCTCTAGTAGACATGATTTACTCACTTGTTTACCGAAAATAAACCACAAAAGTTCACTTGGAAATTTTCACAAACACCTTGTGCACAAAAAGTTCAAGCAACTCACCACAAAATCGAAGCTTAACCACCTTGATTTTCGAAAGAGCTCTGATACCAAATTGTAGGGAAAACACCTCCCAATGAATGCCCAAAGATCAAACTAAGTTGGCAAAGTGAAAATTTCCAAAACACTTGAAGAACAAGAAAATGAGGAAGAAATGATTTCCAATAGAATATATGAAGATCAATGTGTTTGGATTACTTGAACAAGCCTCAAGTTAATCCACAAGAAAGAGAATAACTTTGAATTTATACCCAAGATGAATAACCTTCTATCTTGTGAATTCTCACCAAGTTTTCTCTCTTCTTTCTCTCTAGAAACGAGCTCAAGGGTTGTGATATATTGTGTTGTATGAAAGAGGGAAAAAATGGCTATTTAAATACCTATCGGGGCGCCTAGGCGCCATGTTCCTGCCTGTCAAAAAAGTTCGGGGCGCCTAGGCGCCATGGAAGTGGTGCCCAGGCGCCATGTTACTGCCGGGGAGGCAGAAACTGGGCGCCCACTCCTGGCGCCTAGGCGCCCGGCAGAAACTTGGCAGAACAGCCCCCCTCCTTCCTCTCTTCTCTTGCTCCTCTTCTTCTCACATAAAGGCACTTTCTTTATCTTTTTAATGCCTCCCAAATAAATGGCTTGAATGGAATCACAACAAATCATCCCCTTGCAGATGCTCCAGTCATGGCGTATTCCTAAGACACAAACTCTTTAAACTTGGCAATGCCTGATCAGCACTACTACTACTGTTTATCCCTTCATCCTTGTCATCTTCTATTATCTCCTCCGTTTGTACATAGTTATAGACAGTCAAGTGTTGGAGCTTATGGAAATTTTGTGCCAGACTATGAGGGAAAAGCTTCTTGATTTTATCACACCTTTGAATCCTCAACTCATCTAGCCAAGAAAATGTGCCTTGTGGAAGAGGTACAACTACGTCCCACTTGAAGAGACCAAAAAAATTTGGCAAGTTTTCCAGGGACAACGATTGAATGCTTTCAAATGGGCCCTACTAGACTGTTGTTCTTCCTTGGCAAACGAAAACCTCATAATGCACTCTATTTTATCCCCTTTTGCAATTATGCAGAACTTTAAATCTCTAGCACTATTTAGAATTAGGAATTCATCTAATAAGGAACTATCCAAGAAACTATTCGTAAAGATTAGTTTCTCACTATCTCATGGAAGCAAATTCTCGTCTTTGGGTGAAGATGATTCCACGAGACTTTTTTAGCTTCAACATGAACTTTACAACTTTCTTTAGAGTTTAAAAACAGTCTGCAGGAATTGAGTTGCTTATCACTTTGTCGAGACTTTAGTAAACGATTGATATCACATACGCTATTTAACCTGCCTTTAAATACTTTCAACTGTTTCAGTGCCTCAACTTTTCAATTGGTGCACATATATGAAATGGCAATGAGAGCAGCTGAAGTTTTGAAAGTCTACTCAGAGTCTGTGTCGGTAACACCTTTGATTTATGGCAACTCAAATATAGGAATCTGAGTTTGGTTAAGATATCCATCCCTTGGGGTAGTTCCTCAATATTAGTAGCTGTGAGATCCAAATGTCTCAATTCATTGAGCATTTCCAATGATGAAACTAATTCCAGTCCATAACAATCTTTCAGCAGTAATGTTCTAAGATTCTCCAAGTGAGATATGGAATTTGACAATTTTTGAATTTTAGTACCACATAAATTGAGAGTGCATAGACCACACATTTGCTTGAAGAAACAATTTGGAATTGATTTTGGAGGATTTTCTCTCAAAACCAATGTTGAAATCTAGGACACGTGGGTGACGCGTCACATGAAATTTTCTCCATCAAGTTTTCCATCAAGGAAACCTTATCCAATTCTTCTGTCCATTTATGCATAACAGGTATCTCCCTTAAGTAAAGTCCAGTTTTTACCTTGTATCTAGGGTTATCTTTACTTTTCTATATTGCCATGCATCTTCACATACGTACCAGTTTAACCCCTTTCCAGTAAGCAGGGTCTCTCTAATTTATTCGATATTGCACGACCTTGGTCAATCTCGACTCTGAAGCTAGATCTTCTCTCCATCAGCTCTTTTGAAATGAAATTTTCAATCAATTTGACTATTGGAATACAATAGCCTTTAGGATACAGCGTGCAACGCAAGAAATAATTTTTTAGCTTTTCATCTCCCAGATGATCATAACTATAAGAGAGTATTGACAAAACCTTATCTTCCATGTTCGCTTGTCCCATACATGATTCTTCCAGTCCTTCCAATGCATCTCTCCATTCATAAATGCCAATCACTCCCCTCATGCTTCCAGCCAATGTGACAAATGCAAGTGGTAAACCACCACATCTTTTTACTATGTTCTTGCAAATCCTTTCTACTTTTGGATGAAGTTCAACTCTGCCAAGTTTCTACAAGAATAGTTTTGAAGCTTCTTGCTCAGAAAGTGTGTTCACTTTTATAATCCTTTGACAGTCCATCCCATCATAAACTTCTTTTGATTGACTTGTTATGACGAACTTGCATCCATTCATTCCTCAAGGAATAGCAATCTTCTCTACATCGATTTGCCTCCAGACACCATCCAATATAAGTACAAATCTCCTTCTTTCCTTGAATGCCTAGAAAAGTGTAGCTGCCATTTTCCTTTGATCACTCTCACATGAGAAATCTAATTTCAAGACACCAGCAATGTCATTCTGCAATTTGTCAATGTTAAACTCTTGAGAGACAGTGATCCAATAAACATGACCCAAGAATGTGGATTTCTTTAAGAGCTTATCATGGACATGCAGTGCCAAAGTTATTTCGGCTACTCTCCCCATTCCATAAATGCCAATTCTTTTGACACCGTCATCCATTAATGATGCCCAAATGTCATCAAAATTTTGCAGAAATTCTTGGCCATTGTGTTGGGCTGTCATAATTAATGGGTCAATACTCTCATCAACCTCAACAAAAATCCCTCTAGGAAAATCACTTTGCTCAACAAGCTCAGTCACTTCTGTAGTCATTAATTCAACTTTTCAGCCAACTTTTATTGTTCAAAAATTCTGCAGCATTGTACGTCTTGGTTCAAGGTTCCAAAATCTTCTATTATGCTTTCAGCATTACTCAACCAATCTTCAACCTCTCTCTTGCATTTTTATTTTGATAACCGTGGGTGTCCGGGCCAACTTATGCGCACCTTGACTAATCCCACGGGGCCCTGAAATTTACAGTCGGATACTCACCTCAGTGGCCCTAAGGGGACTCAAACTCATGACCATTGGGGAGCAAACTCAAGGCCTGACCATTGAGCTACCCTTCAGGGTTCTCTCTTGCATTTTTTTCAAGAAAGATACGTTGCATTTTGTGATTCTACGTGCACATCATCTCTTCGTCTTGTCAGCATTTCTATTTTTCGTTTAAGAGCATTTGTATTTTTCTCCAAGTCTATGCTTAGAGATGACAAATCATTTCTAGCCATTTCAACATAATTAGCCATGCGACTTCCTACAGCAGTATTGTATACAGTTAGAAAAAGCAATATAACACTTTAGAACCATGGGGCACTAATTTGCTTGAAAGAAAACAAAATCGAGTATCATGTATTTAGTACAAAGTCAATCAATAAAAGAAATCAAAAAATTAATTTATTTCAAAATAAATTTAACATTTACATAAATTTCAAACAAAGAGATAAATCACTATTATATTATTTAAATCTAAAAACTATTAATTATTTAATTGACAACAGACTTTGCCTAGGTAAGAGGTTAGAAAGCACGTAGAAAAGGAATTATTGAACCAATGGACGACAGCAATTATTGTTTCTTTTTATAATTGATTGATTACTCAGTTGATAACTGTAATTTATCTAAGCAACCAAAAGTCACTTTCAGTATTGACGTAGCGGAATGTTATAGGAAAGATGAATGTTGGAATGGATAAGTTATTGTATAGTTGTGTATATCCGAGCGACATGATTAGGAGTTATAGAAATACTAGAATTGTGGGATTTAAATTAAATAGATAGAGTCCCGCTGACAATGTTGTTTCGATCTTTTAGGAGTTAGTTTCATTGTTTACTTACTCTTTCATTTTATCTCTTTGTAATTAGTTAGAGATTATCCTGTATAAATAGATGTGGAATGAATCCTAATAAGAGATATCAAAAAAATCATCTTTTCCTTAAATCTGGTATCAGAGCTCTAGGATATTTTCAAAAATTTTTAGGCATTCATTGCTCAGGCCTCAATTGCCAATTTTTCTGTCTTTGATCTAACCCTTTTCTCCACCATTAACCATCACGTCCGAGGCTACAACGTCCACAGAAGTCCTCAATCATCCATCTGATGATCTGTAGAATATCCAAGCAACTTACAGACTAAATGGGAAGAACTATCTGAAGTGGTCCCAATTTATCCGCACGTATCTAAAGGGCAAGGGAAAAATGAGCCATCTTCTAGGAACAAGACCGAAGAAGGGAGACCCCAACTTTGAAGCATGGGATGAAGTAGATTCCATGATCATGTCTTGGTTATGGAACTCCATGACTCTTGAAATCAACGACACCTTTATGTTTCTACCTACGATCGAAGAAATTTGGAATGCTGTTCAACAAACACACTCAAAGGCTCACGATGTAGCTCAGTTGTATGAGATTAAGATCAAGACTGCTTCAATGAAATAAGGCAGCAAAATTGTTACTGAGTACACGAATATACTCCAGACTTTATGGCAAGAGCTAGACCATTATCACTATTTTGAGACCAAATGTCCAGAAGATGCGCAACCTTGAAGAATTTTATCGAAAAAGATCGAGTATATGATTTTCT
Source organism: Olea europaea var. sylvestris (assembly GCF_002742605.1). Taxonomy (NCBI): domain Eukaryota; kingdom Viridiplantae; phylum Streptophyta; class Magnoliopsida; order Lamiales; family Oleaceae; genus Olea; species Olea europaea. The sequence goes on from NC_036247.1 coordinate 28,050,480, forward strand.
TACATGGCTTAATGCTGAGTTTGATCAAGTGAGGTTCCAAATTATTGGCAAAGAAGAGATACCCTCTCTGATTGAGACCATCTCTCTAGTTCGACAAAAGAGAGTCAACGGGGGTGATGGTTGAACTACAAATTCTTGACGGTTCTACTATAGTGACAAAGACGGATGGAAAGGCAGATCTATCTTGATCGTCGAATTAAGATATTCGGGACAATCATTGGTGTACTTACTGCAAAAAACTAAGACACACCAGAGACAAGTACTGGAAGTTACAATGTAAACTACAAAGCAAAGAGTGGGGAAACCAAGGGGAACAACAGCGGATATTTTTTGCATCATGTACATATAATCGTCCTCTAAACCGCAAGATACCATCTACTGATATATGAAAATCTGAAGCTTTTCCATCATGTGTATCATTCTTTATCTTGAAACAATAATCATCTTCATGTTGCCCTTGCTGAATCCTATTTAATAATTTTGGCTGAAGTGTTAATGCTGTAAGTTTAGCCTCTACAAATCCTTGCGACACAACTTCAATACCCATTCTCTGTAAATCTATCAATTCTGATTTTGTGTTATAATCATACTCGCAACATGAATTAGCCATCTCCAAGCCACCATGAATTAGCCAGCTCCAAGCCAAGCCACATTTAATGTAGAGGAGATAGAGAAGTTAAAGGGACTTCTTGGATCACTGGAAAAACCTAGTTGTTCATGCTCTCTTGCATACTCAGGTAAGTTCTCATTTTCTCATGGGCTAAATGTCTCAGATGAAACTATCAGGAATTTATGGGCATTGACTCAGAAGCCACAGGCCATGACTAATTCTTCACTAAATTTTAACACCTACAATCCCTGTCCAAGCAATCGAAAATAATAGCAGCTGATGGTTCTTTAACTACTATAGATGATATAGGTGACATTCATATTAGTCATTTCCTTACTCTAAAAAATATTCATCATGTTCCAAAGTTGTCCACCAACTTAATATCCATTCAAAAGCTCACACATGGAATGAATTGTAATGTTTTTTTTAATCCTTCTCATTGTGTTTTTCAAAACCGATCAGGTTTTGGGGAAGAAGATTGGACTTGCTAAGGAAAGAAACAGGCTCTACTATCTTGAAGAATCAAACAAATCACATGTGATCAAGAATAATTTATCTATGTCATTTCTTTCATCATCCAATAAAGACACTATTTGGCTTCATCATCTTAGACTAGGGCACCCATATTCTGGAATTTTAAAAACTATGTTCCCTACTTTGTTTAGAAATCTAGGTTCAGAACAATTTCATTGTGATGCATGTGAATTTGCTAAACATAAACATGTACCTTTTCTAATTAGCAATAAGAAAAGTTCAGTTCCATTTTATTTAGTTCACAATGATATATGGGGACCCTCCACGGTTCCAAATGTGTCATTCTCATCGATTTGTCTCCATTATTGAGGATTGTACTAGGGTTTCCTGGATTTCCTTCTCAAACACAAATCAGATGTAAGTAGTGTACTCCCAAACTTCCACAACATGATTCAAAACTAATTTGGGGTAAAAATAAAAAGATTTCGATCAGATAATGCAAGGGACTATTTTAATCAAGTTCTATCTCTTTACTTTCAAAAAGAAGGAATTATCTATGAATCCTCCTGTGTTGATACTCCATAACAAAATGGAGTGGTAGAAAAAAATGTTCACTTGCTAGCCACAACCCGAGCCTTTCTTTTACACCATAATGTTCCAAAACATTATTGGTGGGAGGCCATACGCACGGCTACATATATTATCAACCGTCTTTTTTCTCGAGTCCTAGGTTTAAATTTCCAATGGAGATACTATCTGGATTCCATCTTGACCTTCGTACAACAAATAATCTCACTCCAAGAATCTTTGGATGCACAGTTTTTGTCCATAGTCATAGTCACAACAGAGGAAAATTAGATCCAAGGGCACTCAAATGTATATTTGTAGGTTATTCGTCCACCCAAAAAGGAAACAAATGCTAACATCCACCTACCAAGAAATTCTTTGTCGCTATTGATGTCACTTTTGTGGAAACAAAATCATATTTCACTCAACCTTATCTTCAGGGGAAAATTTCATTTCGTGAAGATAAGGATAAAGACTTGTTTTTGCTTGACCTACCTACTCGTGAGCTAATTGTGTCCACATAACCAGATCCAACTAATCAAATTCTAGCCAAACTAGTCTCAGCTGATCCCACACCTGACCACACCAGACTCATGACAGAGCATAATGACGTTCATAACACAAGGAGATTCGTACAGGTTTATTCAAGGGGGAGAGACTCGGATTATAATCCCATGCAAGTCCAAGATTCAACTCCTACTCTTGAAAATGAGGTAAATGCAATTTCTGACCAGCCTACATTAAGATAAGAATGTGATCTCCCGATTGCCATTAGGAAAGGCACTAGAGAATGCATAAAACACCCCTTATATCCTCTAGTAAAATTCATCTCTTTTAAAAAATTCTCACCAACACATAGAACTTTTCTAGTTAGCTTAAACTCTATTCATATTCCTGATACTTTATCTGAGGTATTATCTAATGAGAATTAGAGAAATGCCATTAGTGAAGAAATGCGGCACTAGAGAAGAACCAGATGTAGGAGATAGTTAGCTTACCACTAGGAAAAAAGGTTGTAAACTGCAAGTGGGTGTTTACTGTAAATTATAAGTCGGATGGCTTTCTTAAAAGATACAAGGTTAGACTCGTCGCAAAAGGATATACACAAACTTATGGTATGGATTATCAAGAGACAATTGCTCCAGTAGCTAAGATGAACACGATAAGAGTTTTGTTGTCACATCTACTAATTTTTATTGGTATTTGGAATAATTCAATGTAAAAAATGCCTTCCTTCATGGCGAATTAGAAGAGGAGATAGACACGAACATTCCTCCAGGATATGAGCAACAGTCAAGAGGCAACAAAGTATGCAACTTAAGGAAGGCACTTTACGACCTAAACCAATCACCACAGGCTTGGTTTGGAAGATTCACCAAAGTAACATTACCCACTAGGTATAAGCAAAGTCAGGGAGATCATACACTTTCTATAAAGCACTCGAATATAGGGGGAGTCACCGCTCTTTTGGTATATGTTGATGATATAATAGTTACTTTTTCTCTCGTTTCTCTTTATAATTAGTTGGAGATTATCCTGTATAAATAGTTGTGGAATGCATCCTAATAAGAGATATTAAAGAAATCAATTTTTCCTTGGATGTTTACAATGAACAAATCTCACAAGATGAAAAAACTCATGAACTTTTTTTATTTCTATCGATCAATCTAGACACAAAAGGCTTACAATGCTTTATATAGGAAAAACCATAGGAAAATTCTAAAAAACAAAAAAATAATAAAAAAAGATTTTTTTTTACCAAGAATGGAAAAATCAAGATAGTGACTAAAATTGAAAGTCTTGATCTTAAGGGTTATCGTCCAACAGACGAAATTCAAATCTAACTTAAATTGATTGCGATATACCAGAAAAAATTACCAAAAAGGGAAAAAAATGAATAAACGAATGCCTAAATGAAGGAATTTGCCCAAAATTGGGCGTACGTTAGGAGCAAAGCTACAAAGTCTTGTTCTTTGGCCCGTTTTCAATTAAATTTGACTAAAATTTTGCCAAAAACGAACAATTCCAAAATTTCTTCAAAAATTGGAAAGTTGCCTAATTCTGCCTCTCCGGTCCCACTTTTCCATAAAGTCTAATTCCTTCTACACCCCATCAAGTATTATTATTATTATTATTATTATTATTATTATTATTATTATTATTATTATTATTATTATTATTATTATTAATTGATGCTTAATTATGTGTGTGTATGTGTGTGTGTTTTTTTTTAAGGATAAAATCTAGTCTCATAATGAGTATTGATCAAGAAGATGATGAAATTTGGATAAAATCTGCAACTCGGGATCAAAGTATATACTTGGAAGTTGACAGACATATATTGAAATTGTTGACTTTGATTTTGTAGAAGAGACATAGTCAGCAGATTTGGACTCTTCTCACATTCACGTAAGTCCTATTCCTAATGCTTGGACAAATCATAAGTCGCATATGGCCTTTATTAGTAATAGGGAGGTGGTCGCATGTACTCCCATGGTCAAGTCGATCAATGTATGTGTATTTAAGTGTGGGACGTACTGAAGACGTGAGCCACTAGATATTGAGGGGTTGGACTCGGAAAGGGATGATGTTATATAGATAGCAAATTATATCTTAAGCGCATAAACTTGTATTATCTTCAAATGACATAGTGTGGTATGATACTAACCGTTAGATGGAAAGATACATGATCTTATCTTGATGATTGTGGTGCTCCCTCCTAAGTCTCAATCCATCAATTATAGGCTGGGTGGCATATAACGTTTCTAAAAAAATAGCCAATAGCACCTAGGTCTAAATTCTGAAATATAGACTGATGATTTGAGATTTAAATGCCTGCTACAGAGATGTCACATTAATCAATCATAAGCAGATTTTATACGAAAGTTCTCTTGGAAAGATTTGAGGTGGGAGATGCTTTCTTTTAATGTAGAGGTTAGATGCCTAGTACTTTTTTCCTTGCATCATGCACAACACTTTGCTTAGGTCATGGAGTCTGGCCTTTACATTGCAATTCATTTAGAGTGATGTACGACCTCAGCCACCTTATATATGGCCTTACCTCGAGTTGGTAAGAGGATAATGTGGAGTGTTGGCTTCGTTGGCTTGCTAAATGGGTGCCACATGACGATAATATAGAGCCTTGTCAGAAGTGGCGTAACAATAGTCTCCCAAGTTGATGTATGGATATTTATATAATGCGTGGAATTTTAATGTAAGGTGGAAGTGAACTCATTGTTGAGGTGGCACATTTAACGTGGAACATCTAGCCTTTCTTTTGCTGGGAAGTTGTGCATTTCAACACAACATAGTAATTCCCCAAGTCCAGTCATGGATATTTATATAATGCGAGAATTTGAATTGTCGAAGTGAGTTGAAATACTTTTGTGTGGAAGCTATGCAAAAGATGCAGAGACAAGGTCTTGAATTGAGGATGAGGCTTTAAAAGAAGCTTTGAAAAAAAGTTGTGGCAGAGGCAAGGTCTTTGCTTCAAAACGAGGCTCTTAATGATGAAGCTTTGAGAAAAGCAGTGATGGTGGAGGCGAGGTCCGTGCTTGACAAGCCTTTGGTAGGTGTCTCTGACATTTTTCAACCCCAATATCATACCTTATAGCAGTAGAGACCTCTATCAATGATGAAGGATGTGTTCTCTTCATCCATGAGATGCATAGAAATTTGATTATAATTTGAATAGGCATCCACAAAGTTCAATAATTCGTGCTCCAAAGTGGAACCTACGAGTTGGTCTATCATTGGGAGGAGAAAACTATCCCTTAGGCAAGCTTGGTAAGGTTGAAGAAGTCTATGCAGACCCTCCACTTGCTGTTGTGTTTCTTCACGAGGAATAGATTAGAGATCTACCTTGGATATATTGCCTCTCTAAGAAAGTTAATGGTTATCAGTTTCTTCACCTCTTCCTTCAAGGCCTCATAGCTTTTAGGGTTGAGGACTCCTCTTTTTTGTCTATGTGAGACAATTTTATGATCAATTCTAAGATGGCAACAATTGACATTTAGGTCAATGCCAACCATGTCCTCATGCTTCCAAACAAAGACGTCCATGTTCTTGCATAAAAAGCTCTTAAACTTCTCTTTTGCTTGTTGTGGTAAATCCTTTCTCACTTGTAGTAATTTGGTGATCTTGAGAGTCTACAGAAAAGCTCTCTAAATCTTTTACTAGGGCCCTTTGTGAGTTAATCTCCATGATGCAAAGGTCTGACTCACCATAATAGCTTATTCATCAAAGGTCCTCCCATCTTAAAGGGCATTTACTATCTCAATGTTTTCCCTTGCTCAATGGTCTGGCCTTTTTATGTGTGTCGATCATTTTGATCTCAAGTAACACCATGTTGATATCATGGGGCCCAACCATCCTTAGAGAATTATGTAACATTTCCTAACTCTCATATGATCTCACCTAACCATGGCAATGCTATGTTTTGTGGCAAACTTTATGTATAGATGATAAAATGGAGATGATGACCCATAGCTATTTCAGGATAGGTCTTTCCAACACTCCATGGTAGCTTAACCTGACGTCTACCATAAGGAACTCTGTAGATTTGTGCCAATCTCTACCACAAGGGTGATTTTTTCCCTTGGGATGATGCTATCATTGGTGACCGTTTAATGGAAAGGTCGTGGGACTAGCTCATGATCCACCATCTTGTCATAGGTGGCATCAAATAGGATGCTAAGGTTTACCAAGTGAGAGGTGAAGGCTTCTCCCTATACTTTCAAGGAGGTGAAAGCCCTATCATGGCTCTATTACAGTGATCAATCAATTCTTCTTTGACAATTTTACCTCTCATTATCTTCATCGATACATCAAAGGTGGTAGGGTTCTTGTTTTACACAGTCCTATAAAATAAAGTGTTCATATTAAGGCCTCACCTCAAGGCTGAGAAAGCCTCTTTATCGGTGACCTGTTCATATTATGTTACCTCATCAACAAATGGTCTAGGTAGTTCTTTAGCTCTTCACCAACTGATTGTCTTATGTCCTGAAGGTGTTGAATAGGGCATCTCCATCCTTTCTGGATAGGTACTGGTTCAAGAATGCCTTTCTGAGGTTAGGCCAGCTTCTGGTACTCTTTGCTGGTACTCCACTATAGCAAATTTTATCCACTCTATTAAAAGTCAGGTAGAAGGCTTTGCACTTTAGTGTTGGTGAGGCACTTCTCAAACTCATATGAGTCTTATAAACTCACTTAGATATATAGATACTTATTTCTATACTAAGAATTGTAATTAATGTTGATGTACTTTGCTGGATCGCCTCTTTCCTCACATAAGAAAATCGTTGGAGCCACAAAACGACTTGGGACGTAAGTATCCCTCAATTCTTGTTAGAAGTAGAGTTGTCATCGATATCATCAAGTTCATAGGACAGGCATGGTTTGAATCTTCCTCCTTAGCTTGGTACCAAGGTTAGACCTATTTGATCCCTTATGGACTCTACTGCTTGCTCTCTTGCCTATTTTTATGCTAGTGACATCTTGTAGCATATGGCTTTGTATGCGCTTTTTAACCTTGATATGAGAGGTAGCTGAGGTGAAATATTCGTAGGCTCCACCAATCCAATCCTAAGGAAGACACTAGTAGGTCTACGAGATCTAAGCTCTCGTTTGTATTCAGGAAGAAAGTTATCTTTTGTATTGGATGGATCATTTGAGGATCGATCAGATGCGTAATTTGTTAACACATCTACTTCTACTTTCGAGGCTAGCATCTCTTCTATGCCTATGAGATTCAGCTCTTGGATTTGGACTTCTTCTTCCTCTTGTTGGAACGGGCCCGTATGAGGCACATTTTGGGGTATTTGATTATCCACGTGCCATTGTATTTGGAATAGGATTTGTTGCATAAGGGCATTTTGTTGAGTGATGGTCTGCACATTGGTGGCCATTTCTGCCACCTCTCTGATGAGGCCTATAGATGGTGGTGGTAAGGTCAATGATGAGTGACATTAGTCCAGAGGACCTCTTCTTCAGAGGCCTCTTTTGACCTCATTGGATATCTATCTGCTCCACTAGCACCCATAGTGGGTAGATGCCTCTTTCATTCAAAGAGAAAGTATTTTGAACAGATTTTTATCTCAAAATAATCTTTTTAAAGAAATATATACACTTGAAGTACTGAACAACATTTCGAATCTTTTTTTCTTTGGAACTTTCAGTGTTCTTCAATGGTCAATTTGAAGCACTTTCTGGTAAGCTTCTTTCATGAGGTTTTGCTTGTGGTTAAAGTGTGGTTTTCCATAGGTGGTGCTAATATGTTGATCTCAATTTTTGTAGAACATTGCCAATAGATCCCAATTCCTCTCACGTCTACATAAACTTTCCTTTGGAGCAATTGGATAAAATGTAAATCACACTTGATAGTAAGGCTGCGTACACTCCAACGATTATGTCAATCAATGTATATGTATTTGAGTGTGGGACGTGCTAAAGACGTGAGCTAGTAAATGTTAAGGGGTTGGACTCGAGAGGGAATGATGTAAATATATAGAGAAAACAAACTTATAGCACTGGAGCATAAATTTGCATTACCTTCAAATGACATAATGTGTGAACTTTTATAGTAGAAGAGGTAGAGACATTGGCCATTCGATGGCAAAATACGTGGCCTCATCCTACTGGTCGAGGTTTCATCTCCTAGGTCTTGATCCATTTGTCATAGGCTGGAGGACATTTAATTTCGTGAAAGGTAGCCACCTCAATACCTAGGTCTGATTCTAAAACGTAGACTGACAATGTGACATTTAGACGCCTGCTGTAAAGAAGTTACACCAATCAGTCATATGCAGATCTTGTACGAAATATCTCTTGAGAAGATGTAAAGTGAGAGATACTTTCTGTTAATGTAGAGGCTAGATGCCTCTTCCTACAGCACGTGTAGCACTTCTTCTAGGCCATGGTGGTTGACATCTACATGGCACCTCGACTACCTTATATGTGGCCTCACTTCGACCAATTAAGAGAATGATCTGGAGTAGCGTCAGAAGAGATGTAACAAAAATACAAGAATACTTAGGCTGCACAATGAAATGGATTTAAGGACTAAATTGCACCATCTGAAAGATGTGTGGTGGTTGGTGTAATTACAAAAGAAATAGACCAGGAAACAAGGAATTGGAATGGAAATCAAATTGTTATTGGGAGAATTCATAGTGCCCAAGGATTTGAGAGGGAATAAACTTTTTTGCGAAAGAGAAAAAAAGATAAAGGAGGATGAAAAAGGAGGACAAAAAGAAGAGGAGAAACCATGTGAAATTAAGGAGAAAAAATCCCATATATTTGGAGATTAAATTTTTTTGACTAGTTTACAGGAAATGTGCTACTTGTTAAGGAACATGATCAAATTATCAAAAGATCTACAATTATTAAGGAAGGAGATGGATAATCGTTATTATGATTCGTGTATTGAAGAACAACAATAGATTGGAGTGTTTCATTTTGCTTGTTGTAATTGAACCTGATGATGTTTTTTACGATTAATATGTTTAATTTTGCAATTATGAGTGGGTAGTAACATTTTGTTACAATGAATGATGTAGTTTCAATTTTTATTATTTATTGCATGTTTTATTGCTTTCAATCGCATGCGCATCAATTGATAGATTAATGGATAATTTTGAGATTTGAGAAGTGATATAATCTAGATTTGGGCATATGAATAAGGTTAGTTTTATTTGAGAGAGAGCACTAGCTACAACCAATTAATTCAATTGTTGACACATGAAAATGAGCTAAATGTATTCGGATTAGATGGATGTTAAATAACCTAAGTGAAATTTAAATTTCTAAGTTTTTCATCTCATAAACATTGTCAAAAGTTTTAAAGTAGATTAACTTATACTAATTTAGTGTAACTTTAGTTACACTACAAAATTGAAGAAATGATATTTGGTTACTATCTAAATTTAAATTAAAGCTAGGTTAACGTAAAAGTTGATAGCAAATAGTTGTCTTTGTGGGACGATACTCGAACTCAAAAGTTCACTTAATTATACGTCATGATTTGTGTCGAGAGAGATACAAACAAATTGACACAACGGAATAATTCTTCTCCCAAAAGAAAAAAAGTAAGACACCCTTTTGGACAAATTTTATATGCCGAAAATACTCTAAAAAATCAATCACACCAAATCACAAGAGTACAATCAATTATTTTACGTGAAAAAATATTCTCGATGTGAGGAATAAAAACCACGGGACCTAATCCAGAGAAAATGTCCATTATTAATCAAATAATGGGTACACAACATCTTTGCTAGTCACAACTAGAGGCTACAACTTATATTTCTTCAAGATACCAAAAATCTCGACAAAAAAATATGAAATAAGAAAAATATACCAACACAATTGGCTACTGTTTATGCACATTAACCAATGTTACCTGAATTCAAAATTTGATCTTCACCATTAAAATTATATCTCTGTGACTTGTGAACCTCTCCTCCAAATTTCAGCTCGATCAAAATATGGACAACTTGGGATCAAAGTTTTAATGAAATCTTGGTCCAAAAAAAAAAAAAAAAAAAAAAATTTTTTTTTTTTTGAGAAACAACTTGTACTTTTAATTTTTTCTTATCTTCTTCTATTTATATTCATCCATAGTGTTAACGCCTTAATGGGCTTTGGGCTATTATATGTAATATGACCCCAAACATGGGCTTTCCTCCTCATAAGAAAAAATAACCCAACAAATCTCCCCTTCCGACTATGGAAGATTTCGCCATCCCAGCAATTGAACAACAATTTTCAACCTTTTTCTTTGGTAGTGTCTTTGTCAATATATCAGAACCATTACAACCGGTATAAATTTTTACAACCGGTATAAATTTTCTCAAGATCCAATAACTTATCATTCAACACATCCCTGATTCAATGGTAACATACATCAATGTGCTTCGATCTTGCATGGAAACTAGAGTTTCTAGCACGATAAATAGCACTCTGGCTATTACAAAATAATACGTACCTTTGCTATTTGAAACTAAGTTTTCTTATGAATTTCTTTTCCCATAGTAACTCTTTAGTCACCTTTGTTGCTGCAATAAATTATGTCTCTATTGTAAAAGGACAGTACACTTCCGAAGTTTTGATTGCCAAGTTATAACTCCGCCTGTAAAAAAATAAACAAATAACCCAATGTAGACTTACAGGTATCCACATCTCTTGCCATATCTACATCTGTGTAGCTAACTAACAACGGCTGCCCATTTCCAAAACCAAGTCTCAAATTGGACGTGTCTCAAAGATACCTCATGATTCACTTAACTCAATTCCAATGCTCTCTTCTTGAATTTTAGAGGAAATAGTTAACTACATCAATTGCATGGGCTATAGTTGGTCTTGTGCAGACCATCGCATACATCAAAATTCCTACTATTAAGGGGTAAGCTCTCTCCATGTCTTCCTTTCCTTTATCTGTAGAAGGACATTGCTCAATGCGAATCTGAAGTGGGTAACAAAATGAGAGCTATATACTATAGCCTTGTCCGTATTGAACCTCTCAAGCACTTTCTTAATACACTTCTCCTGTGACAAATAAAACTTCTTGGCACTCCTATCATGACTGGTTCTTATGCCAAGAATTTTCTTTACTTGTCCAAGTCCTTTATAATAAAATACTTACTCAACCGCTTCTTCAACCTATCAATTCTTTAACAACATAGAGTGATAAAATGATAAAAGTGTCATCAAAGAATTTCTAAAAAAATATAGAGTTTAAAAGTTGTTTTCTCGAAGCAATGCCCCCATAACAAACTCAAACTTCTTGTACCACTATCTCAGTGATTACTTTAGACCATAAAGACTTTTCTTTAGCTTGTACACATAATCCTCTTTTTATTTCACTTTGAAACCCTCTGAGTGTTCCATATAAATCTCCTCCTCTAAATCACCATAAAATAATGCCGTTTTCACATCCGTTTACTTAACTTTTAAGTTAAGACTAGCTGCTAGGTGACAACAATACAAATAGATGACATCTTTACGATCGAAGAGAAGATCTCATCAAAATCAACAACTTTTCTAGTAACTAAACCCGTTTTATAACCAATCTAGCTTTATACCTGTTAGATAAAGAATTTGTGAAATCTATTAGTCTTGGTTGAGACCTTTCCATATATAGATCAAATACAACTGATTTCTAGCTCCTATATTATATGCTTACCATATACGGATATATCAACAGCTACCTATTACCTAAGTATGGAAAGAATACAACTTTACAATGAATCTATAGAGCTATACATTTAAAGAAAATTAGTGTACTGTACAATCAATGGAAAATTAATGTCCAGCTAAATGTAACTATAATATCTTTTGACATCCCCCCTCAAATTGATGTTGGTAGATCAACAAGTATTAATTTGCTAACCAAGAAGTGATGATGTTGACATGTCATGGATTCGGTGAATATATCAGCAACATGGAGAGTGGTGGAGATGTGAGGAAGAGTGATAACCTGTCGATCAAAGGACTCACAAATGAAATGATAGTCAACTTCAATGTGCTTGGTCCTCTCATGGTATACAGGGTTAGCCACAATTTGAATAGCACTAGTATTGTCAGCATGGAGTGGAGTGGAAGAAGCTTGTGAGAAGCCAAGATCGATAAGAAGACTGCGTAACCAGATGATCTCAGATCAAGTAGCTGACATTGCCCTGTGCTAACCTCAGTAGAGGACTTTATGCTTCTTACACTTCTAAGAAATGAGAGACTTTCCCAAGAACATACACCAACCTTTTGTAGATTTCCTAGTGTATGGACAACCAGTCCAATCGGCATCTAAATAGGCTTATAACTGAAGAGAGGTGCCTACTGGAGAAAATAAGCCACGAATAGATGAGCCAAGAAGGTAGCGAATGATTCGCCAAGCTGCAACTAGATGGAAATGTCGCTGACAATATGAACATCATAGGAAATGTCAGGTCGCATGATAGTTATGTAGATAAGACTACCCACCAACTTCCGATAGAGACTGGAGTCTTCAAGAAGGTCCCCTTCATTACTTCGGTAATTGACATTAATCTCTATGGGAGTATCTATGGGAGTAGTGTCAGTGAATTTAGCTAAAGCCACCAGATCCTGAATATATTTGGTTTGAGTCAATAAAAGACCCTGTGACTAATGATGTACCTCCAAGCCCTAGAAATAAGTTAGATGTTCGAGATCCTTCATGTGGAAAGTAGCATGTAACTACTGCCGTAGCATAGAAATGGCTTCTAAATCGGACCCAGTGATGATGATATCATCCACATAAACAAATAGGATAACAATTCCCGTAGGAGTTTGTAAGAGGAAAAGAGAGGAATCATATTGACTCTAGGTAAAGGAGAAACTAAGGAGCATATTTCGAAATTTTTCAAACCAAGCGTGAGGTGCTTGTTTCAATTCATAGAGTAAACATTTTAGTTTACACACAGCATTCAGAGAAGATATAGGCATACCCAATGGAAGTTTCATGTAAACTTCGTCCTTGAGATCACCAAGAAGAAACTCATTCTTGACATCTAATTGATGTAAATGCCATGATTGAGAGGTGGCAATGGCTAGAATAGTCCTTACAGTAGTCATTTTGGCAACAGATGCAAAAGTCTCATCATAATCGAGTCCATACTCTTGTTTGTTACCAAGGACTACCAAACGAGCTTTGTAACGGTCTAATGAACCATTGGAGCGAAGCTTGACAGAAAAGACACACTTACTCCCAATAGGCTTTATGGAGGGAGGACACGTAACAATCTCCCATGTCTGATTTTCTTCTAGTGCTTGAAGCTCTATTTAGATAGCTTTTTGCCAACACTCGTGTTCCATGGCCTATTTATAACTAGTGGAAATAGAAATAGAAGATAAGGTTGCAGTCAAAGATAAAAGAGGGGTGAAACCAAACCTATTTGGAGGATGATGCAAATGGGTGCTGTGCCTAAGAGGGATAGATGCACTAGTATTACCTGGAACATGAGTAGTAGCCGAGGAGTGATCAGGAAAGGGTGTTGAAGGGGCTGGAATAGTAGGTTCTGGAAGTAAGCCTCCTCTCTAATACAGTAAGAGAGGCTGAGGAGAGTCTTCGTTGACAAACGAGTCAGAAAAATAGGCAAAACAAAAAATGAAGGAGAAATATGGACTTTGTTAGTTGTGAAAAAGTACTCATTTAAAAAAAATAACATTTCTGGAGATACGATTACGATGTAGATGAGGGTCGTAACAAACAAAGCCTTTTTGATGAACTAAAGGCCGATTGAGCCGTGAGTTTAGTCCCTTCATGAGGGAAAGATGGACAAAACACACACGACCAAAAACACGGAGGTTAGAGTAATCAGGATTATGACCAAATAAACGAAAGAAAGGAGTTTCATTATTCAAAGAAAGAGAAGGCATTCGATTTATCAAATGGACAGTCGTTGTCAAAGTTTCGCACCAAAATCTAGAAGGGACAAAGGACTCAAGTAAAAGAGTACGAACCACATCTAGTAGGTGACGGTTCTTCCTCTCTACCACACCATTTTGTTGAGGTGTGGAAGGACAAGATTGTTGAGATATGATCCCATGAGATTGAAAAATTTACTGAAAATGGGTAGACATGTATTTACCCCCGTTATCGGAACGCAAAATTTTGATTTTAGCCGAGTATTGAGTCTCAAGATGGGTATGAAACAACTTGAACACGGAAAAGACTTCACTCTTAGAATGAAGGAAATAAATCCAAGTGAATCGACTATGATTGCCGATAAAATTCATAAAGTAATTGTATTGGGCAGTAGAGGACATAAGTGCCATACCCAGACGTCACTATGTATAAGTTCAAAAGGATGAGTCTGATGAGATGTGTGAGATAGAAAAGGTAAAGATTTATTTTTTCCTAGTCTGCAAGGGTTACAATTAAATTTGATAGCATCAAGAGAAAGCAATTCTTTATTTCTAAGCAAACCAGAATGTAACAATTGATAAAGTACATGTGAATTTGGGTGTCCTAGACGCCTATGCCACATGTGACTATTAATTTGAGCTGAATTACAAGTAACAACATTCAAATATGAAGAAGGAGGTAGCTGGAGAGGAAAGAGATGCCCCATTTTAGGCCCCTTCATGATCATTCTCCCAGATGTTAGATCCTGCAAAACACAACCAGATTGAGAAAATTCGACTTTGCAATTATTTTCAACTAATTGCCCAACAGATACAAGGTTAGAAGTAAGATTCGGAGAGACAAATACATTTGTTCCAGTAGGAAAAACATCACCAGTACCAGTTATGGGCAAGGCACTGCCATTGGCAGTATGTATTTTATGGTTACCAAAATATTTTTGTAGATTGAACAGGTAGGCAGTAGTGTTTGTCATATGATGGAAGGCTCCATAATCAAAATACCATGGCTGAGAAGTTGGGAAAGGTTTACCTGAAAGACCAAGAGTTGAGAAAGCATTAATAATCATTTTTGCATTTGTTGTACCATTTCTGGTAAGAGTGATTGACTAGGAGCAGGAAAATTTTGTTTGGAAAAGCTGGTTCCACAGAGCTGAAAGCACAAGAGGAGGCAACTGAGAGGGGGGGTCGAGTAGGGTAGTCTTTGAAAATGTGTCCTACCTTTTTACAATAATTGCAGAATTTTTTGGAGCATTTGGAGGCATAATGTCCAAAATCCTTACATGAAAAGCACTAGACAGAGCTTATATCTCGTCTTTTGTTCTTTCCTTGAGCAGCATAGGCCGTTGGAGTCGTAGAGATATGGTCCTCCATAATATCTCATGTAAGCATACGATGCTCTTCTCGAAGTAACACATTCAAGCATGCATCTAAAGAGGAAATTGGGTCACGATTCTTGAGATTGGAGCAAGTAGCTTCAAAATCAGATCTAAGCTTCATGAGAAATTGATCTCGCCTACTTGTTTCACGCAAAGTTTAGAAAGTGGAAAGACCATCGGGAGGAAGACTGGCATAGATAGTGTCCATATACTCATGCCATAGATTCACGAAACTAGAGTAAAAATCAGAGATAGAGAGACTTCCCTAGGTGAGATTGGACGGGCTATGTGATTTTGACTGTAAAGTTTTTTTTTTTAGATATGTCCACATGTTGGTAGCTGTCTACTAAGTTCTGAGATTGAGAATGATATGTGGCTCAACTGAACTAAGGATCCGTGATTGAACCTGTGCATCCTTGATTTCCCATTTGGCATATTGGTCTTTTTCTTTTCTTTGTTTGGGAGGAGAAAGTGTTCCCTTGACATATAACCACATGTCTTTACCCTTGATAATAACCTTGAAATGAAAGGCCAAGGCTGGATTATTCTTGCTATTAAACCGTACCATGAATGCATCATACCGGTCAGAAGACATGATGTATAGAGTCGAAAGAAACACTGTGATGTCGAAAAAAAAAACTTGAAAGTTTTGACCTGGGGAAATTACCAAGATGGCAACAGATTTTGCTGATAATCAGAAGGCAAATTCGTACAACCACGTAGATCAAGAAAATGTTAAAAACTCCAAGGAAAATCAGAAAGGCCAAGAAAAATTATAATGATGCACCGGAAGAGCACAACAGAATACACGAGCACAGTTCAAATGAGTGGCTCTGATACCATGTTAGACAAAGAATTTGTGAAATCTGTCAGTCTTGGTTCAGACCTTTCCATTATATAGATCAAATACAACTGATTTCTAGCTCCTATATTATTTTCTTACCATATACAGAGATATCAACAGCTACCTATTACCTAAGTATGGAAAGAATACGACTTTACAACGAATCTATAGAGCTGTACATTTAAAGAAAATTAGTGTGCTGCACAATCAATGGAAAATTAATGTCCAACTAAATGTAACAATAATATCCTTTGACAATACCGAAACTGTGAAGTGAACTCATTTTGGTTCACCCTGTAGATCACATGTTCTTCGACATGTTTTATCTTTAGAGGTATGTTCACTAACTTAAAGGTAAGATTATCATACAATGATTACATTTTATCTTGCATTGTCTCAACCCACTATGTCTTATGTTCATCTTCCATACGATCTGCATAACTCTTGAGCTCTTCCTCATCACTCAATAATACATACCACTCTGCTGAATATCATATGGAAAGATGTCAATCCCTGGTAGACCTTCTGAGTAGAACCTTTGGTGGAACTTCTGGTGTAATATCAGGCCCTATCAACTGCTCATCAGTTTCATCAGATGCCTGAGCCTACAAGGGGACATCGACATCACCTATACCTTGGCGGCCATCCTGAACATCATCCTCAATTTGAGTTGATAATTCTTCATAAAAACCAGATCCAAATCAATCAAACTATGACCTTTTTGAGGTACAAATTTCTTTGCTTTCTTAATATCCTATATTGTCTGATCTTAAACAAACACGACATTTCCGCTTCTCACAATTTTCTTCTCAACTGGATCATAAAGCATGTTTTCGAACTAATCTTAACCATAACCAAGGAATACACTTTTTATGTTTCTACATCAAGCTTACACCTTTCATCTTTGGGAACATGCATAAATGCTTTATATCCAAACTCACGTAAGTGATCACAGGAAATGTTACGCTTCGCCAACGAGGCTTTAGTCATAGCCATGTGGCAGGACACGCAACAGAGAAATACTTGCCTGTACTCTGCATTATTGTGATAAAGCGACAATTCTAGCTAAACTTATTTAATAGACAAAACCATCAGTATAACTGAGCCACTTCAATCGAAGTGAATCGATAGAGGCATCTTAAGAGAGGATCTTCACAAAAGATCATGTTGCAAGTTGATAATTTGATAACTCATTATATGGGTGGTCCTAGTCAATCAAACAAGTCTAATCTAGTTTTACATGTCATGCCTAGGCTTGCAACACCACCACAACACTCAAGGCGGCATGGCGTTTATATGATTGATTGATACTTGTGACTAGAGAGTTCCACCGCCAAGATGAAGCCAAGTGTATACTCATCCAATGACTAACATTTATCATCTAATACCATAAAAGCTCGAGTTTAGTTCTTTTGAAATATAATGCAAGTTCATACTCTCAAACCATATGACTACTTTACTCTCTTATTTTACTTTTTATATTACCCCCACTTTTGAAACCTTCTTTATTTTGATAAAACTATCCTAAGCTCGTTCCACATTCAACTATATATTCTCATCCCACTATCTTGATCGTTGGAGTATTTTTGATTGCCTCTTCCATCTCCGAAGTTTGGCTGTATGCTTCAATGGTTTGTACTAGTGTGTAGGTGATATGATCCAGGTTGCGCCGTCGATTAACAAGAAGTTGGTGATTGATTGGAAAAATGAAAGCTGAATTCAAGACCTCAAATGGGCAATACAAATCACACAATTGCATGGCCGAGTTATGGAGTTCACACAGTTGAAGATGACATGCAAAGGAGCAAGATTGGTATTAGAGACGAAGGCCGGAATTGATGGGAGACACTTGATTCATGAGGCCTAATTTGGAGCCAAGACTAGCCACTATGCGACCACACAATGGTTCCATCCATGCGGTTGCATACGCACAATAGCGAATTAAAGGGCAGCTACACTTTGATCTATATGACCGCATAAATTTCTTCTATGTGGCAGCATAGTATACTTCTGGAACCAAAGTTGCAATTTTCGCGAGTTTCCTATTTTGAGTAGAATTCTAATCTTTTATTATTTTTTTAGGATTATTTGGACGTATTTTTACCTTTTTAATTAGATCCTAGGGTTTCCATATAAGTATGACTTTATTTTCATTGTATTGGAACTTTTGACATTTGAGAGATTAATATAATGGGTTGCTTTGCTTCCAAGTTCATGTTCTTTGAAGAACAAATTGAACTTATTAAGATTTGTCAATCTTGTGGCATTCAAAACAAATCCAAGTGAGATTTATAATTGTGCAATTAAGAGGTCATTAATTTCACATATTAACGGTTGCTTAATTCATCGTTTGTGAATTAAATTCAAAATTGACGATTCTTGGCTTTCTTGGGATCCTTGTCACTCTAGTTGTGGATTCGTTAGTGGCCATGCTAACCGGGTTCACATCACTCGGTATTAGAGTTTAGGCACCAAAATCGAAGGTTACATCATTTTCTTTTCTTGTTGAGTCTTTTGATTTTATTTTCCGCGATTTCTTTTGTGTTGTGTCTTAGATCCATAAAAATTCAAATCTTATTTTTGGACAAATCTGACGTTCAAATCCATTCTCATTTGTTTCGTTAGCGTCGTAGTCGAATTTTTTATTTAGTGAGTCAATTTTTTTTTACTGTTCACAGGTACTGTTCAAAAGTTAAAAAATTTCAAAAATCGTGGAAAAAAGTAAAAAAAAAAACTTATTGTTATTGTTTGAATTATTTTTATAGTCCTTCCAGTTTCACATTGTTTTGTCCAGTCAGTTAAAAATTCAAGGACCACTTTCTTGAATTTCCATAATTCCTTTGAAATTTTTGTCCAATTCCTTGAGTTCTTTAAAAATTCACAGTCTCATTTTGGGAATTTACTTAAACATGCGTAACGGAAATAAAAACGATTTCAATTCCCACCAAGATTCATCTTCGTATTTAGATAAGAATTGTGATAAAAGTAGTACCTTTTTTAGATCTGTAAACTCCTTTACATTATCTTTGTTCCAGCAACTTGGATCTGCCTCCAATAAATTCCACACAGAGAACAGATTGCAGCTATCAGAATTTTCTCTTCTTGTGCTAGCAAGAATTATGAGAAACCTGCTGAATTAAAAACCCTAGTTACATAGTTATACAAGCTCAAATGGGCTTGGCCTAACCCAGTCAAATATTTAATTAATCCATTTAATTAAAACTGGTTCGTGAATTAATTAATTCGGGCCTATAAATAACCAACCCAATTAATTAATTAATTCATCCAAAAATTGTTAACTTAATTAATTGACAAATTACAATCTCCCAATTCTCTGTGTGTACAACCCATCAGGTACCGATCACGATGGTGAAATATTATTTTGATCTAATCAAAACTGAAAATTAAAACATCATTTCAATTTATCACCAATTCACACTCGTCGTCCCATATTGACATCTAGCAATGTATCAAGGCAACAAATGTGATGGAAAATGTCACATGGTATGACAAAACCAAACTTATTCGTTTACCATGAAACTATAATCCTTTCGTCAATATGATCCGATCAATTTCGAGATATGGAAGTGTGTCAATCTCGATTATCGATCATATCTTTCATTTTACTATTAAGTCAATATGAGTTCGACTTATGAGTATACGTTGGCTAAGTATTTCGTTATCGACTTAATTCAATGAAATGCAGATCACAATCTCTTATATCTAAGAGTGATGAATCCTCTATTCGTCATTCACAACCTTCATATAGTTCTTAACATACCCAAACGATGCCGTATTAGCGACCCTTGGCAGAGCAACATCCAACACCGTTAAAGCACGACCGTCCTCATACAAGGTATTATGATGACCTCAAGTCAAAGAATCAATTCCACTACCGAACATTAGAGATTAACCACTGACACTCAGATAGTTATCCATGTGGAATCTCTTAGCGGGTCCCCAATATTTCGTTCTATAACAAAACATCCACGCGTTCATTTAAGCGTTACTATACTTTAGCTTATGAGATCAATTACTTTCTTCACAAGTAAGAAATACTACACATGATGGTCTATCTGTAATAATTATATTCGTATCTCGTTATTACTTATGACCATAGGTTATTCAAGACCCAATCATATATAATTTGTATCTCACAATCACAACTCCTTGTGATTAACAAATCATTTAAACTTGAATTTTCGGACTCTATTATTTAATATTATTTATCAAAATATTAATTTAAATAAATAATAGATCTTGCCAAAATTAAATGTATTAAACATATTAAAAGTGTTGACAACCTAAGTCGATTGGATCTAGGGCATATTACTTACAAACTCCCACTTGTACTAGATCCAATCACTCACGTATCTAATACCAAAAGCGTCCACATGACGATCATATTTCTATTGTGTAACTGCTTTGTCAGTGGATCTGTAATATTGTCATCTATGGGAACTCTCTCTATCTTTACGTCATTTCTTTTTATAATCTCTTTGATAAGATGATATCGCAGCACATGTTTGGATCGTTGATGAGACCTCGGTTCCTTCACTTGTGCGATGGCTCTATTGTTATCACAATACAATGGTATGGGACCAACAATGCTAGGAACGACTCCTAGTTCATTAATGAACTTCTTGATCCAGACAGCTACTTTCGCTACTTTAGAAGCAGCAATGTACTCAGCTTCTGTTGTTGAATCAGTGGTTGTCTCCTATTGAAACTTTTCCAACTAATCACTCCATTGTTAAGAGTAAACATATATCCAGATTGATACTTGCTATCATCTTTATTAGATTAAAAGCTGGCATCAGTATACCCATGAACCTTTAGGTCATCTCCTCCATAGATCAAGAACGCATCTTTAGTCCTTTTCAAGTACCTAAGAATGTTTTTAACAGCTATCCAGTGTTTCTTACCAGAGTTTTCTTGAAACCTGCTCATAACACTTAGAGCATATGAAACATATTGTCTCATACATAGCATCACATACATGATAGATCCTATCGCCGAAGCATAAGGAATCTTATCCATGTGATTTCTTTCATCATGTGTTTTTGGACACAGCTTTTTAGAGGTAAATCCCATGTGACATAGGACACAAACCTTTCTTGGACTCTTCCATTGGATATGTATTTTAGGACACATCTTTTGAGAGGTAAAAGTATTTACAATCTAAATCGATTGGATTTAGGGCATAACAATTATATCTCACACACAATCTTATTGAATTTCCATAAGAAATTGAGTTTGAATTGTTCTTTGAAACATTGTTTGGAAGTAGTGATTGTAAAAAGGCTAAGTTGTGAGATTAATTGAGGATAAAAGCAGAAAATTGAGAAATATTGTTGAGGCAAAAATAAAATTTTAGAATTTAGGATGTTTGGCAGTAAAGGATTTTAATTCAAGCAGGATTGGTGGTCGAACAAATATACCTGACAATATGATGAGGCAATTTGAAAGGATGTTAAAGGATATGGAGGATAGGATAGATAGGCTTGACATATCTGTCACCAATCTTCACAGGGAACATTGCAGACAGGAGCCTAGGGTGGAGACACGAGATGAATATGGATATGGTAGTGAGCTGGATGAGGATGAGTTTAATGAAGTCGAATCGAGGAGAATGAGGAATAAAGGTGATAGGTTTGAGCGTTAGGGTAGAAATAACTATGGAGATGACGTAGATGGAGGTATGGACAACATCAAAATGTTCATTCCGCCATTCAAGGGTAGGAGTGACCCAGAGGTGTACCTGGAATGGGAGAAAAAATGTGGAGCTTATCTTTGAGTGTCACAATTACTCCGAGGATAAGAAGGTGGGATTAGCAGTCCTTGAGTTTACTAATTATACGATCACTCGGCAGGAACGGGTAATGACGTCGAGGCATAGGAATCGAGAGAGGCTTATCAACACGTAGGATGAGTTGAAGACGATAATGAGAAAATGATTTGTACTTGTTCATTATTATAGGAAACTCCATCAAAGGTTTCAGGGTTTGTATCAGGGTTCTTGAAATGTGAAGGACTACCATAAGGAGATGGGAATTCTAATGATTAGGACGAATGGCTCATTTTCTATGTGGGTTAAATAGGGACATTGCTAATGTGGTGAAGTTGTAGCATTATGTGGAGTTAGAGAATATGTTGCATGTGGCAATGAAGGTGGAAAGGTAACTGAAGCGAAAGGAGACATCTAGGAATTCAATGAGGCCTAATTCGTCTTGAAAGTCGAGATGGGATGATTAGAGGAATGATGGGGATGTTGCAAACAACAAAGCTGAAGTGCCAAGGGAGAAGAAAGAAAATGCTTGCAAGGACCTATCAAAGGTAGAGTCACAAACTACTATGAGCTGGGACATTAAATGTTTCAAATGCTTGGAAAAGGGGCACATTGTGTCTCAATGTCCAAATAAGAGAGCAATGATCTTGAGTGCTAATGGAGAAGTAGTGAGTAATAGTGATGGAGATGTGATGCTTAAGCTAGAAGATGTTAGTGGTGGTGAAGTGTTGGAGCATGCGGTGGATGATGAAGCACTTGTGCTGATGCATACACTCAACACACAAATCAAGGTGGATGAAGAGGAGAAGCAACGAGAAAACATCTTTCACACTAGATGCTACGTGGAGAATAAGGTATGTGGTTTAATTATTGATGGAGGTTGTTGCACCAATATTGCAAGTACCACGTTAGTTGAGAAAATAGGGCTGAAAACAATAAAACACCTTAAACCTTATAAACTACAATGGCTGGATGATCGTGGAGAGGCAAAGGTGAATAAACAGGTATTAGTGAATTTTTCTATTGAGCAATACAAGGATGAAGTGTGGTGTGATGTGCTAATGCATGTGGGTCATACTTTATTGTGTAGGCCATGACAATATGATTGTAGGGTGAAGCATGATGGTTTTAGAAATAGGTACAGCTTTGAAAATGATGGAAAAACTATCACACTTGTACCATTGACACCACAGCATGTCTATGAGGACCAAATAAAAATGAAAAATGAGAACGAGAGAAAAAGAAAGGAGAGACAAAAAGAAAGCTCAAGAGAAAATGGCGAAGTGGCTAGGTGTAAGAAAAATGGAGTAAAGCCACATGAGAGAAAATGAGAGTCTTTTAAGCAGAGAGAAAATTGTAAGGCGAGCTTCTTTGTAGAAAAGAGTGAGCTTGAGAGCGAGTTGGTGAGGACTAACAAATCCTTCCCCAGTTTGAATTTATCTTTGATGCAGGAATGTGAAAATCTATTGCATGAGGACTTTCTAAAAGGAGTATCGCCATTTGAATATCTGGTTGATACATTGCAATTGGAGCATTTGTGGAGCATCGAAGAAGAGTCAATCAACTAAGGTAATGTGGAGTATCAGATTCTTGGTTATGAGCGGGTTGATGTTCTAGCATAAAGTTGAACTTGTTCCAAGATGGTAAATGGGAGAAGAATAAAACATTCCATGGCATTATAAAGCTTGAAGTTCCAGATTCAAGGACGTATCCTTTTTAAGAGGAAGGGGATGATATGATTCGAGTTGCACCGTCGATTATCAAGAACTTGGTGACTGATTGGAAGAAGCCAAAGCCACGTTCAAGACCTCAGATGGGCAATACAAGTCACACAATTGCATGGCCGAGCTATGGAGTTCATGGTTGAAGATGACATGGAAATGAGCAAGATTGGTGTTGGAGACGAAGGCTGAAATGGATAGGAGGCACTTGATCCATCCATGTGATCGCATGTAGGGTGGCGAAGAATTAAAGGGCAGCTACACTTTGATCTATGCGACCGCATAGATTTCTTCTATGCGGTTGCATAGTATACTTCAGGGACCAAAGTTGCAATTTTTCGCGAGTTTCCTATTTTTGACTAGAATTCTAATCTTTTATTATTTTTTAAGATTATTTGGACTTATTTTTACCTTTTTAATTAGATCCTAGGGTTTTCATATAAATAGGACTTTATTTTCATTGTATTGGAACTTTTGACATTTGACTAATTAATACAAGGGACTTTTTTGCTTCCAATTTCTTGTTCTTTAAAGAACAAATCGAACTTCTCAAGATTTGTTAATCTTGTGGTGTTCAAAACAAATTTGGGTAAGACTTATAAATTGTGTAATTAAGAGATCGTTAATTTCACATATTAACGGTTACCTAATTCATCGTTTGAAAAATAAATCCAAAATCAATGATTCTTGGCTTTCTTGGGATCCATGTCAATCTAGTTATGGGTTCGTTAGTGGCCGTGCTAATCAAGTTCACATCAGCAAGACCAAAACTTATGTGGATGTTGGAGGAGTCGAGATCTACTGGTCAAGTCACTCCTCCAAAAGTAAGATCGACTCTGCTTGGTACATGATACTATATAGGAACACAAGGTGTCACATGTACGACCGTGCTTAATGCCTCACCCCAGAAGAATCTTGGTAACTGGGCTTGAGAAAGTAAACATCTCACTCTCTCAACCAGTGTTCTGTTCATTGTTTCAACTATGCCATTCAATTGAGGTGTTTTCGGAATTGTCTTTTGATGTCAAATTTTCTATTGTTTGCAATATTTATCAAGAGGACTAGAATACTCTCCCACATTGTTTGTACATATGCACTTCAACTTCTTCCCAGTCTTTCTCTTGACTAAGGCCTGAAATTAATTGAACACAATCAACACTTGATATTTTGTCTCCAAGGTATAAACCTATAACTTCCTTGAATGATCATCTATGAAGGTAATAAAGTAACTAGAGCTACCAAGTGTTCTCATCTTCATAAGACCACACAAATGTGAACGTACTAAATTCAGTATTTTTGACTTTCTCGAAGGAGGGAGATTCTTGAAGAGGCTCTATTTTGCTTCCCAAACAAACATTGATGACACCTTTTCAGATGTACTTTCAATCTGCTTAGTACACTTTTCTTCCCTAATATAGCAAATCCTTTCTCACTCATGTGAGCAAGTCCTTGTGCCATAACTCTACTATACTATCATCTTCCATTATAATATCAATGTCACTGAAGAGCTTTGCTTATAAAACATACAATGTAGAGACTTTTTTGCGTCACCAACCATACAGCCCGAATGAGCTTCTACTGGCCATTACCAAATGAACTGCCATACCCATACCCATCATCATCAAATTTTCTTTTATAAATCAAGTTTAGATATATCTTTGGAATATGCTTCACATATTTATAAAACAAATCTTAAATCATTACTCATCTCCAATACCAATGACTTTTAACCAAGCCATCATTACCTATCTTTACAGTTCCTAAATCACCAGGTATATAGGATGTAAAGAAATCTTTCCATGATGTAGCATGAAAAGAGGCACCACTATCAATCACCAAACTGGTCTCATTGATGTGATCCATGGAATGAATGCAACAAAGGCAAGTCCAGGCAAAGATCCGTTAATCATTGAAAAGGGCTGATGAAGAGTTCGAGAGCGAAAAGAGTTAAACAAGTGATGGGATTACTTGTGCAAGCTACAATGAACTAAACATCGATCTTAGCAAGTAAAGGAACAAATTTTGTGTTGGGCTCGAAAGTGGAAACGAGACGGTTCATCTTGGTTCAAGTGGCGGAGGGAGGGCTTGAAAAAGACCATATAGTTTACACAAGCATGCGTTCGCAAGCTTACTTACAAAAATCAAACTAGTGGGCAAGAGATGGTCTATGTGACCACACCTAATACTACTATGCGATCACATAATTAGTTTGGGTTGTGAGATTTCTCAATTTTCTTGAAATCTTTTATTTTTTGTTGAAACTCTATTTTTGGTAACTTTTGTAATATTTAGACTCTAATTCCATTTAGAATAGGGTTTTATGGGTTTCCTATAAATAGGATCCATTATTCTACATTGTATTCAATTTTTATTTATATCAATAGAGAGATTATTTTGTGAGCAATTTTACTTTCAATTCCTTATTCTTCATTGAACTAAATTTCGAATTTATCAAGAATTATTTTCTTGTGGCATTCAAACAATTCGGATGAGATTCTTGAATTTTGCGATAAGGGATCAATATATTATCGACGATTATGTTGGTTTCTTAGTTCAATATTTTTTGGTCGAACTGTAAATGTTGAATTCTTGGCTTACTTGGGTTCGATTCAATCTTTTGTGAGTTTTGGAACTATTTTTCCCACATGAGTTCACATCAGTTAGTATCAGAGCTTAGACTCCAAAAGTCAAAGTTATATCCTTTTTCCTTTTTTGTTTAACTCTTTTGTTTCTTTCTTTATCGTTCTTCGTGTTAGCAAAGGTTCCAAATAATTTCAAAAGTTGTTTGTGCACTAATTTAACATCAAAATCAAATTTTTTTTTCTAATCTTTGGGCTCTTTGTTAAATTCTCTTGCATTTAGGAAAAAAAAGTTCAAAAAAATCCAAAAAAAGAAAAAGAAAAAAGAGCAATTGAAAAAAAAAAACCCAAAAAAAGCAAAAGTGCTCAATTTAAATTCAAAAACCACTTTCTTGGATTAAATAATAGTTCTCATTCGAAGTGTCAAATTCATTTTTTCTTCTTTCTTTCATTCCTTAAGTCTTTTAAATTACAGTTTCTCATTCACATCTTAGTTTCAATTCTTCAAGAATAAGACTTGGTTGACGCAGAATTTGTTCTTGAAGTACTTAGGCGAAGGCATTGAGCAGAAAAATGCAAGAGTGGTGAGACTATTATAGAGGGAAAAGCCTATTGATTGATACTCACGCATATACACGTGAGACATATACTACATTAGATTTAGGATGTCTGACAAGGATAATTCAACCTCAATCCAAAATAACAATCAAGTCAACATATCGGAGGATGTAATACGATGGTTCAAGAGGTTGTTTGATAAGTGTATTTTATACACTTATTCGGCACCTTAAATTGCGATATTTGATGGTTCTTTAGAAAAATTATATCCTAAATTCTTGTATTTTATGATAAATAGGTGAAATTTTATGAAGGAAAATGATTTGAAGGAAAGAAGCAAAAGTAGGCAAAATTGGAGAAAATGGCTAAATCGTATGAGATCCAAAGTTCAGAGACTAAAGTGTAAATATTCAAAAGTTGTGTCAAACCACAAGATGAATATTCGAGAGCGTTAGGAGTCAATTGGATGAAGGAAGATGTCAAAGGGATCAAATTTAGGCAAAATATGATCACAAATCAATTTCCAACCGAAAAGTTATGCTTCGAAATTTCAGGCTCACATTGAGACCCATTTTTGACATAGCACATGATCAAATTGGAGAATGATGTTTGAAGCAAAGTCGTAGAACTTTGTGTTACTTTCCAATGCATCTTCAATCGTCTCAATCGAACATCGGGAGAGAAAGTTATGATAAAAAAATGAACGAGGTGCTGTCTGTCGGGAAAGCAGCACCCCGTCACCACTTTAGGGCGCCGTGGTGCCGAGAAGTCTAGAGAGTTGGCACCACGGTGCCAAGTTGTGGCACTGTGGCATCGCATCCCAGGTGCCGTGATGTAGCATCCAAGACGTACTAGGGTACAATTTCGGCCCCTTTCTGAGTCCATATGAAAACCCTATTCTTCCCACACAGCAAGGGACCTATAAATACAAAAATTCTTACACTTCAAGGGGTTCCACACATTAAGAGATAAGAAACACATCTTGGGAGAAAAAGGGAGAGATTCAAAAGGAGAAAACAACGACAAATTCATCTTGTGAAGTATCAATTGGAAAAGGAAGGAATTCTCTGTTCAAGATCTACTTTTTCTTCTACATATTTAATTCTAAATCTAGTGATGTACTCTAAGACAATTTGTTATCTCTCTTCTTTCATTATGCGTAGCTAAATCCTTTGTTAGGGCAAACAATGTAACCTATTTGGAACCCTTTATTTCTTTTATTTGAGATTCTTGTTCGTTATGATTATATGTGTTGGTTCTAATCACGTTCTTAATGTTTAGAATTTTCTGGCCAATTATTCAATGATTTCATGAGCAATAATTGCGTAGAGGTGCGGATTCTTGTTTAGACCACGTATTAAAATTCGGTAAATTGATATGACGTGTAAAGATGCCTATATTAATTGCTGCAGTCCTACATGAATTCTTAGAACTATTATTTCGTTTAAATAATGTTGATTCACATAGAGATATTGAATTATTTAAATAGGTTCAATGAGAAATCAAGAGGGGTAAATTGAATACCGTAGAAGAATTTGATCGAACACTACTTTGGATTTTTATGAATCTTGATAATAGAAGTAAATGTGACCAATAGGTGAATTTGTTCTGCCCTAATACCCATTTATTATTTGAATTCTCACTCATTTTCTGTTGCATTCACGAACTTTTAAGTAGTTAGAATGAAAACCACTTTTAATCATTGTTCTCGTTTATTTTCGTCAAATAGAAGTTAAAAATAATAAATTGAGTATTGAAGTATAGTCCTCATGAGAACGATAATCCGAACTCAAAAGGTCCACTTTACTACTTGTTACGATCCGTCCACTTGCAGGATAAAATCAATACCATTGTTTGAAGATGTGAGGGACATGTTGGATAGGAAGGAGACATGGATGGACAGGCAAGATCCATTGTTTGCAAATTTATATGGGGGAGTTCCCAATGTAAGAAGACAGGTAGGCGAGAGCCTAGGATAGAGAATCGTGTAAAATATGAGGCTGATAGTGACATTGATGAAGAAACTTGATGGATGCTGAGATAGGATGAATAAGGGATAGAGGAGCTAGGAATGAAATGAGAGGTAGAGACCTTGGTGTAGATTGAGTTGACGAAAGCATGGGCAACATCAAAATGACAATTCCTTAATTCAAAAGAAAGAGTGATTCGGAAGCTTACTTGGAGTGGGAGAAGAATATCAAATTGATATTTGATTACCACAACTACTCGGAGGAGAAAAAGGTAAAAATTATAGTACCTGAATTTATCGATTATGTTATTACTTGTTTGTATCACGTAGTAATAACTAGGAGAAGGAATCATGAGAGGCCTATTAATACATGGGATTAATTGAAGGCTATCATGGGAAGATATTTGTACCTAATCATTTTTATAGAGAGCATAAAATATTGCAAAGCCTTCACCAAGGATCTAGGAGTCAGGAGGACTATCACAAGGAGATGGAGATGATCATGATTAGAACCAATTTTGAGTAAGAAAGGGAGGCCATTATGGCCTGGTTTTTAAATGGTTTGAATAGGAAAATAGTTAATGTAGTGGAATTGCCACATTATATAGAGGTGGAGGACATGCTACATGTAGCTATGAAAGTGGAGAGACAATTAAAGAGGAATGGAACAACTAGGTCTCCATCAGGTTCTAACTCTTTTTGAAAACTGAAGTGGGATAATAACAAGAGAGATGGGGCTGTTTTAAATGGCAGAACTGCGCTACCAAAGGGAATGGAGAAAGTTCTAGCAAGGTTACATTCAAAGTAGAATCCCAACCATCTAGGGGTGAGACATCAAATGCTTTAGGTACTTGGGATTGGAACACATTGCTTCTTAATATCTGAAAAAAGGGCAATGATTTACAAGACAATGAAAAAGTCGTGAGTGAAAATGGAGATGATTACGATGACATGTTAGAATTAGAAGAAGCCAGTGATAGCAAGAATGTGGAATAGGCAGTGGGAGAGCTATTGGTTACGAGACAAGCTCTTATTACTCAAATCAAGGCAGATGACTTGGAGTAACAAAGGGAGAACATATTTTATACGAAGTGCCACATCAACAACAAGGTATGTAGCATGATTATTGATGGTGGTAGTTATACTAACGTGGCTAGCACTACAGGTTAAGAAATTGAGTTAACCATATTAAAACATCCTAAACCTTACATACTGCAATGGTTAAACGAATGTGGAGAGGTTAAAGTGAATAGGAGAGTGTTATTGAGTTTTCCAATTGGTAGCTATCATGATGAAGTGATATACGATGTAATTCTTATGCATGTTAGACAAATTTTGCTGGGTAAACCATGGCTATCTAGAGGAAAATAATTCATGATGGATACAAAAATAAGTACAGCTTTATCAATGATGGAAAATCTATTACTCTTGTGCCATTAACACTAGTACAAGTGTATAAGGACTAAGAGAATTAGAAAGCAAGAGAGAAAATAGTGAGGTGCCTAATAATGAGAGAAAAAGATTAGAGCCACGAGAGAAAAAGAAAAAGAGTCCTCCAAGAGGAGAGAAAAGCCAAAAGTGAAGTTCTTTACAAAAGGGAGTGAGTTGAAAAGGGTAGTAGTTGAGAGGCAACAAATGATCTTATTGGTCTATAAAGAGCCACTTCTCAATTTTGAGGAATCTAACACGCCCCTCCCTAGTTTGGCTATTTATTTGTTGTAGGAACTAGAAGATGGATTCCCGAAAAACATTCCTAGTGGGTTACAACCCATATAAGGCATCGAACTTTAAATTGATTTTGTAGTTGGAGCTGTCATTCCAAACAAGTTGACTTATCGAAGTAATCCTGATGAGACCAAGGAACTTTAAAGGCAAGTGGAGGAATTGATGAGCAATTAGTATCTAAGGGAAAGTATGAGGCCATGTACTATGCCAGTACTACTTGTGCCAAAGAAAGATCAAACTTGGAGAATGTGTGGATTGTTGGGCCATCAAAAATATAATGGTAAAGTATCATCATCCTATTCCTAAATTAGACAACATGTTAGATGAATTACATGGCTCATACATATTTCATAACGTTGATCTTAAAAGCGATTATCATCAAATTAGAATAAGGAAATGAAATGAATGGAAAACTATTTTTAAAACTAAATATGGATTGTATGAAAGGTTAGTTCCGCCATTTGGACTTATTAATGCACTTAGCACATTTATGCGATTAATAAATCATGTTTTGCTTGCATTAATAGTAGTTACTTTGATGACATTTTGGTATATAGTAACTACTTAAATGAGCATAAAAGACATTTAAGAAGTGTGTTTGTGGTATTAAGACAAGAACAACTTTACACTAACTTTAAAAAGTGTACATTTTGCATGAAGAAATTTTTTTTTTTTCGTATGTGGTTAGTGCCAAGGGGATAAAAGTTGATGAGGAGAAAATCAAAGCTACTGAGAAATGGCCAACACTTAAAAGCATAACTAAGGTAAGAAGTTTTCAAAGTTTGGATAGCTTCTATAAGCATTTTATTAAAGACTTTAGCACAATTATTGCACCACACAAAAATTTTCAAGAAAAGTATAGGATTTCAATGAGATATTGAATAAGAACATGCACTTAATACTATCAAAGACAGTTAAATTTTTAAGATTGAATGTGATGCCTTAGGGATAGGTATTGGAGCTATTTTAATGCAGGATAAAAGACGAATAGCTTACTTCAGTGAAAAGCTAGGTGGAGCAGATTTTAATTATCCTACATTGACAAGGAATTGTAACCACTTTTCGAGCTTTGGAGATATGACAGCACTACCTATGGCCAAAGGAGTTCATGATTCACCCCGACCATAAATCTTTGAAGCATTTGAGAAGTCAAGGTAAGCTAAATAATAGGCATGCAAGATGGATGGAATTTATTGAGACATTTGCATACGTCATTCGGTATAAACAAGGTAAAGTAAATGTGGTAGCAGATGCATTATCGAGGACGTATATGCTTTTAACTTTTTTAAATGCTAAATTGTTAGGTTTTGAATATATTAAGGACATGTATGCCAATGACTTGGATATCTTTAATGTATACGAATCATTTGATAAAGGAGCTATAGATAAATTCCTTAGGCATAATGGGTATTTATATCGAGAAAATAAGTTACGTGTTTGCCACGTGATTTAACCACAAGTATATGGTGTCAAGTTTTGTAGTATAGTAAGGAATTGAAAAGTGTTGAACCCACAGGGATTGATATTCGAATTCTACTGAGTACTATAATTGTTTCGATTTTCATTTTATTTAGATAATCAAATTGAAGTGATATTCTTACGCTAATTTAATATAAATGAAATAGAGAATGTAAATAAAATGAGGCAATTTCTAAAGATTGAATCAATTTATGGATATCTAGGGAATGATTTCACCATATTATCAACACGTCTTTCAATCTCTATAGCTATTTTCCTCAACTATTTCTCGAATTTATAGGCAAGAACCCTAATTTAATTCTATTCCCTCTCTCGAGCACTAATAGAACCTATCTCTAGAGTTTATTCCCAATATCTCTATTCAGAATTAAACATATAAAGATTATCAATGCACTTGGTTCTTGAATGAATTTATCCTCAAAGGCTCGCACTTCCTTTCGAAACCTACGAATCTAGATTATGTTGTTCTAGATCATGCCTAGATTTTCCTCTCTTCAGCATCAAATTTAAAGCATCAATTTATTCAATTGGTGATCAAGCAATTGAAAGCATTAAGCACAAAACAACACAAATATATTCTGGAAATGTGAAAGAAAATAACTATATTGAAATCAAATCATGTCTCAACGGGTTACGTCAACCCTAGATCTAATAGTTTAGTTCATGCTTGAATTGATTGACATATTGAAATATAAAATATAGAACATGGGAAAGAAGAATAAAGGGATAAGAAAAAATAGTATAGCCGTGTGACTTCTTCCCGATGGTCGTCAATCTCGTCTCTAATGGATTTTCTTCCTTGCCTCTTGATGATTTTCCTCCTTGCTCTCCTTAGCCGTTTTCTTCTAATTCCTAGAAAATCAACCTCTATTCTAGGTCTTTTTCATAGGTATATATAGTCTTCTGGGTTTTCAAGGTATATCCAAGTTGGGCCATGATATGACCCAAGAGTCGAGCCCGACGAAGGCAAGTGCGAGACGAGACCCATTGATTGTCGATGGCGGACGGATGAGTGATCAAAGATGAGATAAGTCAACTAGGCGATGGGATTGCTCGTTAGGTAACGGTAGAAGACACCATGTTCGGGACTCAAAATGGAGCAACTTTCATGTAAGGGTCGATGGTCGAATCAACTTAGATTAATTTAATATCGAAGGTCAAAACCGAAGGAAAATTTTAAGCCTGTGCAGTCACATAGGCATACACGCTCATGGTCGCACGGTGGTCTACCGAAACTCAAAGGAGACATTTTGTTTGAACCATGCGACCGCCTGGAATTGCACGTTGCGGTCGCATTGGCCAATTTTTGGGCGAATTTCCTATTTTTGGTATTTTTCCATATTTTGTTAGTTTTTGATTCTTTTCCATACTTTGGGAATTATGCTAGACTTTTGCACGATTTTTACCTAGTTTTTAGGTTTAGTATAAATAGAAGTTTTCATTCAATTGTAAGGACAACTTTTACATGTTTGATATTGAATTAAAGTGAGGCGTATTATCTTCTCTTCATCGTTCTTTATTGAACAACTTCGAACTTATCAAGTGTTAACTTGTGGCGTTCAAACAACCGGATTTAATTCTTGGGTTGCGTGATCAAGGGGTCTTTCAAGCGTCGTTCTTGTTGGGTTTTTTGGTTCGACTTTCTTTTGGATTAATCCTAAAATCTTGGATTAATTTGGCTTTCTTGGGTTCGTCAATCTCGTTGTGGGTTTCGTAGTCAACGTTGCTACGGGGTTCGCATCAGGCCGGGTCAAAACATTACCAAAAAAATCTGAAATTCCTTACTCGTAAGGCGGCCCGACAGCGGCAGACCTTGTGCCGCAGTGCTACGTCTTTTTTCCCTTCTAGTGCTATGGTGAGGTGAGGCCAGACTTCCTACTTCTTTTGCGTATGCTGGGTGCCGTAGGCAAGGCGCCTTGCTCTCAGCTGGTTTTCTTCTTTTCTTGGGCGCCCAAGCGCCCAATTTCGATGCCATGGCGCCCATGGAACTGTTCCTCCATGCTTTATTTATTATCCAAGCCCCGTAGTCATGTCCTTCTTCATCAATTTTTCTCTAATTCACACTCAAAATTTATAATCATCATTATGGCTCCATCACAACTCCAAAATGTGGAATCTTCTCGAAAGTTGTCTAGGCTATAAAATATCACGAGCACACACATCAAAACGTTCATAAGTGCTCAAGAACAAACTAAAAATCGTGATTTATAAGTGTTAGTTTAATGAATGAATTACACTCATCAAACACCCACAAACTTAGTTCTTTGCTTGTCCTTGAGTAAACACAAACAACAAATCAAAGTTTTACCTATCACAAACAAATGTGCTGCCAAGGAATTCAAATGCATAAAGTTGGATAACACGTTTTTATTTCTCAGCATTGTGAAATCAAGTACATATATTACTTGAAAGCTATATTGGAAAAGCCAACTCTTCACCTACCTATTACAGATCGTGTGTGTGTGTAAAATCAAATATAACGCCAATCATTCATATGTTGATTCAATTCTTGCCCTCAAAAGTCAATTATTTCCTTTCTCTGCTTGTGGGATTCACACACCCCAAACTTATTTTCTCTTCTCTTCCCAAGGTAAACTCTAAGTTTGATTCTCAATACTAGTTTCTTACACTTCTCAAGTTTGGTTGGCAGTCACTAATTGCTATTCAACATATCGCTAAGTGCGGATTCTCCTAGTTTTGACTGCTTAAACTTCTAAGACTCAATCGAGTTACTAACCCTTTGTTAAAGGCCGATTCCTCTAAACAAGTGTTTGAGGCTTAATCAAAGCATTTGATATCAAATATTATTATTATTATTATTATTATTATTATTATTATTATTATTATTATTATTATTATTATTATTATTATTATTATTATAAATTTATTCTATAATCATCATTTGTGCAGATTTCCCTCCCTTAAGCTTTTTAGATGACCTCTGTAGCGAGCTTTAGGCCGATGACTCACAAATCAGATGACTTTAGAGCAATAAATTTTAAACCCTTACAAGCTTAATCACTTGAGTCATAAAGGCTAAGAAGAGACAGTTCACAATGAGATTATTAAAGTTGTCTTCATTGGGATCTTTTTTTTTTCAACTATGATTAGCGTAACGCCCCATATTAAACAACCATTCTCAAAAATTGGCCGTTAACATAGAGTGTTTACTCAATTTTCATCTCATTAGTCTCAAACAGTCCACATAGAATTTGACACACATGGAATCCACACCTACTTCCATGTTTCCCTACAACAGCTCAACAATCCAAACTATCCTAAAGTAGGTTAAATTGATATGAATTTTTTTTATACTAGTGGTTGCTTTGATTTAAT
Source organism: Olea europaea var. sylvestris (assembly GCF_002742605.1). NCBI lineage: Eukaryota > Viridiplantae > Streptophyta > Magnoliopsida > Lamiales > Oleaceae > Olea > Olea europaea. The sequence continues at coordinate 28,085,884 of NC_036247.1, forward strand.
TTCTAGGGTCGCTACTTCAACCTAATGCCGATTTTGAATCAACTCACTCATGTTCAAGGTTATACTCAATTCACGTGCATATATGTCACAATAATCTACAAGAGTAAGACTTTAACTTAGGCAAATGACTTATCCATAATTCACAACCACCTCACATTCCAAATATATTCATCATTGTTAACAATGTCGTCTAACTTACACAAGCATGCAAAATAATAATAATAATAATAATAATTGCGAAGTTTTTTTTAAATGAATTAGCACACAAAGCATACTCGAAATGCGAATGCAACACTACAAAAACAATAAAAAAATGCTCGACACAAGTAAGCTAAAGTATGACTCCCCCCAAACTTAAATAACACATTGCCCTCAATGTCAAATGAAAGAAAAGAAAGGTAAATACCTCAGCGAAGATATCAATCAGTTTCATCGCCATCCAGTGGAGGTGGAGGGTGTGAATGAAGAGAACTATGGTGGTGGATGAAAACTGAGCTCAAGGTATGCAGATGCCATGACTAACATGCATTCATTCTGATATTGAAACTGGTCATAGATAGTTTACTGTAGTTGATCCATTTGGACTTGCATGCCATCTTGCCATCGGGTCATGCGCAAACCTATAGCTTCAAGATGCCAAAGGATGTCCCCCATAGCACCAGTAGGCTGTGGAAGTTGGGGTGGCGAAGCTTGATGAGAGGACTAGGAAGAGCTAACCAAGTCCCAATGTCCTCCAAGCCTATCACAAAGCTCTCGCATAAGTGGTGATTTTGGATGCAACACTTCATCATTTTCTTGCATGGGACATTCCAGTATACACAAAGGTCGTGGATTAGGGAAGGGTGTCCCAAACTGCTTGTAGTTGGCCCTGCTAAGATGCGAAGAATGTTGTTTTGAATGACCTTGCCGACATCAATAGAATATCCCTTTTGAATAACAAAATTCAATAAAGCCTGTTCCTTTGTGACCTAGCTGATGTTGCTACTGAGGAGTAGTTTTACTGATATGAAGTGGTGCCAGGATTTGCAATTGGGTGTCAAACCAGAGGTGGGAAAATGAGTCACATCACCAGCCGATCTTTTCCATTTAGTACCCGATCGAGGGAGAGTGCGAAGTAATACATCGGGATCAATCCCCTCATTACACAATGGGAAGTAGTCATCTTCGGTTATATCCCGCGTGTAGTAGATCCTGTTAATTGAAGCACTATCAAACTTAATCCAAAAACCTCGGACAAAGACTTTGAAATTCTCATGTTCCATGGCATTAGCATAAAATTCTCTCACCAAAGGAATTAAAGCAACTGTAGGTTATCGAGTGAATTTTTCCCATCCCAAACTTTGTATTTTCTTGGGCAATAAGTCGTCAAAGCCTCTTTCAGGAATACAATTCTAGTGAACCACAAATTTCCTATATCTTTCCTCCACTGCAAAACTGATAAAATGTCGCTGATCAAATGCAACTGAAGATGAAGACTCCATGACTTTGGATTCTTTTTTAGGAGGCATGACTCACTTTATCCTGGTTGAAGATCTGAAAATCGGCCAATGGAGTCCCAAAATACTCACTTTGTAAATTGTATTAGCCGCTAATACCCAAACCAAAGCACAAGTGCAAAATAATTCACAACAGGTCACTTAGGCAATTTGTTAGACACCTTGTATACACAAACCCAATCAACCACAATGCAATTTTCTTATGTCTTCAATATACAGCCAAACACTTAAAATTCCACAAAGTAACTATTAACCCAAAAGAATCCCTTATCACAAGTTATCTTAGATGGTGGAAATTGCTTGCTCCCATTCAACCCAAGTTGAGAAGGTGGAAAATAAGGAAATTACAAGTGGGTAGAAGGGGTGAGGAGTGAGGGAACTACTTTGTGTTGGGAAAAGAATGAAATCTTGTGCAAGCGATACTAGGGAGGAGAGATGGAATTGGGAGGAGAAGGGAGAAAGAGATGGGGACGATTCGGGGTTATAGATGAAGAAGAAGGGTTGGAGTCTTGTTTTATAAAATAAAAGTGTGTTTTTATTTTTTACTAAAATCTAGCATAGCAGTGCCCACGTTTCTGCCAAAAAATGAATTTTTTTAATAAATGATCGACGCTGCAGTGCCCAATATGGGGGTCACAGCGCTAGTATTTTTTTTAAGTTAAACTACCTCCAATGTACCCTTCTTTCTATATTGATGTGATCAAATTTGAGCATGATCCTGCAAAAACAACAAGAAAAAGAAATTACTAACATTACCTAATAAGAAGAGAATATCTAACTAATGAAAACAAATTCAAGGATAGAACTTGGGTTGCCTCCCAAGAAGCGCTTCTTTTATGTCTTTGGCTGGACGTGGATGTGGTTTTAAGTTGGTTCTTCAAGGGTAGTTTCTTCCACATCTCGGTCTTCTTCTCCATAATAATGCTTGAGGCATTGTCCATTTACCTGAAAAGTAGACCCATCCTTGTTCACAAGCTCTACTGTACCATAAGGAAGCACCTTACAAATTATGAAAGTCCCAACCATCATGATTTAAGCTTACCTAGAAAGAGTTTCAAGCGAGAATTGAATAAAAGGACTTATTCTCTTAGCTTGAATTCCCTCCTTAAGATTCTCTTGTCATGCCACATTTTAGTCTGTTCCTTATATATTTTTGCATATTCATAGGCATTATTCCATAATTTCTCTAATTCATCAAGCTGCAATAAGCATTATGGGCTGGCCAACCTCATATCTAAATTCAACTTCTTCACAACCCTGTAAGCTCTATGCTCCAATTCCACTGGTAGATGACAAGTTTCCCGAATACCGAATGGTAGGGTGACATTCCAATTGGCGTTTTAAAGGTGGTTCGATACACCCAAAGAGCATCATCTACTTTGAGAGACCAATCCTTGCAGTTGGTGTTGACTGTCTTTTTCAAGATCTATTTAATCTCGCTGTTGGATACCTCTGCTTGCCCATTTGATTGTGGGTGATAACCAAGTGCCGATTTGTACTTAACATCATGATGTGAACCCGTATAGGCAAATGCTATGGAACCCACGAACAAGATGGAAATCTTCCCAAGAAAGCCAAAGCAAGATTTTGGATTCAAATTCGATAAATCTGGAGCCAAGCAACCCGAGTCGCCGACGATGTGTAAACCACTTGATTACTCTCAATTTTTCATACGAGATGTGTCATCAGAGGGCGTTCCAGGTAGGATGCTGATTTGGTCACAGGATTTCGATGATGATAATGAATCAACTTCGATCGTTTTCTAAAATGAGATAATTTCACAGCCTGTGCAACACATACCGATGGGGCTTGTATTTGTGTTGAGATGTATATTTCAAAAACTTTATTTAAATCATTTTGGTTAAGGGCGCCAAAATTAATTGAGTTAAAATTGGGATAAATGAGATGAACAGCAAGAAAACCAGTTTTGGAACCATTTCAAGCATCTGCTACGATCTCAATAGGTTCGGGTGCCACACGTTGCACATATGCATAACCCCAAACTCCATAGCCATCTTGATGCCAATGACAATAACAGAAAAATAAAAAAAGTACAAATAATTTCAACATGTACCTTGAGAAGTTCTTTTACTATTCCTTATAAGATTTTTCGAGAAACCATATGGTGTAAATAGCCGCATCCATTCTCGTTAATCAGTGCTAAACATCAAAGCTTGAGAAGAGGTATAGGGAAAAGTCTCAGGGTTGTGTTTGGGCAGAGGAAGGATTAAAAATGAAAGGAGACAATGGGAAAAAAGTTTTAGTTGCCAAACTTCATATGCTATCTCAGGCAATAGTAGATTTGCTATCTGTTTAGTAGCTGATCCTTTAAGGCCACCATGTTTTTGATAGTGGAAATGCTTGTGGTATGATGAGTGGACGTTTTAACTTTTTCAGTTATAAATTTTCCAATTTTTCATACGAGATGTGTCATCAGAGGGCGTTCCATGTAGGATGCTGATTTGGACACAGGATTTCGATGATGATAATGAATCAACTTCGATCGTTTTCTAAAACGAGATAATTTCACGGCCTGTACAACACATACCGAGGGGGCTCGTATTTGTGTGGAGATATATATTTTAAAAATTTTATTTAAATCATTTTGGTTAGAGGTGCCAAAATTAATTGAGTGAAAAGTGGGATTAATGAGATGAACAGTTATTTGGGAGTCGTTTGCACTTTTTAAAAAAAATTGCAACTGTGGTTGCAACTACATTGAATACTCTGTACTAACAAAAAATGATGCAGATGGTGAGATTTATGGAGATAAAGACACCATTAACACGCTGAACGAGGACTGGTTCTCTGATAAGTTTACATGGCCATGTGACTTCAAAAATTTTTCGGCCTTTGGGGTTGGGCCCAGAACACTTGAGTCTTTAAGTTATCAATTTTTCTTTTCTAAAATGTAATGTCTAGTTGTAGTAGCAAGAGGCATGTTAATGAGCCAAACCGAGTCTACTCGCAAACTGAAATTTGAGACTCAGTCTCGGCTTGGAGGTAGGGGTATCAACAAGCCGAACCGGTTCGCGAGTGAAAATTTTCGGCTCGTGCTTTTTTAAGGTGGACTTTTTTGCCTAAGCCGAGCAAAAGTTGGACAAAAAAATTAAGGCTCGACCCGAGCTTTTAGGTCGGGCCGTACCAAAGTTTTAGTTCCAAACTTCATATGCTACCTCAGGCAGTAGTAGATTTGCTGTCTGTTTAGTAGCTGATCCTTTAGGGCCACCACTTCTTTGATAAGGGAAATGCTTGTTGTATGACAAGTGGATGTTTTAACTTTTTCAGTTTTAAATTTTCCAATTTTTCAAACGAGATGTGTCACATGTAGGATGTTGATTTGGACACAGGATTTCAATGATGATAATGAATCAACTTCGATCGTTTTCTAAAACGAGATAATTTCACGGCCTGTGCAACACATACTGATGGGGCTCATATTTGTGTGGAAATATATATTTCAAAAAATTTATTTAAATCATTTTGGTTAGGGGCGCCAAAATGAATTGAGTGAAAAGTGGGAAATGAGATGAACAGCAAGAAAACCAGTTTTGGAACCATTTCAAGCGTCTACTACTGTCTCAGTAGGCTCGGGTTCCCTCACGTTGCACACGGGGCTCGATGCCTTCGAGCCTCGAGCCAAACTGGTATGGGCTTTTTTCAGGACAAGCCATGGGTAGGCCGAGCCAACGAGCCCGATTGCCATCCCTAAGAAAATGTGAGGCTTGCAAGGAAAAATGTGAAAGACTAGACAAATGATTAGACATCTCGTCTGAAACACCGAAAAAATTAATTCTTCCACTTGTTATATATCAAGCATTTCCCTTATCGAAAAAGTGGTGGCCCTAATAAGATCAACTGAGTACGGCCCTAATAGGATCAACTGAGTGTTCAAATTTTTTAATAATTTATTTGGGAGTCGTTTTCACTTTTTAAAAACAATTGCAACTATGGTTGCAACAACGTTGAATACTCTGTACAGACAAAAAATGATGCAGATGGCAAGATTTATGGAGGTAAAGACACCATTCACACGCTGAACGATGATTGGTTCTCTAATAAGTTACATGGCCATGTGACTTTAAAATTTTTACGGCCTTTGGGGTTGGGCCCAGAACACTCGAGTCTTTAAGTTATCAATTTCTTTTTTAAAATGTAATGTCTGGTAGTAGTAGCAGGAGGCATGCTAATGAGACGAACCGAGCCCACTCGCAAATTGAAATCTGAGTCTTGGTCTCGGCTTGGATGTAGGGGTATCAACAAGTCGAGCCAGTTTGCAAGTTAAAATTTTTGGCTTGGGCTTTTTTAAGCTGGACTTTTTTTGCCTAAGCCGAGCAAAAGCTACACAAAAAATGAAGGCTCGTCCCGAGCTTTTAGATCGGGCCATACCAAAGTTTTAGTTGCCAAACTTCATATGCTACCTCAAGCAGTAGTAGATTTGCTGTCTGTTTAGTAGCTGATCCTTTCGGGCCACCACTTTTTTGATAGTGGAAATGGTTGTTGTATGACGAGTGGACGTTTTCACTTTTTCAGTTATAAATTTTCCAATTTTTCATAAGAGATGTGTCGTCAGAGGGCGTTCCATGTAGGATGCTAATTTGGACACAGAATTTCAATGATGATAATGAATCAACTTCGGTCATTTTCTAAAACGAGATAATTTCACGGCTTGTGCAACACATATCGATGGGGCTAGTATTTGTGTTGAGATATATATTTCAAAAAATTTATTTAAATTGTTTTGGTTAGGGGTGCCAAAATTAATTGATTGAAAAGTGGGATAAATTAGATGAACAACAAGAAACCTAGTTTTGGAACCATTTCAAGCATCTACTACTGTCTCAGTAGGCTCGGGTGCTCTCACGTTGCACACATGCATAACCCAAACTCTGTAGCCATCTGGATGCCAATGACAATAACAGAAAAATAAAAAAAGTATAAATAATTTCAACGTATACTTTGAGAAGTTCTTTTACTATATTCCTTATAAGATTTTTCGAGGATGGGTAGAGGTCGAGATTGGATCATGGATACATATGATACATGCATCCCCACCACCCTGTGAGGCGACTTTAGTTGAGGCGCTTTGCCATGTGACCGTCAAATATTCATTGGGTAGGGTTCTTTCTTGAGAAGGTTTTTTTTTCAGTAGGAGGGGTATTAATTAGTATTTATTTAATCACATAATTATAAGATTCATACTCATAGATCACAAGAGAGAAAGCAAATGACTTCATTCAAAGAACATGTTAAACTAGCTTGTATATAGAACACCCTCTATATCAGATGATTCCATCGCACGCACCGTGCTGAAATCATCGTCATTTACCAATCTAATAAATACGCGCATGGTACCGACTTGACACGCTACTTTCAATCCACATTATGGGTCGGTCTTGCTCGAGCTGACTCTTTGAAAATGGGGCTCGGTGCTTTTGAGTCCCGAGCCGAATCGATACAAGCCTTTTTCAGGACAAGTCACGGGCAGGTCGAACCGACGAGTTAGATTGTCATCCCTCAGAAAATGTGAGGCTAGCGTGGAAAAATGGAAAATACTAGATAGATAATGAGACATCTCGCTTGAAAAACTGAAAAGTTAAAACGTCCACTCGTCATACAACAAGGATTTCCCTTATCGAAAAAGTGGTGGCCCTAATAGGATCAACTGAGCATTCAATCTCACTTTTCCATTGCATTGCAACTTCCAAACCTATTTCTGTAAATTATAATTTATTAATGGTTGTTTAGTGGATCTCATAACTTGTGTGAATACGTATTTATGTTCAATAAGTGGAATGACCTGCGATGAAATAATCTAATTAGACCCCATCGATATGTGTTGCACAAGCTGTAAAATTATCTCATTTTAGAAAATGACCAAACTTGATTCATTATCGTCATCGAAATCCCGTGACCAAATCAGCATCCTCTATGGAACGTCTTCTATATCATATGATTCCATCGTACACACCTGACATGAGAGGGGTGCAATCAACAGCGATGACGTGAGTGTTGATTATGAGCTTGTGAGAGATACCTTGAAGGAGTCAAACGAGGAAAGAGAAGAGAGGTTGTAGAGGGAAAAAATTCGTGAGGAGAGGCGTCACGAGAGAGAGGGAGGGAAGATTGGAGGCAAAAGATGCTGCAATGCGAAAGAAAGCAAAATTATGAAGGATAGAGATCGTGATATCAATGAGAAAGTCGCTCTTGGAATAGCCCCAGCTGGAGCTGGAAAAGGGGGGTGAAGTTATGTATGACTAGAGATTGTTTAACTTGGAGAAAGGGATGGACTCTGGTTTTGCTACTGATGATGCTTACAACATATATGATAAGGGCCTATTTATTGCTCAATCTACTATGAATACTCTGTATAGACTGAAAAATGATGCAGATGATGAGATGTATGGAGGTAGGGATGTCAACATGCCCAGTGGTACGTGTTGTCGCAGACACTCCAAATTAAAACATATACTTCTAGAAATTAATGTAGTAGTGGAAGAAAAGGTCGATCCCACGAAAAGTGGTTAATTTACTTTTCATACCAAATTAACTAAAATGGGGGAGGGTTCTAGTTTTGAAATTAGCAATTAACATCAATGCAGATTATCAAATTAAATGAAATCAATAGAACGAACCTTGATCCAAGTCAACATCCACCGTTGGAATTTAATAACCGATCCTTGATCTACAAATAATCATTAATTCATAATTGTAGCATTAATTTAAAAATCGAATTCCCATTCGAAAATAATTTTCTATTTCTCCTTAATTGTAATTAGGTAGGACAACGATCTTCTAACTAATCCTAATTATCAAACAATCCCAGACAAGATTGAAGATTTAATTCAATAATTGCTTTGTGAACTAGAGAACTCACTAAATTAGATAACACAAGTGAAGCGTCTGCATTTAACCTAAATAAATATTTTCCCTAATATTTAATAATTTCCAAAGCAGCAAATTACTAATCCTAGTCCTTTGGTCCTTCTCCCAATGTCATTTAGTTTCATGTTATTCCTACATGGTCGAGGCTTCATGACAAGCCACAGGTCGGCCGAGCCAACGAGCCCGATTGCCATCCCTAAGAAAATGTGAGACTTGAGAGGAAAAATGGGAAAGACTAGACAAATGATGAGACATCTCATCTGAAACACCAAAAAACTTAATACGTCCACTCGTTATACAACAAGCATTTTCCTTATCGAAAAAGTGGTGGCTCTAATAAGATCAACTGAGCGTGGCCCTAATAGGATCAACCGAGTGTTCAAATTTTTTAATAATTTATTTGGGAGTCGTTTGCACTTTTAAAAAAATTGCAACTGTGGTTGAAACGACGTTGAATACTCTGTACAGATAAAAAAGGATGCAGATGGGGAGATGTATGGAGGTAAAGACACAATTCACACGCTGAACGATGATTGGTTCTATGATAAGGTTACATGGCCATGTGACTTAAAATTTTTTTAGCCTTTGGGGTTGGGCCTAGAACACTCGAGTCTTTAAGTTATCAATTTTTTTTCTAAAATGTAATGTCTGGTAGTAGCAACAGGAGGCTACGAAGTTTGGAGTTATGCATATGTACAACGTGAGAGCACCCGAGCCTACTGAGACCGTAGTAGATGCTTGAAATGGAACTGGTTTTCTTGCTGTTCATCTCATTTATCCCACTTTTCACTCAATTAATTTTGGCACCCCTAACCAAAACGATTTAAGTAAATTTTTTGAAATATATATCTCCACACAAATACAAGCCCCATCGGTACGTGTTGCACAGACTGTAAAATTATCTCGTTTTAGAATCCTTGATTCACAGATAATCATCAATTCATAATTGTAGCATTCATTGTAGAAGTCGAATTCCCATTCAAAAATAATTTCCTATTTCTCCTTAATTGTAATTAGGTAGGACAATGGTCTTCTAACTAGTCCTAATTATTAAACAATCCCAGACAAGATCAAAGATTTACTTCAATAATTGCTTTCTGAACTAGAGAAATCAATAAATTAGATAACACAAGCAAGCATCTGCATTTAACCTAAATAAATATTTTCCCTAATATTTAATAATTCCCAAAGCAGCAAATTACTAATCCTAGTCCGTTGGTCGTTCTCCCAATGTCATTTAGTTCCATGTTATTCCTACATGGTCGTGGCTTCGTTGTCATGCGACTATACAATATTTACTAGGTAGATTTTTTTCTTAGAAGGGGTTTTTTTTAGTATTGGTCCACCCGGTTCGAGCTGACTCCCCAAAATGGGGCTCGATACCTCCGAGCCTTGAGCCAAACTGGTACGGGCTTTTCTCAGGACAAGCCAGGGGTGGGTCGAGCCAACAAGCCCGATTGCCATCCCTATGAAAATGTGAGGCTCACGAAGAAAAATGGGAAAGACTAGACCAAGGATGTGACATCTCGTCTGAAACACCGAAAAAGTTAAATGATGCTATTCAGTTTCTCTCATGTGTTATAAGATTCACTAAACAATCATGAATAAACTATAATTTACAGAAAAAAGGTTTGGTTGTTGCAATGCAATGGGAAGTGCGATTGAACGTTTAGCTGATCCTATTAGGGCCACCACTTTTTCGATAAGGGAAATGCTTGTTGTATGACGAGTGGACGTTTTAACTTTTTCAGTTTTAAATTTTCCAATTTTTCATACGACATGTGTCATCAGAGGGCGTTCCAGGTAGGATGCTGATTTGGTCACAAGATTTCGATGATGATAATGAATCAACTTCGATCGTTTTCTAAAATGAGATAATTTCACGGCCTGTGCAACACATACTAACGGGGCTCGAATTTATGTGGAGATATATATTTCAAAAAATTTATTTAAATCATTTTGGTTAGGGGTGCCAAAATTAATTGAGTGAAAAGTGGGATAAATGAGATGAACAACAAGAAAACCAGTTTTGGAACCGATTCAAGCATCTACTACGGTCTCAATCGTTTCAAGCATCTACTACGGTCTCAATAGGCTCGGGTGCTCTCACGTTGCACACATGCATAACCCCAAACACCGTAGCCATCTTGATGCCAATGATAATAATAGAAAAATAAAAAAATTACAAATAATTTCAACGTGTACCTTGAGAAGTTCTTTTACTATATTCCTTGTAAGATTTTTCGAGAAACCATATGGTGTAAATAGCCGCATCCATTCTCGTTAATCGGTGCTAAACATCAAAGCTTGAGAAGAGGTATAGGGACAAGTCTCCGGGTTGAGTTTGGGCAGAGGAAGGATTAAAAATAAAAGGAGACAACGGGAAAAGTTGAAGTATATATAAAATACAAGAAGCAATTGGGCCCAAAAAATCCAAGGAAAAAGAGCAAAAAAAAATTTGGGATTCTACCTCTTGGCGCCATTAATGCTTCTGTAGAGAAAAAATCAAAAGCCACACTTCACATGCTGAATGAGGACTGGTTCTCTGATACATTACATGTCTATGTAATTTCAAAAAATTTTGGGCCTTTGGGGTTGGGCCCAAAAGTTCAGTGCAAGCGGACTTCATAAGGCTCCGCCCCTTGACTGTAATGTAATGGAAGGTAAGAATTCGAGTCTTTAAGTTATTGATTTCTTTTTGAAAATGTAATGTCTGGTATTAGTAGCACTAGGAGGCACCTGTAGATCTCAACCACGATGGCGAAGACATTCCAACCAGCTCATTAGAGGAATATGCTGAGCACTCGTTGCTCTTGTCAATCGTGAATAAATATGAGAAGAAGGTAGAGTACCACAAAGTGGTGAAGGTTCTCAAGATTCTTCGACTTTGAGCATCGCTTGAGGATTGACCCTAAATGGCTTGAACATACTTGACAAGCTGAACGAGCTCAGGGCCGAGCTTGGGTAGAAAAAGGATTAAAAACGAGAGGAGGCAAAGGGAAAAGTTGAAGTATGCTTCTCTGTTGATTTGATATTCTTAAAAATTAAGCCATCCTTATATCAGATCTGCATATTTATCAAGGCTAGATGGGGATTTAAAGTAGCGTGTCAAGTTGGTACAATGCACGTATTCATTAGATTGGTGAATGACATTGATTTCGGTATGGTGCGTGCAATAGAATCATCTGATATAGAGGGTGTTCTATACAACAAGCATTTCCCTTATCGAAAAAGTGGTGGCCCTAATAAGATCAACTGAGTGTGTCCTAAATAGGATCAACTGAGTGTTCAAATTTTTTAATAATTTACTTGGGATTCGTTTGTACCTTTAAAAAAAATTGCAACTGTGGTTGCAACTACGTTGAATACAAAAGTAGGGCTCGACTCGATATCTTTGAGCCTCCTCAATATTTTTCGAGCCAGTTGGCTCGAGCTAGCGAGCTAGATTACATATGGAGGTGTGGACGAACAGCGGGACAAGTTAATGAAAATCAATCTTATTTAATAATGTAATTATAAGATTCATACTCTTAGATCACAAGAGAGAAAGTAAATGGCACAATTTAAAGAAAATGTTAAACTAGCTTGTATAGAGAACGCCCTTTATATCAGATGATTCTATTGCACGCACTGTACCGAAATCAACGTAATTCGCCAATCTAATGAATACGCGCATTACCAACTTGACACGCTACTTTAAATCCCCATCTAGCCTTGATAAATAGGCAGATCTGATCTAAGGATGGTTTAATTTTTAAGAATATCAAATCAACAAAGAAGCATACTTCAACTTTTCCCTTTGCCTCCTCTCGTTTTTAATCCTTTTTCTACCCAAGCTCGGCCCTGAGCTCGTTTAGCTTGTCAAGTATGTGCAGGCCATTTAGGATTAATCCTCAAGCGATGCTCAAAGTCGGAGAATCTTGAGAACCTTCACCACTTTTTGGTACTTGACCTTCTTCTCGTATTTATTCACGATTGACATGAACAACGAGTGCTCAACATATTCCTCTAATAAGCTGGTTGGAATGTCGTCGCCATCGTGGTCGAGATCTACAGGTTCTTCCTACTGCTACTACTACCACTACCAGATATTATATTTTCAAAAAGAAATCAATAACTTAAAGACTCGAACTCTTACCTTCCATTACATTGCGGTTAGGGGATGGAGCCTTATGAAGTCCGCCCGCACTGAACTTTTGGGCCCAACCCCAAAGGCCCAAAATTTTTTGAAATCACATAGACATGTAGTGTTATCAGAGAACCAATCCTCATTCAGCGTGTGAAGTGTGGCTATTGATTTTTTCTCTACAGAAGCATTGATAGCGCCAAGAGGCAGAATCCCAAATGTTTTTTCTCTCTTTTTTCTTGGATTTTTTGGGCCCAATTGCTTCTTGTATTTTATATATACTTCAACTTTTCCCTTTGTCTCCTCTCATTTTTAATCCTTCCTTTGCTCAAACTCAGCCCTGAGACTTTTTCTGATACCTCTTCTCAAGCTTTGATGTTTAGCACCGATTAACGAGAATGGATGCGGCTATTTATACCATATGGTTTCTCGAAAAATCTTGTAAGGAATATAGTAAAAGAACTTCTCAAGGTACACGTTGAAATTATTTGTACTTTTTTTATTTTTCTGTTATTGTCATTGGCATCAAGATGGCTACGAAGTTTGAAGTTATGCATGAGTGCAATGTGAGAGCACCCAAGCCTACTGAGACCGTAGTAGATGCTTGAAACGGTTCCAATAATGGTTTTCTTGATGTTCATCTCATTTATCCCACTTTTCACTCAATTAATTTTGGGACCCCTAACCAAAACGATTTAAATAATTTTTTTGAAATATATATCTCCACACAAATACGAGCCCCATCGGTACGTGTTGCACAGACCGTGAAATTATCTCGTTTTATTGAGAAGTTCTTTTATTATATTCCTTATAAGATTTTTCGAGAAACCATATGGTGTAAATAGCCGCATCCTTTCTCGTTAATCGGTGCTAAACATCAAAGCTTGAGAAGAGGTATAGGGAAAAGTCTCAGGGCTGAGTTTGGGCAGAGGAAGGATTAAAAATGAAAGGAGACAACGGGAAAAGTTGAAGTATATATAAAATAAAAGAAGCAATTGGGCCCACAAAATCTAAGGAAAAAGAGAAAAAAAAAACATTTGGGATACTGCCTCTTAGCGCCATTAATGCTTCTGTAGAGAAAAAAATCAAAAGCCACACTTCACACGCTAAATGAGGACTGGTTCTCTGAAGACATTACATGTCTATGTGATTTCAAAAAATTTTGGGCCTTTTGGGGTTAGGCCCAAAAGTTCAGTGCGAGCGGAGTTTATAAAGCTCCGCCACCTGACTGCAATGTAATGGAAGGTAAGAATTCGAGTCTTTAAATTATTGATTTCTTTTTGAAAATGTAATGTCTGGTAGTAGTAGCAGTAGGAGGCACCTGTAGATCTTGACCATGGTGGCAACGACATTCCAACCAGCTCATTAGAGGAATATGCTGAGCACTCGTTGTTCTTGCCGATCGTGAATAAATACGTGAAGAAGGTCGAGTACCACAAAGTGGTGAAGGTTCTCAAGATTCTCAGGCTTTGAGCATTGTTTGAGGATTGACCCTAAATGGCTTGAACATACTTGACAAGCTGAACGAGCTCAGGGCCGAGCTTGGGTAGAAAAAGGATTAAAAACGAGAGGAGGCAAAGGGAAAAGTTGAAGTATGCTTCTCTATTAATTTGATATTCTTAAAAATTAAATCATCCTTAGATCAGATCTGCATATTTATCAAGGCTAGATGGGGATTTAAAGTAGTGTGTCAAGTTGGTACAATGCACGTATTCTTTAGATTGGCGAATGATGTTGATTTCGATACAGTACGTGCAATAGAATCATCTGATATAGAGGGCGTTCTATACAACAAGCATTTCCCTTACCGAAAAAGTGGTGGCCCTAATAAGATCAACAGAGTGTTCAAATTTTTTAATAATTGCAACTGTGGTTGCAACTACGTTGAATACTCTATATAGACAAAAAAGGTTGTAGATGACGAGATGTATGGAGGTAAAAACATAATTCACACACTGAACGATGATTGGTTCTCTGATAAGTTTACATGGTCATGTGACTTTAAAAAAATTTCGTCCTTTGGGGTTGGGCCCAGAACACTCGAGTCTTTAATTTATCAATTTCTTTTCTAAAATGTAATGTCTGGTAGTAGTAGCAGGAGGCATGTTAATGAGCTGAATTGAGTCGACTCAGAAACTGAAATTTGGGACTCAGTCTCGGCTTGGAGGTAGGGTTATCAATAAGCCGAGCTAGTTCGCGAGAGAAAATTTTTGGCTTTAGCTTTTTTAAGGTGGGCTTTTTTTGCCTAAGCTGAGCAAAAGCTAGATAAAAAAATTAAGGCTCAACCCGAGCTTTCAGGTCGGGCCATACCAAAGTTTTAGTTGCCAAACTTCATATGTCACCTCAGGCAGTAGTAAATTAGCTGTCTGTTGGTAGGTTTTCATAGCTGCTAGTTAAGGCAGCTGATTTTTACTTTTACTTTTACTTTTTTTTTAACGGGTCATCCCGACTCGAGCCGACTTCTCAAAAATTGGGCTTCACTCGGTATCTCCGAGCCTCCTCGATATTTTTCGAGCCAGTTGGCCAGAGCTAGTGAGCTAGATTACCATCCCTATACAGAGGTGTGGACGAACAGCGGGACAAGTTAATGAAAATCGATCGTTTTAAGACTCACAAGCCGTTTACATAGACATTTGAAAGAACCAGTCAAAGAGATAGACCAGTTGAGTTTGCAAGAGAGACTGAAGAAGTTGATCCATTTGGTTTGGATTAGTGTTTAACAGAGGTGAAGAAAGAAAAGAAGGCTATGGATAAAGTTGGTACTAAAGGATCCTTGGAGGAGGCTGCTGCAGGTGATGGTTTTGAAATATCTGGTAGATCGCACATTTTGGAGAATGCCGATTTGAAAATGACATGAAAAGTGGCAAAAAAAGGTCCTTTGGTCGTTCTCCCCATGTCATTTAGTTCCATGTTATGCCTACATGGTCGTGGCATCCCTGTCATGCGACTGTACAATATTTACTAGGTATGATTTTTATCTGGAAGGGGTTTTTATAGTAGGTGTGGTGTTAATTAGAATTTATTTAATCAGATAATCAATCTCCATCTAACCTTGATAAGTGAGTGGATCTGATCTAAGGATGGTTTAATTGTAAAGAATTTAAAATCAACAAAGAAGCGAAATGGGCTGGCCACTCTCTCCAATTCGTTCGACTAAAAGAAGAGGCTCAATCCGAGCTTTCAACTCGAGTCTTTTCGATTTTTTCTCCTTTTTTACCTGGCCACCTTTAAAGGCAGCATTTTGCTACATTTTGATAGGCAGTAGCCTAATGTCTTTCATTGTTTTTAAGAACGGGTCGAATAGCCCTTTCAAATTCTTGGGATCTCATAAACATTTCAAATTGTCAGCGTGAAACATATCTAACAAGTTGAATGAGCTCAGGGCCAAGCTTGGGCAGAAAAAAGATTAAAAATGAGAGGAGGGAAAGGGAAACAAAACCTTTCAAATTCTGTCTCATGGCGCCATTGATGCTTCTGCAGAAAAAAATCAAAAGCCACATTTCACGAGTTGAATGAGGGAAAGAACAAAAAGTAATTTTATTTAGGGTCAATCCTCAAGCGATGCTCAAAGCCGGAGAATCTTGAGAACCTTCACCACTTTGTGGTACTCGACCTTCTTCTCGAATTTATTCACGATTAACAAGAACAACGAGTGCTCAGCATATTCCTCTAATGAGTTGGTTGGAATGTCGTCGCCATCGTAGTCGAGATCTACAGGTGCCTCCTACTGCTACTACTACCAGACATTACATTTTCAAAAAGAAGTCATTAACTTAAAGACTCGAATTCTTACCTTCCATTACATTGCAGTCAGGGGGCAGAGCCTTATGAAGTTTGCCCGCACTGAACTTTTGGGCCCAACCCCAAAAGCCCAATTTTTTTTGAAATCACATAGACATGTAATGTTATCAGAGAACCAGTCCTCATTCAGCGTGTGAAGTGTGACTTTTGATTTTTTTTTTTCTCTGCAGAAGCATTAATGGCACCAAGAGGCAGAATCCCAAATATTTTTTTCTCTTTTTTCTTGGATTTTTTGGGCCCAATTGCTTCTTGTACTTTATATATACTTCAACTTTTCATGTTGTCTCCTTTCATTTTTAATCCTTCCTCTGCCTAAACTCAACCTAGAGACTTTTCCCGATACCTCTTCTCAAGCTTTGATATTTAGCACCAATTAACGAGAAAGGATGCGGCTATTTACACCATATGGTTTCTCGAAAAATCTTATAAGGAATATAGTAAAAGAACTCCTCAAGGTACACGTTGAAATTATTTGTACTTTTTTTTATTTTTCTGTTATTCTCATTAGCATCAAGATGGCTACGAAGTTTGGGGTTATGCATGTGTGGAACGTGAGAGCACCCGAGCCTACAGTGACCGTAATAGATGCTTGAAACGGTTCCAAAACTGATTTTCTTGTTGTTCATCTCATTTATCCCACTTTTCACTCAATTAATTTTGGCACACCTAACCAAAACGATTTAAATAAATTTTTTTAAATATATATCTTCACACAAATACGAACCCCATCGGTACGTGTTGTACATGCCGTAAAATTATCTACTTTTAGAAAACGATAAGTTGATTCATTATCATCATCGAAATCCTCCGAGCCTCGAGCCAAATCAGTACGGACTTTTTTAGGACAAGCCATGGGCAGGTCGAGCCGACGAGTTAGATTACCATCCCTAAAAAAATGTGAGGCTTGCTTGGAAAAATGGGAATGACTAGACAGATAATGAGACATCTCGTCTGAAAAACTGGAAAAGTTAAAACGTCCACTCATCATAGAAATTAATGTAGTAGTGGAAGTAAGGGTCGATCCCACGAAGAGTGATTAATTTACTTTTTATACAAAATTAACTAAAATGGGGGTTCTAGTTTTGAAACAAGCAATTAACATCAATGTAGATTATCGAATTAAATGAAATCAACAGAACAAACCTTGATCTAAGTCAACATCCACTGTTGGAATTTAATAACCGATCCTTGATCCACAAATAATCATCAATTCATAATTATAGAATTCATTGTAGAAATCGAATTCCCATTCAAAAACAATTTCCTATTTCTCCTTAATTGTAATTAGGTAGGGCAACAATCTTCTAACTAATCCTAATTATCAAACAATCCCAGACAGGAGCGAAGATTTAATTCAATAATTGCGTTGTGAACTAGAGAAATCAATAAATTAGATAACACAAGCCAAGCGTCTTCATTTAACCTAAATAAATATTTTCCCTAATATTTAATAATTGTCAAAGAAGCAAATTACTAATCCTAATCCTTTGGTCGCTCTCCCAATGTCATTTAGTTCCATGTTATTCTTACATGGTCAAGGCTTCGCTGTCATGCGACTGTGCAATGTTCACTAGGTAGATTTTTTTCCTAGAAGAGGTTTTTTTAGTATCGGTCGGCCCGGCTCAAGCTGACTCCCCGAAATGGGGCTCGATGCCTTCGAGCCGAACTGGTATGAACTTTTTTCAGGACAAGTCACGGGTAGGCCAAGCCAACGAGCACAATTGTCATCCCTAAGAAAATGTGAGGCTTACGACGAAAAATGGGAAAGACTAGACAAATGATGAGACATCTTGTCTGAAATATCGAAAAACTTAATACGTCCACTTGTTAACAACAAGCATTTTCCTTATCGAAAAAGTAGTGGCCCTAATAAGATCAACTGAGCGTGGACCTAATAGGATCAACCGAGTGCTCAAATTTTTTAATAATTTATTTGGGAGTCGTTTGCACTTTTAAAAAAAATTACAACTATGGTTGAAACTACGTTGGATACTCTATACAGACAAAAATGGATGCAGATGATGAGATGCATGGAGGCAAAGACACAATTCACATGCTGAGCGATGACTGGTTCTCTGATAATGTTACATGGCCATGTGACCTTAAAATTTTTTCGGCCTTCGGGGTTGGGCCCAGAACACTCCAGTCTTTAAGTTATCAAATTCTTTTCTAAAATGTAATGTTTGGTAGTCGTAACAGGAGGCATGTTAATGAGCCGAGCCGAGCCGACTCGCAAACTGAAATTTGAGACTCGATCTTGGCTTGGAGGTAGGGGTATCAACAAGCCGAGCCGGTTCACGAGTGGAAAATTTTGGCTCGGGCTTTTTTAAGGGGGGCTTTTTGGCCTAAGCCAAGCAAAAGCTAGACAAAAAAATTAAGGCTCAACCCGAGCTTTCAGGTCAGGCCATACCAAAGTTTTAGTTGCCAAACTTCATATGCTGCCTTAGGCAGTAGTAGATTAGCTGTCTGTTGGTAGCTTTACAAAGCTGCCGGTTAAAGCAGTAGATTTTTACTTTTACCATTTTTCTTTAACAGATCATCCCGACTCGAGCTAACTTCCTAAAAATAAGGCTCGACTCGGTATCTCCGAGCCTCCTCGATATTTTTCGAGCCGGTTGGCCCGAGCTAGCGAGCTAGATTACCATCCCTATATTGAGGTGTAGACGAACAACGGGACAAGTTAATGAAAATCGATCTTATTTAATCACATAATTATAAGATTCATACTCTTAGGTCACAAGAGAGAAAGCAAATGGCACCATTCAAAGAAAATGTTAAACTAGCTTGTATAGAGAACGCCCTCTATATGAGATGATTCTATTGCACGCACTGTACCGAAATTAACGTCATTCGCCAATCTAATGAATACGTGCACTGTACCAACTTGACACACTACTTTAAATCCCCATCTAGCCTTGATAAATACGTAGATATGATCTAAGGATGGTTTAATTTTTAAGAATATTAAATCAACAGAGAAGCATACTTCAACTTTTCCCTTTGCCTCCTTTCGTTTTTAATCCTTTTTCTACCCAAGCTCGGCCTTGAGCTCGTTCAGCTTGTCAAGTATGTTCAAGCCATTTAGGGTCAATCCTCAAGCGATGCTCAAAGCCTGAGAATCTTGAGAACCTTCACCACTTTGTGTACTCAACCTTCTTCTCGTATTTATTCACGATTGACAAGAACAACGAGTGATCAGCATATTCCTCTAATGAGCTGGTTGGAATGTCGTCGCTATCGTGGTCGAGATCTACGGGTGCCTCCTACTGCTACTAATACCAGAAATTACATTTTCAAAAAGAAATCAATAACTTAAAGACTCGAATTTACCTTCCATTACATTGCAGTCAGGGGACGGAGCCTTATGATGTCCGCCCGCACTGAACTTTTGGGCCCAACCCCGTAGGCCCAAAATTTTTTGAAATCACATAGACATGTAATGTTACCGAAGAACCAATCCTCATTGAGCATGTGAAGTGTGGCTTTTGATTTTTTCTCTGCAGAAGCATTAATGGCGCCAAGAGGCAGAATCCCAAATGTTTTTTTCTCTTTTTCCTTGGATTTTTTGGGCCCAATTACTTCTTGTATTTTATATATACTTCAACTTTTCTTGTTGTCTTCTCTCGTTTTTAATTCTTCCTCTGCCCAAACTCAGCCCTGATACTTTTTCCTATACCTCTTCTCAAGCTTTGATGTTTAGCACCGATTAAGGAGAATGGATGCGGTTATTTACACCATATGGTTTCTCGAAAAATCTTATAAGGAATATAGTAAAAGAACTTCTCAAGGTACACGTTGAAATTATTTGTACTTTTTTCTGTTATTGTCATTGGCAACAAGATGGCTACGGAGTTTGGGGTTATGCATGTGTACAATGTGAGAGCACCCGAGCCTATTGAGACCGTAGTAGATGCTTGAAACGGTTCCAAAACTGGTTTTCTTGTTGTTCATCTCATTTATCCCACTTTTCACTCAATTAATTTGGCGCCCCAAACCAAAACGATTTAAATAAATTTTTTGAAATATATATCTCTACACAAATACGAGCCCCATCGGTACATGTTGCATAGGCCGTGAAATTATCTCGTTTTAGGAAACGATCGAAATTGAATTAACTAAAATGGGGGGTTTTAGTTTAAAACAGGCAATGTTATCGAATTAAATGAAATCAATGGAACGAACCTTAATCCAAGTCAACATCCATCATTGGAATTTAATAACCAATCCTTGATCCACAAATAATCATCAATTCATAATTGTAGCATTCATTGTAGAAATCGAATTCCCATTCAAAAAGAATTTTCTATTTTTCCTTAATTGTAATTAGGTAGGACAACGATCTTCTAACTAATCCTAATTATCAAACAATCCCAGACAAGAGCGAAGATTTAATTCAATAATTGCTTTGTGAACTAGAGAAATCAATGAACTAGATAACACAAGCCAAGCATTTGAATTTAATCTAAATAAATCTTTTCTCTAATATTTAATAATTTCCAAAATAGCAAATTACTAATCCTATTTATTTGGTCATTCTCCCAATGTCATTTAGTTCCATGTTATTCCTACATAGTCGTGGCTTCGTTGTCATGCGACTATACAATATTCACTAGGTAGATTGTTTTCCTGGAAGGGGTTTTTTTTAGTATCGGTCGGCCCGGCTCGAGCTAACTCCCCGAAATGGAGCTCGATACCTCCGAGCCTCGAGCTGAACTGGTATGGGCTTTTTTCAGGACAAGCCACGATTGGGCCGAGCCAACGAGCCCGATTGCCATCCCTAAGAAAATGTGAGGCTTGCGAGGAAAATGGGAAAGACTAGACAAAGGATGAGACATCTCGTCTGAAACACCAGAAAAGTTAAACGATGCTATTCATTTTCTCTCATGTGTTATAAGATTCACTAAACAATCATGAATAAACTATAATTTACAGAACAAAATGTTTGGTTGTTGCACTGCAATGGGAAAGTGAGATTGAACGTTTAGCTAATCCTATTATGGCCACCACTTTTTTGATAAGGAAATACTTGTTGTATGACGAGTGGACGTTTTAACTTTTTTAGTTTTAAATTTTCCAATTTTTCATACGACATGTGTCATCAGAGGGCGTTCCATGTAGGATGCTGATTTGATCACAGGATTTCGATGATGATAATGAATCAACTTCGATCGTTTTCTAAATGAGATAATTTCACGGCCTATGCAACACATACCAACGAGGCTCGTATTTGTGTGGAGATATATATTTCAAAAAATTTATTCAAATCATTTTGGTTAGGGGTGCCAAAATTAATTGAGTGAAAAGTGGGATAAATGAGATGAACAGCAAGAAAACCAGTTTTGGAACCATTTCAAGCATCTATTACAATCTCAGTAGGCTCAGGTGCTCTCACATTGCACACATGCATAACCCCAAACTCCGTAGCCATCTTGATGCCAATGACAATAACAAAAAAAAAATAAATCAAAAGTACAAATAATTTCAACATGTACCTTGAAAAGTTCTTTTACTATATTCCTTATAAGATTTTTCGAGAAATCATATGGTGTAAATAGTCGCATCCATTCTCGTTAATCGGTGCTAAACATCAAAGCTTGAGAAGAGGCATAGGGAAAAGTCTTAGGGCTGAGTTTGGGCAGAGGAAGGATTAAAAATGAAAGGAGACAACGGGAAAAGTTGAAGTATATATAAAATACAAGAAGCAATTAGGCCCAAAAAATCTAAGGAAAAAGAGAAAAAAAAAACATTTGGGATTCTGCCACTTGGCGCCATTAATGCTTTCGCAGAGAAAAAATCAAAAGCCACACTTTACACGCTGAATGAGGATTGGTTCTCTGATAACATTACATGTCTATGTGATTTCAAAAAAATTTGGGCCTTTGGGGTTGGGCCCAAAAGTTCAGTGCGGGCGGACTTCATAAGGCTCCGCCCCTTGACTGTAATGTAATGGAAGGTAAGAATTTGAGTCTTTGAGTTATTGATTTCTTTTTGAAAATGTAATGTCTGATAGTAGTAGCAATAGGAGGCACCCGTGGATCTCGACCACGATGGCGATGACATTTCAACGAGCCCATTAGAGGAATATGCTAAGCACTCGTTGTTCTTGCCAATCGTGAATAAATATGAGAAGCAGGTCGAGTACCACAAAGTGGTGAAGTTCTCAAGATTCTCAGGCTTTGAGCATCGCTTGAGGATTGACCCTAAATGGCTTGAACATACTTGACAAGCTGAACGAGCTCAGGGCCAAGCTTGGGTAGAAAAAGGATAAAAAACGAGAGGAGGCAAAAGGAAAAGTCGAAGTATGCTTCTCTGTTGATTTGATATTCTTAAAAATTAAACCATCCTTAGATCAGATCTGCATATTTATCAAGCCTAGATGGGGATTTAAAGTAGCGTGTCAAGTTGGTACAATGCGCGTATTCATTTGATTGGCGAATGACGTTTATTTTGGTACGGTGCGTGAAATAGAATCATCTGATAGAGAGGGCGTTCTATACAACAAGCATTTTCCTTATCGAAAAAGTGGTGGCCCTAATAAAATCAACTAATTGTGGCCCAACTAGGATCAACTGAGTGCTCAAATTTTTTAATAATTTACTTGGGAGTCGTTTGCACTTTTTAAAAAAAAATTGCAACTGTGCTTGCAACTACATTGAATACTCTGTACAGATAAAAAAGGATGCAGATGGCGAGATGTATGGAGGTAAAGACACAATTCACACGCTGAACGATGACTGGTTCTCTGATAAGGCTACATGGCCATGTGACTTTAAAATTTTTTCGTCCTTTGGGGTTGGGCCCAGAACACTCGAGTCTTTAAGTTATCAATTTCTTTTCTAAAATGTAATATCTGGTAGTAGTAGCAGGAGGCATGTTAATGAGCCGAATTGAGCCAACTCACAAGCTGAAATTTGAGAATCGGTCTCGGCTTGGAGGTAGGGGTATCAACAAGCCGAGCCAGTTCGCAAGAGAAAATTTTCGGCTCTGGCTTTTTTAAGGTGGGCTTTTTTTACCTAAGCCGAGCAAAAGCTGGATAAAAAAATTAAGGCTCGACCCGAGCTTTCAGGTCGGGCTATACCAAAGTTTTAGTTGCCAAACTTCATATGTTGCCTCAAGCAGTAATAGATTAGCTGTCTTTTGGTAGCTTTACATAGCTGCTGGTGGGCATCCCATTTTGGGCCAACTTCTCAAAAATAGGGCTCCACTCGGTATCTCCGAGCCTCTTCGATATTTTTTGAGTCGGTTGGCTAGAGCTAGTGAGCTAGATTATCATCCCTATATGGAGGTGTGGATGAACAGTGGGACATGTTAATGAAAATCGATCGTTTTAAGACTCACAAGCCATTTACATAGACATTTGAAAGAACCAGTCAAAGAAATAGACCAGTTGAGTTTGCAAGAGAGGCTGAAGAAGCTGATCCATTTGGTTTGGATTAGTGTTTAACAGAGGTGAAGAAAGAAAAGAAGGCAATGGATAAAGTTGGTACTAAAGGATCCTTGGAGGTTGGTGCAGGCTCTACAGTGATGGTTTTGAACTATCTGGTAGATTGCACATTTTGGAGAGTGGCGATTTGAAAATGACTTGAAAAGTGGCAAAAACGGTCCTTTGGTTGTTCTCCCCATGTCATTTAGTTCCATGTTATGCCCACATGGTTGTTGCATCCCTATCATGCGACTGTACAATATTTACTAGGTATGATTTTTTTTTTGGAAGGGGTTTTTATAGTAGGTGTGGTGTTAATTAGAATTTATTTAATCAGATAATCAATCTCCATCTAGCCTTGATAAATGAGCAGATCTGATCTAAGGATGATTTAATTGTAAAGAATTTCAAATCAACAGAGAAGCGAAATGGGCTAGCCAATCTCTCCAATTCGTTCGACTAAAAGAAGAGGCTCAATTTAAGCTTTCAACTCGAGCCTTTTCGATTTTTTCTCTTTTTTTCCCTGGCAGCCTTTAAAGGTAGCATTTTGCTACATTTTAATAGGCAGCAGCCTGCTATCTTTCATTGTTTTTAAGAATGGGTCGAATAGACCTTTCAAATTCTTGGGATCTCATAAACATTTCAAATTGTCAGCGTGAGATGTATCTAACAAGTTGAATGAGCTCAGGGCCAATCTTGGGCAGAAAAAAGATTAAAAATGAGAGGAGGGAAAGGGAAACAAAGCCTTTCGAATTCTGTCTCTTGGCGCCATTGATGCTTCAGCAGAGAAAAAATCAAAAGCCACATTTCACGAGTTGAATGAGGGAAAGAACAAAAAGTAATTTTATAGGGGAGATATTTGTGAACAGTAGCCAAAATTAATTGAGTGAAAAATAGATAAATGAGATGAAGAGTAAGAAATTCAGTTTTGGAACAGTCCCGAGCATCTACTACGGTCTCAGTAGGCTCGAGTCCTCTCACGTTGCACACATGCCTAACCCTGAACTCCCTGACCATCTTGATGCTAATGACAATAACAGGAAAATAAGAAAAAAGTACAAATAATTTCAACGTTTCCCCAAAATCGGCGTAGATCAATGAAAGGCAATGAGTGCCAGGATGAACTAAAATGCAATAGAGTTGCTGTGACATGTCATGAACCGAGCTAGAATTGGACTTACATTCACAATGTTATTTGGGACTCGTTTGCACTTTTATTTTAAAAAATAATTTTTATTTTTTTAATAATTTATTTGCAACTCGTTATTTTTAAAAAAAATAACAATATTGATATTTGTTTTATGCAATTGATATAGGTCTGGGAAAGGTCAATCCTCAATTTCTCTACTTGCTTCATCTGGGAATTCAGGTATTTATTAAAAAATTGTCGTGCATTCATCATTAATACTTTCTACACCATAATCATGTACTGAAATACCAACGTTCAGCTTGTAAAGCCTTTCTTTTTTTCTCTTCTACATTGTACCTCTTATTGTGTAGATGGATTTTGTCTTTTATTTTCCCATGATCGTGCTAGAATTTCTTAATTTCCACTTTTTGATTTTGAAATTAGAAGGCCTTGTTTGTGTAGCAATAGTAAATTCTAATCTTTGGTAATCACATTCAATTATGAAACTTACAGAACTTGAGGCGTCACTGTCATGTGACTATACAATATTCACTAGGTAGGGTTTTTTCCTGGAAGGGTTTTTTTAGTATGGGTTGGCCCAGCTCGAGCTGACTCCCTGAAAATGGGGCTCGGTGCTTTCGAAACTCGAGCTAAATAATATGAACTTTTTCAGGACAAGCCACGGGTAGGTCGAGCCAACGAGTTAGATTACCATCCCTAAGAAAAAGTGAAGCTAGCATGGAAAAATGGGAAAGACTAGACAGATAATGAGACGTCTCGTCTGAAAAACTGGAAAAGTTAAAACGTCCACTCATCATAGAAATTAATGTAGTAGTGGAAGTAAGGGTCGATCCCATAAAGAGTGATTAATTTACTTTTTACACCAAATTAACTAAAATGAGGGGTTCTAGTTTTGAAACAAGCAATTAACATCAATGCAAATTATCGAATTAAATGAAATCAACAGAACAAACCTTGATCCAAGTCAACATCCACCGTTGGAATTTAATAACTGATCCTTGATCCACAAATAATCATCAATTCATAATTTTAGCATTCATTGTAGAAATCGAATTCCCATTCGAAAACAATTTCCTATTTTTCCTTAATTGTAATTAGGTAGGGCAACGATCTTCTAACTAATCCTAATTATCAAACAATCCCAGACAGGAGCGAAGATTTAATTCAATAATTGCTTTGTGAACTAGAGAAATCAATAAATTAGATAACACAAGCCAAGCGTCTGCATTTAACCTAAATAAATATTTTCCCTAATATTTAATAATTTCCAAAGTAGCAAATTACTAATCCTAGTCCTTTGGTCATTCTCTTAATGTCATTTAGTTCCATGTTATTCCTACATGGTCGAGGCTTCGCTTTCATGTGACTGTACAATATTCACTAGACAGATTTTTTTCTTGGAAGGGGTTCTTTTTAGCATCAGTCGGCCTGACTCAAGCTGACTCTCCAAAATGGGGCTCGATGCCTCCGAGCCTCGAGCCAAACTGGTACGGACTTTTTTCAGGACAAGCCACAGGTGGGCCGAGCCAACGAGCCCGATTTCCATCCCTAAGAAAATGTGAGGCTTGCGAGGAAAAATGGGAAAGACTAGACAAATGATGGGACATCTCGTCTGAAACACCGAAAAACTTAATACGTTCACTCGTTATACAACAAGCATTTCCCTTATCGAAAAAGTGGTGGCCCTAATAAGATCAACTGAGTGCGGCCCTAATAGGATCAACTGAGTGTTCAAATTTTTTAATAATTTACTTGGGAGTCATTTACACTTTTAAAAAAAATTGCAACTATGGTTGCAACTATGTTGAATACTCTGTACAGATAAAAAGGGATGCAGATGGCGAAATGTATGGAGGTAAAGACACAATTCACACGCTGAACGATGACTGGTTCTCTGATAAGGTTACATGGCCATGTGACTTTAAAGCTTTTTCGGCCTTTGGGGTTGGGCCCAAAACACTCGAGTCTTCAAGTTATCAATTTCTTTTCTAAAATGTAATGTCTGGTAGTAGTAACAGGAGGCATCTTAATGAGCCGAATCGAGCCGACTTGCAAACTGAAATTTGAAACTCGGTCTCGGATTGGAAGTAAAGCTGGATAAAAAAATTAAGGCTCGACCCGAGCTTTCAGGTCGGGCCATACCAAAGTTTTAGTTGCCAAACTTCATATTCTGCCTCAGGCAGTAGTAGATTAGCTGTCTATTGGTAGCTTTAATAGCTGCCAGTTAAAGCTGCAAATTTTTACTTTTACTTTTTTTTTAGTTTTAACTGATCATCCCGGCTCGAGCCGACTTTCTAAAAATAGGGCTCGATTCTGTATCTCCGAGCCTCCTCGATATTTTTCGAGCCGGTTGGCCCAAGCTAGCGAGATAGATTACCATCCCTATATGAAGGTGTGGATGAACAGCGAGACAACTTAATGAAAATTGATCTTATTTAATCACGCAATTATAAGATTCATACTCTTGGGTCACATGAGAGAAGGCAAATGGCACCATTCAAAGAAAATTGCAAATGGGACTCGTTTGTACTTTTTTTTTAAACAAAATTGTAACTATGGTTGCAACTACATTTATAACTTTTTATTTAATAGAATGCATATTCGTCATTTCACAACTTTGTTGAAAATGCCAAAACAATGAAAAGTATGAACGTTTTCCAAAATATTAGTGAAAAGGTTGGGAAAGTATGTGCCAATAACCCTTTTAATAATTTGGATATTTCATTGTTACCCTAAAATTCAAAAGATTCATCTTTCAATGTGGTATGATTGACTATTTCATTCAATTTGAAATCAATTGTCTTGCAATTTGATGGAGTTTATGGATTATTGTAGAGGTTGGGCTTGGGAGATGATGGATTTTGAATTTGTTGAAACATTGGTAGAATCATGACTTGTATGAGAGTATAGGCTTTCTTGTAATTACAAATGATAACTTGTGCCTACCTCCCCTTCACCTGTGTTTTCCCCACACATAGCACCCCACTTTGCTATGTCGCTTTGTACTCTTGGTATTTTCTTAATAGCTCATATCTCGTTCTTCTATCTATTTCATGATTTTGATAGGAATGCCTCCCAAACGTACACGCGATGCTCCCTCCACTTCAAAAGGGAAAGGCAGGGCTTCTTCTTCCTCCAACCTGACATGCTCCCGTGTTGATAAATGTGGCTTGCCACGGTTTCTTAGCTCAGAGCATAAACTTTGATTTGATCAGGTGGTTTCAAATTAGACTGTTTTGCTCGAGCGGGAAGTGATATTGGTTGATTTCCCGAATTTTGAGATCGAGACATTAATTCACCATGTGGGTTGGGAAACGTTATAGCTAAACCATTTCCTATTTATCTTACACTTGTTCAAGAGTTCTATACAAATTTCAACTTCTCCATCGACGAGCCTGGGACTGATCACTAGCACCAAACCTGGGTGCGGGATAAATGGTTTATGTTCACACTCGAGGTCATTGATGAGTATCTTGAGTTAAATCGAGAAGGCATCATCCCGATTCCACCGGAGCAAAATTGGCCAAAGTTAGCACAGGTTTTATACGAGAGAGCAGATGCCTGGCCACTCCATCGACCTAATTTCTTATACAGTAATTTGACTGAGTCCCTTACGGTTCTGATGACGTTTGTATGCCACAATGTAGACCCTTCCAAGCATCGGTACAAGTTCAATTACACAAAAGTTGCACTACTCTATCATTTGGCTCGTGGGCTCAAAATTGATTTGGGCACTCACATCTATAATTTGATATGTGCCCGCGCTACGGAAGAAGATCCACCACGCATACACTTGTTTCCGAGTCTTATCTATGGAATATGCAGTGCTTACAGGGTACGACTCCTACCCGCTGAGCAGGCAATGCGTCCTACTGTCCCAATCAACATCCACTCTACACGAAACTCTTGGAGAAAGGTTGACCAGTACAGATGGGGATGACAAGATGACGAGGATGAGAAAGGCCATGGAGACGATGATGACATCCACCCTACTCCGCAACATGAGCCACCAATGGACACCCCCATATTGCGTCACATGTTTGTCACAAAGACCGGGCATAGTAGGGATGTTCAACAATTACAGCAGGCATTTACGACCATGGATTTACAAGTACAAGATATGCAAACTAACATCGATATTGTAAGAGCCAACACTAGCAGGACTCGGGAAGATGTCTCTAATTTTCACCGACGTACTGATCGGCTAACTGGGAGATTCGACCGTTATATTGGGATGATGGACGGTATGCAGTTCCGGGTTGATCAAGCATATGACATAGTTCGTGGCATGCAAGCTGAGATGGGCCAACAATCTACTTTGATGAGGGAGATTCTTTCTCGTCTGCCTCCATCGCCATCGCCACCGCTGCCGCCACCACCACCACCCGACTGATCAGGGGAGTTCTATGTTGTGGTCCATTGAGGACAATGCACATTTTTAAAAAAAAAACTATTTATTTTTAACTGTTGTGATTGAGAGGGGAGTCTTTTGAATTTCAGGATAATAGTGAAATGACGAATATATCTTCCGTTTAAATAAAAGAATAAGAAAAATAAAGAACAGATTGCAATCATAGCCCCAATTTTTTTTAAAGTCCCAAATAAATTATTAAAAGGGTTATTAGCATATAAATACCTAAATATTCAAACTTAAAAAAAATAAACAAATCCTAACCTTTTATAGCCAATGCCACTTTATCAATTGCCACTGTCGAAATTGTCAAACACTACCAGAGGTTTACAAATATATTCCATTGTATTTCCTTTTTAAGTTTTAAGCATAACTCAAATGATCTTATCCAAAATCTTCTTTTTCTTGTGATTCTGCTAATTTCGATGCCGACGACACTACACCCTGAATTTACAAAGAAAGACGGTAGCTCATGTTTGACTTATATGTGTAATACGTCTTAAAAAGTAATGTTATATCACTTAATTTTACACGGTATTTTTTTACTTTCTATTTTTATTTTTTGTCACTTTTTCGAAATTTCTATCACTTTTTTTAATTGTTTGTTACTTATTAAGCAAAAATAGCCAAAATCAGAGACGAGAAATCAGAAAATCACATTTTAACTCAATGTGGTATGATTGGCTATTTCATTCAATCTGAAATCAATCATGTCGTAGTTAAAATTGGAAAAGTTAAAACGCCCACTCGTCATTGTATGTTTTTTTCCTGGGAGGGTTTTTTTTTTTTTTTTTTTAAAGTAGGTAGGGTGTTAATTAAAATTTATTAATCAAGGTCACATGAGAAAAACCAAATGACACCATTCAAAGAAAATGTGAGGCTAGTGTAGAAAAATGGGAAAGGAAAAGCAAAATTACGAGGGCTAGAGATCGTGATATTAGTGAGAAAATGGCTCTTGGAATGGCCTCAGCTCGAGATTGAAAATGTTTATCTAGGAGAAAGGGATGGACTCTAGTTTTGCTACTGATGATGCTTACAACATATATGATAAAGGCCTATTTACTGCTCAATCTACTATGAATACTTTGTACAGACAGAAAAAGGATGTAGATGACGAGATGTATGGAGGTAGGGGTGTCAACATGTCGAGTCGGTTCGCGAGTCGAAATTTTCGGCTCGCTTTGTGTAGGGTTGGACAAAATATCCGAATCGAACCGTGCAGTTTTTCTTAAATTAAATACCCGAACAGGTATCTAAATCGAGAACCGATGGGTTTGGTTCGGTTCTCGGTTCTAGACCCGAAGAATCAAATCTTTCTAAATTTTTTAATTTTTTTATATTGGATAAATCAAATTATTTTAATTTTTTTCTAGCAAATTAACTAATTCTTTAATTAATGCTCCAACTCCCAAGTTCATGAGTAGCTAGCTCAATCCAACCAAATTTCTAAACCCAACATTTTGATTTAATTTTTTGCCCCATTATTAGTGCAATATTAACAATTAAGCCTAACTGCCCAAGAGGGCCAATACTTAAAAAATTTAAATTTATAACTTTTAATTTATTTATTAATTTATATTTCATTTTTCATGTAAACTTGAAGGTTTGAAGCAGACGAGCCATTGAATGGATCGTTGAAGTTTTAGTATTAGTATCTATTCTTTGGTATTTGTATGCATTGGTAAATTAATCTTGTTGGAGAATTGTTATTTACATTTTATTAAATTTGACGATGTTAATTTTCTAAAAATACGATTGAATATGTCATTAGTTGTATTTATATAGTGTTGTTATAAATGTTAAAAAATTTAATTATAGTACGGAATCGAATGGAACCGAACCTCAAACGGTTCCATAATTATATTTGGACCTGACGGTTCCATTTATTAAATATCCAAAAATTTTGGGTTCGTTTAGGTTCTCTTTAAAATCGAACCGATCCGTGCCCAAACCTAACACGTAAACTGACCAACCCGATCGGGTTGGGTCGATTTTTTGCTATTTTTGGGCGGTTTTCGGTCCATGGGTTGAGTTGTCGGGTCGGGTCATGGTTTAACATGGTAAACCCGACCCAACCCGCCCGAACTGACCCGCCAACGTTAAAAAAAATACACTACAGAAAATGAAGAAAAGAAAAGCCCTAAAGATTATTCTCACACTTCTCACTCTCATTCGTCGTCGATCCAAGCCCGAATCCATCTCCCCTCATTTTCTCTCAAATCGTCGATGGTAATCTTCATTTTCCAGCTGCGGATCATCGTTTTGTCCATACTCCAGTGCTAGGATAAGTATATTTTACTCATTTTCTATACCTATTTCTCCGTTTGTCTCTATGCTGCCTGTTGGAATCTTTGAAACTTTAAGCTGCCTCAGCTTTCAGGTCCTATTGTAGTCAAGGATTTAGGGTTCTTATGCCTTCTACCCACTTTCCCTTCTTAATTTGTATAAAATTCTTATAGATTCAGATTCTTTTGTTTCTGATTCGCGATGATTTAGGTACTTGTTCCTTGTAATTGAGATGATATAAATACTTGATTGATTGCAAATCTTGTTAAAGAGCTGCTTTTGTATTTTTAATCAAGCTTTTTTAATTCTGCTATCTTTTCCGGCAAATTAGTTGTGCATTATAAGTGGCATTGTTGACATTGATATATTCTGGAAAGATGATATCTTCGTACTAGCATTTTAATTAAACTAGTTGCTGGATGCAATTTTTCATGACATTCTGCTAGTACAAAGTAACTTCGAAGCAGTGTATAATAAATGTTTATTTGGCCATGAATTGATTTTGAACACATGACCAGTAAAAAAAAAAGCTATGACTTTAATGTATATACCCTGAATAATTAAAATTGCTTTTCTTATGCTTGACTGTTGCTGTTTTTTGATGATATTGCTTCAGCATATATGCTACTGTTGAGTTTCCCAATTGGGTTTATAATGAAACTTAGAAATCAATACAAAAGAGTGAAATTTGCAGCTATAATGGAAATCGGCAGCTTTCCGATTACTTCAGATAAGGGAAATACAGTAAATCAGTTTTCAACAATTTTAGTTCCAAATTTATTTTTGCAGATTATGAGTGTCTCAACATGGTTCTAATCTGAATTTTGTCATTTGCAGAAAAAATGTACAAGAGCAGAACACACCTGAGACTGATAAAAGAATGGCAGCCAGTCGACGCTATCATTCAAAGATTGGAAGGGATGGGTTTTGATCTCGTCCACAGAATAAACATGGACTATAGGACAACGATCGGCTTTTTATTAGCACTGATACATCATTATTCAGTCGACTTGTCATGTTTTATCATTGGGGATCAGAGGATAACCCCAACATTAGACGACGTGGCCAGAATTACGGGGTTTCCCATTAATGGCTTTCTCGTAATTGGACAGGATTATAAAGTAGATGAATGCCGCGGTATCTGCAATGAGTTATTGTTGTCGCCGAGGCTTCTCCATCCGAAGAACAGATGTGATGTAATTCTCAGGAAATTACTATCTTTCAAGAACATTCCCCCCATTTTAGTTGGGGCCGGACTTGACCCATACGTTAGGGCATATGTCCTTTACATCATCGGATGCTTTCTTACTCCCCCTAGAGGTCATTCTTCAGTTCCATGCATGTACTTGTCCTTGTTGAGAGGTGGACGCTATTAGAAATTATGCATGGGGAGCTGCATTATTGTGGCAATTGCATCACAACATGGCAGAATTTAAAGGGCAATGATTGATGGAAAAAATCCCCAAGTCATGAGTTTTTGTGCCCCTTTTCTTACGATATATATTATTTTTATTTATTTCCTTCATTTACATACTTTATATAAGTTAATAAATTATAACTTATATTTTTCATTTGTTTGTAGTTTTTCTTCTATGAACACATCCCTATAATTCTACGCACTCTCTATGATGTGGATATTTATAGAGAGAATTTTAAGGGAAGAGAGTTGTTTTCTATCTTTCCATTAATGATAGGACAGTCTCATGCGGTGGAGCGCAACTCCAAAAACTCCTATATCAAAAAGAAAAGAGAGGAGTTTGATGTGACGCTTACAAATGAACATGTAAGTTTATTTTATTTATGTGAATTTTTAGTTACTCTACTCTAATTTTTTTTTTTAGTTTTCAATTAACTTTATGTTATTTTCTCTCGTAGATTGTGTGGCAGCCATATGCAAGATTGCCCGACAATTTTCTGCCTCATTATCTTGTTGGGCAGATGGATGTTGCTCTTTCCCACACAATATTGATATGTTTTGAAATATTAGCATATCATCAGTCGGACTTGTGCCCACTTAAGTGGAATTTCCTAGTTGATTTTGTTCCTCTCGAACTCGCTGCTGATAGTCAACAAGACGCATACCGTTTCGCAAAAATTTGACTGAACTGTGAGGCACGCGAATTTTGTAAAGATCTGGGATGAGAAGAGATTAAATTTGATTATCAACAGAAATGGTAATTTATTTATTTTATCATTTTTTTACTTTGGTAAATTTTATTTATGTTTAAACTAAACGTGTTCTTTTTATTTTTGGTAGTAGCGAATGAGAGTGAAAGGCCTTTGGCTTCTAATGGTATTTGTCCTTTTTTTTCTATATTTTAAATTTTATTTATGTTTTAGATTACTATTATTCTTTTTATTTTTGTAGATGATGAAAATCAAATGCCATCGATGCTCGGAGGAGTTGAAAGTGATTTGGGGGATGACTTTCATGGAGGGGCCAACATCTTTGATGAAGGGCCGAGCCAGGAAACAGAGGTTCGTGAAAGTCATACCGAATATCAAACTCCCATTGGGGAATGTCAAACTCCCATTGGGGACTTTCACAATCCAAGCCTTGGTACTTCTGGAGGGGCCGGCCCCATTGATGAAAGTCACAATGAAGAAACTCCTACCGAACAGCATAACGCAAGCCCAAATTTTGCCGTGAAAGTGGATGGCATGAGGTGTGGCAAGAGGGTGAAAATAACCCCTTCATTTCTTGGTTCATTTGAAGTTGATTCAGCCATCCACCGAATTCACAGACGGAATAATTGAATGTGAGGAAGAGGTAACCATAACTGTTATTTCATCTTTTTATTTTACATCACATCTTCTCTTATGGGATTTCTTTTGTAGATGTTTTGTCTTTTGTGTAAAATTTTGAAGGTTATAATTTAATTAGAATGATGCCTTTTGATTTATATGAGAACACTAGGCGATGAAGGTTAATAATACAGTGTAGGAGAAACTAAACACAATTCCATTTTGTCTACACAAATGAGGACGTTGCAATTGTTTTCAGATCTTGTAATTCTTGATGTTTGTGTGCTTTCTTCTGGCTGATATTTGTATTCATTCTGCTGGCTGATAATGTTTAAGTTACAATGATATGCAGCTTTAGAGTTTCTCCAAGTGGTGCTAATGTTTGTATAGCAAAGTTGGGACATTTCTCTGCTTTTATTGGAAATGTACATTTTTTCCTTTACCTTGTCTTGTTCAAGAACTTTATTTTAGTAACATAAACAGCAATGTTCCTTGAAAATATGTTGTTTTGCTTCCGTCAAATGAAGTGCGCAGATTGGTGAAGTAGCTTGTCAGGTTTTACTTTTATGTATGGATAAAATGACGTGGCTCTGAATTCCTTTTCATTTACTTATGATTTCATCTTTAATGTTTAGGAAATGGAAGGAAACTGTGGATGAGGGGGTTAAGGTGAACAAACTTGGAGCATCTTCACACTTCACACTTCATCAGTAGATAGTCCAATATCTATTTTTGCTTTTCATTTTCACTCTATCTTGCATATACTACGTGCATTAAAAAAAGTTGAATGAGAGTAATGAATTATGAGTATAGAAGAGGTTTGTATATTGATAACTGTGGTGGTGGCAGTGGCAGCAGCTGATGGGGATTCACCTCAGCAGAACATGTCCAAAAATGAACAAAATGGCCATCACCGAGTGAAAACCAAATGTTGTTCCAACCAATTTGTTATCCTGTTAAAAAAGAAAGATTGAAAAAAGAAAGTAAAGGAAGAAGCAAATTTGTTATGAATGCAATTTAAAAATTCTAAAGTTCTGATTTTACAAGTGCCAGATTTCGGGTACTCTCCAAATCCACGGAGAGAATGTATAAATCAGATTCTGAAATTTGTGGTTGATCAGTATTTTTGTTGCTTTCTTTATGTTGTGCATTTAGATGACATTATTCTCATGTTTTGTCTATTAGATGTGTGTGGTCTGGTGCAGAAAGGAACATCTCAGAATATGAACCAAAGCCTAGACCACCTCAATCTGTCCCTCGTAGAGAAACTCCATCCAGATGACCACAATCAGTTCCTAAATCTGCTTCTGCTCCTCCTAGTGTACTGACTTCTGAACTGAACTTTTTATACATACAAATGCACATTACGCATCATTGATTTGTGTGCATAAATGGATGGTTGTGCCTGTTAAAAATTTGTTGGTTCATCTTTTATACACTCGATTATCTTTTTAATGTTTTGTTCACAAAAATTTTTATGGTGCATTATGTTTATGTAATTCTTAATGTTTTAAGAGAAATTGGTGAAAGCGTGGTTTATCATTTACTTGTTCTGAAGCTTCCTTTTTGTTTTTGCTCCTTTTTTTTTTTTTTTTTTGGTTTGCTCAATTGGGAGAACCATACATGTGGTTTTGGAGTTCAAAATATTTACATATATACACTTTTTTTTTTTGCTTTGTTGAATATGAGAACCATACGTGTGGTTCTGGAATATATACATATATATACTTTTTCAACAAAGTGGTTCTAGAAAGGTGCAAAACACTCAATTAAATTTATTAGAAAAATTAAAAATTGCAAAGAAATCCTAAATAAATTATTTATTATTATTTGAAAATTGCAAATGAACCCCATATTTTGTTGGGAGTGGAAAATGAGTGTTCGAGTTAATTTTAAATCAAAACGTCCTTTCAGGATTGGCGTTGAATTTCAAGTCACGTTCCTTTTGCAGGTTCATAAAATATGTTACGTACAAGAATTTATTTTGGGGGTGGATGCGAAGAGCTAGATTTTATCCAATTTATTAGAAAAATTAAAAATTGCAAACAAATCCTGAATAAATTATTTATTATTATTTGAAAATTGCAAACGAACCCCATATTTTGTTGGGAGTGGAAAATGAGTGTTTGAGTTAATTTTAAATCAAAACGTCCTTTCAGGATTGGCGTTGAATTTCAAGTCACTTTCCTTTTGCATGTTCATAAAATATGTTACGTACAAGAATTTATTTTGGGGGTGGATGCCAAGAGCTAGATTTTATCTTTGTAAAATAATAATAATAATAAATAAATAAATAGGCTTAATTGTGCGTATGCATGGCCTCGTCCTTTCAGGATTGGCGTTGAATTTCAAGACACATATTTTTCGCACGGTCATGAAATATGTTTTGTACTAAAGAGTCTAATTAAATTTATTAAAAAATATTTTTAAAAAAAATAAAAATAAAAATTGCAAACGAATCACAAATAAATTATTTATTATTACTTAAAAATTGCAAACGAACCCCAAAGTAAAGGTATTAGGCTGAGAATAAAACATAAGCTCGAGTTAACTTTAAACCAAAACGTCCTCTTGGGATTGACGTTGAATTTCAAGTCACATTCCATTTGCATGTTCATAAAATATGTTATGTACTAGAATTTAATTCCGTGGTGGATGCGAAGAGCTATATTTTATCTTTGAAAAAAAAAAAGAATGGCCTAACGCAGTATGCATAGTCTCGTCCTTTCGAGATTGGCATTGAAAATCAAGTCACGTTCCTTTTGCATTTTCATAAAATATGTTATGTTCTAGAATTTAATTTGGGGTGTATGTGAAGAGCTATGTTTTATTTTTGTAATTTATAATTAAAAAAAAGGGCTTAACAATGCATACGCATCGGCCTGCAGGTCGTGCGTATGCAACTCTAGCAGATTGGCTTACTGCACTTCACAGGCCATGCGTACGCACAGCCCATCCGAGAGGGTCCACATTTCTGAGGAGAACCGCACGTAGGGTTCTGTATTTTCCATTTTTGTTAAACATATATTTCCCCCGATACGCACAGCCCATCCAAGTGAGGGCCCACATTGAGGAGAACCGCACATATGGTTCTCTATTTTCCATTTTTATTAAACATATTTTTCCCCAGTGAAATTTCTAATAATTTATTTCTAATGCGTTTAATTTATTTATTAAAATTTTAAAATTTAACTTTTCTTCGACTTGCGATCATGAAAATAAAAATTGTTTACTTAGATAGTCAAGGAACTAAATATGGTCATTCTTTTTCATTTTCTTTCAATTGAAAAATAGCAAATTTCTATTTTTTATTTATTTTTAAAAATATAAATTTCTGTGTTTTTCATTTCAAAGCGAAGTGGCTTACACAAATCTTTTTTGTCAATAACCTCAAACTAATCAATCGAATCGCATGTGTGGCTCTCCCATATCCATTTTTCTACAAACAATTGTTCAAAAATTTATTTCAAGAAAATATGATGTCTCTATGGTGTAAGGCAAACTTAACTTTGAAAATGACATTTCAGTAGGAAATGACATTTCAAGACAACTAGGATTATCTTCCATTATTTATATAATTCACAAGCCAAAGAATTGACTTTCGCAATAACTTTTCCAACAAAAAAGTGTGTTGTCATTTCAAATAGCTTTTAGGCTTTCAAAACCTCTCCCAAACTAACAATAATTTACACAAATTTATTTTCATGTTTTATAGTTACGAACTTATATTTTATTAGTAATTTTCTTGAAAATTACGAATTATTTAAGGGAAAAAATTGTGCAATTAATTATTTATCAATAATCTTCCATTTGAAAACAAAATAGAATATAATGGAAACACAGTTTTATTCAACACAACATATAGAACATGGCATATACCTAAAATGCCAACTTTCAATAAGTCATTTTAAAGAACTGATTCGATTTCTATAATCGATTTAAATTATGGAAAAAGAAAAGAAAGAAAAAATGGCCGAGAAATTAAATCCCCGAAGCATACATTTTGTAGAAAATATTTATTTGTTGATAATGAATTGGTCCAAATTTTTTGTTTATGTACTTTAAAATGAAGTAAAAATGATTTCTCAACTACAGTATTTATTATAATTTTTATTTATTTAAAAACATGACGAACAAATAAGTTCTTTTATATATTTTTAACGGATCTTTTTAACGAAAATCACCGTCAAAGATGGGATATGTTAATTAATAGAAGTTTGATGACAATAATGTGATGAAAAAAGTTGAAAACATAATTTCTATAATAAAAAATATTAGAAATCTTGAATTCAATAAATATGTGGTGTAAGAAATAATTAATAACAAATGCGGTATGAATGTAATTAACCTATCTTTATTCTCTTTTCGGTCAATCACCATTTCCATATGGTCCAATTTCTCAAAAATTAATTTTTAACATTGTTGACCATGTAACCAATATTGAAAATTTGTGTCCTCAATTGGTAATGTCGAGGGCCAATTGAAATTGCCTACTTTTGAAATGGAGAGAAATAGTTAGCAATTGCCTATGGCTACACTCTCTCACTGTCTTCCCTCCATTACCAGCCACCATCGTCGACTGGTCTTCAACACCAAAAAAATACATCTCGAAACTTTTAACAGAAGAAAAATAAACAAATTCTAAATTGATGTAATGTAATGTATATCCCTCTCCACAACTTCTTAAAAGCCAAAATCAAGGCAGCCGAATTGCATTAAATTTCAAAATCAAATCTCAATATCAGTGACAAAATCTCATAAATATATAAATAAATATGGAGATATAAACAAAAACATAAAAACCTTCCCACAAAACGAACAATCCATGGTAGGCCTGAAAAGGAAATACTACAAAAAACTACAAAACAAACAAACCTACAACTAATTCCCACAAAATGAAAAAACTACAAAAACACATTAATCATTAATGTAACGTGTTTTTGTCATTTTTTCATAACAAAAGTTGGACCAAATATCTTCATTCCCCCTCAAGTCTACAACTTCATATAAATTTACTTATATACAGGCTTGAGCTTCAACTCAGTTCCCAAAACAAACTTGTCAATGACAACATATTTCTTTTCCGGAGTTGGACGCGAAGGTGAAGGTGCGGGTGGAGTCGGACGCGAAGTTGAAGGCGGTGTTGGACAAGGAGGTGCCGAAACTGGTAGAATATGTCGTTGCTCTTTCAATGCGCGTACGATGGATGAAATCATGACGATGGATACCATGAGGACCACCAGGATCAGATAGCCGTAAGCCATTGTCAGCTACCGAAAAAAAAATTATATATATATCAGAAAGAAGAAGAAGAGAAACAAAAAAAGAAAAAAAATGGAAACAAAATAAACTTACCAAAAATGGGGAAACAAAATAAACTTATCGGTTCTCTGTTTTGAAAATGCTTCGTTTGGAACATCAATGATAATGAAGGATTTGTTTTAACCATTCTGATGCAAACAGCTCTAAAGGCTGACAGTGATTTGACGTGCAAGAACCGCACGCGTGGTTCTCTTTTTACCTTTCTTAAAATTTTTATTTTAAGATGAAACTGTTCTGACTTACATTTTTTAATTCGAAGAAACAAAGCAATTGGACTATATGCTTGGACTCGTTCTTAAAATATTTATTTCTTGTAACTCACATTTTTGGATTCGAAGAAACAAATCATTTGATTCCTATTAAATGTCTCCGTAACATTTTTCTATTTCCTATGACATCATATTTGAGTAAATTATCTTAAAACACCAAAAATATGTGATTTATGAGATGTCAAAACATAATACTATTAGCACACAAAAGATATGTAATATTTAACAAACTGCTGTGTCAAAAGGTTAGAAGAAAGAAATGATTTTTCGGTTTGATGCATGGAATTGATTAAGCATTTCATTTGAACAAATTTATGATCAAAATAGATGGGTTTATTTAAATAACTTGTTCTTCCATGCTTTCGCTTGAGTTGAGATTGGTGATTCAGATAGAGGAAAATGAACCAATGAGTTTTAGGATTGTGAACGGATTTTGAGTGCAGTTATTCATCGCAAGCAATCATAATACTGAAGAAAAACTATACTACTTTAACTACAATGTAATGTCACCAGAAAAACTATATAATAATTAAAAGCTCTACATTTCAATTCTGAACGAAGCAATGCTGCTTGTCTTCTCTTTCTCTTCTACTTTTCTGAAGAAACGCCGGATGTGAAGAAAATATCACCACCTTTAGTGAGGCAAACATAAAAACGGGGCAGCAAAGATTTCACTGTCAACCATGAACAAAGCAAAGAACAACTAGCACTGGATTATTTTTTTAACTACAATGTAATGTCACCAGAAAAACTATATAATATTTAAAAGCTCTACATTTCAATTATGAATGAAGCATGGCTGCTTGTCTTCTCTTTCTCTTCTGCTTTTTTGAAGAAACGCTGGATGTGAAGAAAATATCACCACCTCCAGTGAGGCAAAGATAAAAATAGGGCAGCAAAGATTTCACTGTCAACCATGAACAAAGAAAAGAACAACTAGCACTGAGAATATAGTTATAAATGTGTCATAAGTATAATTACAATCTTGGATATGGCTCAATATGCATCCTGTAAATGGGAATTTTTGGGTTTCACTATTTAACAAGAAAATAAGTTAAGTAACATGAAGGAATTAGTTATATATTTGTCGAATTAAAAGAGTACAACTTTCCAAGTAAAAAGATCTAGAAAAGACTTACGTCCATGGCATAGTTCAAAATATATGAATTGGTACTTCCAATGCCTCTGCAACATGTGTATGCCCTACAACAATTCTACTCTAGGTTAGCATTGCATAACAGCACTTGTGAGATCTCAGATTGAGCCATGACTACACACAACGATCAACTTGAACTGGAAAAGATCAGTGCAAGCAAGGCATAAAGTGGAAGAGTTTATATCTTGGAAATTGGGAAAGGCCATATATCCTCCTGAAATGATCACTAGACTGGAAACTCTTCATTGGCTACAATACATCCACATCTGCAAGGCTCAACTCACAGATTTGTGAATTTTGGGCACCTGGAGAATAGGGCATTGCCAAACTAAAAAGGGAGCTGTCGGAGCATGAGGTATTAAGGATTAGAGAAATTCCACTACAACAAGAGATAAAGGATCGATACACTGGATAGTGGATACCATCCAGTAATGAGGAGTTTTGTGAAATCTTGCTGGGTGGAAATGAGAACTAAAAAGACCTATTCAACATCCTTCAAATTCCTGGGCACAAAGCCATACTTCTGAATTTCATTTATATGCTATGCCAACAGAGGTGCTTGATTGATGACATTGTGCAACAAAGATGTCAAATTTCCTTGGCATCTAATTAAATGCCTCAACTGGATGTGTCTCTTCTTTTTTGTGCAGGGAGAAATGTCTACACAGGTATGGGACAGCTATTGTTATCTGTTCCAAATAGAAGACAAATACCAATGCTACCAACAAGGATAATCAGGAGACTAGAAGATAAAATTAAGTTGCTCATAAGGCTGGGTTGCTACTGAAAAATAAGTGGAATTGGAATCAAAGGATTGTAAGTCAATAAGGCAACCTATACCAATCCATATTCCTAAAGTAATCGAAAGGTACAAACCCCCTAAAAGAGCAAATAGGCTAAACATGGATGCTACAAGTTGTCACCAGGACAAGCAGCAGAAAGTGGAATAGTGAGAAGTCATGGCTAGCTGATTTTTGCTTTCCATGAATCCCAGAGTAGCTGCATAGCTTCATCGCTGAGGTAAAGTCTCTACAAAAAGGCCTCCATATACGTAAGAAAAGCAACTAACAACATTAGAGTTGGACATGGACTCATTAAACTTAACAAACATTATAAGGACTAAGCAGAAGGTCACTATGTAATCAGTATATTGACTTAACAGCATTAGAATAATGTTTTGAAAATTAGGGTAAACATCTCATGTCTCTAAAGAAGCCAACAAAGCCGCAGATTGGTGCGCAAAAAAGGCGCTCAAGATTAGAGAAAATACTGTGGTAGAAATTAATAAAGTAGAGGGTAGTGGCAAAGGTACTCTGCGAACTGACAAATTGCGCATACCCTACATATTAATCTCATAGAAGAGGCGCAAGTTCATGGATTCATAAGGCACCCGACAAGAAATTTATATTGAAATCATTGTGAATAATAAAAAGAATGACAACTGCTGAGAATAAAGGGAAGCTAAAGGATTCAGATGAAGAGATGGATAAGTAACTCATTATTGATGACAAGGGGACCAACGATATGTGCTTGTTGTGTGTCCAATGTATGCTTGGTATAATTTTGACTTATTTCAATGATTGTGGTGCGGTAATGGCATAGATAATATTGTGTTCTCAATATGTCAATATTTTTGTGTGGATTTGAGTGTGATGTCTCTGAAGAATGAGCTCTAGAATGGTCATCTATGATGTTTTTTGCATGCTTTATCAGATTGGAAGCCATGGAAATTGAGACTAGTTTAGTTAATACAACAATTATTAGAGATGAGATCAGCTGTTAAGCTCCAATACACTTTGATTCCAATTGACAAATCCACGTTACTTTTCGTTTATGTAGGCTATATGTTATGTAGGGCAATGATGAGAACCCTTGCTAACTCCTCCTCCCAGATTTTGTACCAAAACTATTCAGGCTAAATTTCTTCAGATCAACTACATAAATTATACTTGCAAACTCTTCAGGGCTAGTGCAGAATTTGAAGTAAAGAAGGTATAGAGGTAACATATTCCCAAATATCGAAGAAGTAAAATTCCAATACGACGTCCATATAACTATCTAAAATGGAAAATCACACAAAGAGACAAGAAGTGTGTGTGGGGGGGGAGAGGGAAAAAAGGGGAAGGGAGGGGGAAAGAGAGAAAGAGAGATTCTAACCAGATGCTGGGGGATTAGCAATGATTGCATCAGCTTTGAAAGGAATCCCAGAATCAATGTCTAGCTCTCTGCACGCTGGAAGTAGAGAATTTAATATTTCATTCATTTGATTTCTTTATATGGGTATTTCTGAAGGACTTGAAGGTAAAAAGCCCTTATTTTTAACCATGTCTACATAAAAGAGGATTAACACTAGTCAATTGATTCATTCCTTTTGCAGAAAAATAGGACAGCAAAGATTTCACTATCAACCATGAACAAAGCAAAGAACAACTAGCACTGAGAATATAGTTATAAATGTGTCATAAGTATAATTACAATCTGGGATATGGCTCAACATGTATCATGTAAATGGTATAAATTGTCATCAATAGACATCAATAAAACAAAAAAAAAACTAGGCATTAAGTTGTAAGCTTACCGATTTGTTTTTCCAAATATTTCTAGGGTTCCATTTCCATGGTGTACATCCTGCAAGTAACATGGAAGATAAAGATCTGCTGATTGAGAATATAATGTGTACACACAATAGACAGTATACACATAATATTTATAGTTTTGTCAAAAAAATTTAACGCAGTGGTAGTAATCTTCGGAATTAATGTCATTACCCAATCAATAATTAAGACCTTAGCTCCTGCAACCTAAGGCGCACATGCAGCAATGGCAGCATTACTGTGAAGATAGAAACCCATGGACTATTTCACACCAGCATGATGACCAAGAGGGCGAACGTGACTCATTGATGGGAGAGTCCAGAAAGGAAAGCACAAAATGAAGTTAGAGTTGAAGCAAAAGGTATCGATAGCGAACCGTTAAAATCATAAAGTTGCTAAAACATCAGTACTAGAATTAGAAAAATATTACCATCAAAGAACTGCTTTTAAAAGGCTTCTATGTCTTTTGTGGACTATTGAAAATTATACTACTAAACTCACTCTCAATGTAAAACCACATAGTACATTAAGGGGAAGCATGTGGCAAAATTTGTCAGTTGATAATAAACTACAATAATACTGATGTAATTCAAATAAAA
The DNA here is from genome assembly GCF_002742605.1 of Olea europaea var. sylvestris. Lineage (NCBI taxonomy): Eukaryota > Viridiplantae > Streptophyta > Magnoliopsida > Lamiales > Oleaceae > Olea > Olea europaea. The sequence goes on from NC_036247.1 coordinate 28,130,147, forward strand.
TAATAAATACGGACATGAGGCTAATAGGAAGAGATTTAAACAACACTTTTTCAAATGTGCAGCAAAGCACATTTAGTGGAAACAGAAGCTTAGATACCCAGCGCACACACACACACACATTACGCTAAATTCTTTTTTTAGATTTGTCCCAATTCATAAAGATTGACAAAATTAGAACATATATATATATATATATATATCCAAAACCATTGGGCTGCATTGCTTCTGGATAATCCAAAACCAAAGAGGTCGAAAAAAATTACGAGATAAAAGATGACTGCATAATTGCTATATGAAATATTTCTTAATTTTGAAATGGAGCGTATCTCTTGTTAAGACGGCCCACTGTGATGATTTCATGAAGAATGGTGATGGAGCCTAATGTAAAGGAAGTAGCATCTGGATTTCCAAATGCCAATGATTTCTCTAATTGATAACTGTGAGATGACATTAGTATAAATTGTCATCAATAGACATAAATAAAACAAAAAAAAACTAGGCATATCGTTGTAAGCTTACCGATTTGTTTTTCTCAAATATTTCTAGGGTTCCATTTCCATGGTGTACATCCTGCAAGTAACATGGAAGATAAAGATCTGTTGATTGAGAATATAATGTTCACACACAAAAGAAGTATACACAAAATATTTACAGTTTTGTCAAAAAAAATTTGACGCAGTGATAGTAATCTTGGGAATTAATGTCATTACCCAATCAATAATTAAGACCTTAACTCCTGCAACCTGAGGCGCACATGCAGTAATGGCAGCATTACTGTGAAGGCAGAAACCCATGGACTATTTCACACCAACATGATGACCAGGAGGGTGAACGTGACTCATTGATGGGAGAGTCCAGAAAGGAAAGCACAAAATGAAGTTAGAGTTGAAGCAAAAGTTATCGATAGCGAACCATTAAAATCATAAAGTTGCTAAAACACCGGTACTAGAATTAGAAAAATATTACCAGCAAAGAACTACTTTTGAAAGGCTTCTATGTCTTTTGTAGACTGTTGAAAATTACACTACTAAACTCACATTCAATGTAAAACCACATAGTACATTAAGGGAAAGCATGTGGGAAAATTTGTCAGTTGATAATAAACTACAATAATACTGATGTAATTCAAATAAAATAACAAATACGGACATGAGGCTAATGCTAACAAAAAATAGATATTATAAATCAGTACATAAAATATTTACATAAAATATCCACATTTTAAATAAGAGGACAAAAAACAATGTCATCTAAGTTTTAAATTTGATATCTTCAATTGAATCTCCAATTGAACATTCAAAAAATCTTCATTTTCATTCTGAACGACCTGATAACTAGAGCAAGCAAACTCTGCAACAACCTTCTCCGCATCATCTCTTGTTTTAAAAGCCCTAAAAGAGTTGTTTGGGAACCCGTCAACCTGCTTCTTTGCTTCGTACCAGGAATTGTAAATTTCAGGCTTACGGCCAACAAAGATAGCATATACTTTCCTTCTCAACAAAAATTTTCTATAGAAGATAATGAAGGCGAAGGCGAACAATATATAAATTAAAAAATAGAGAGAGAAATTACCATCGGTGAAGGCCCACCAGTGCAAAATGCTCGAAAATCGTTCTCAGCATCTTTCCTCATGTCATAAGACTTGTGGCAATTATTAGGAAACCCTTCAACTTAGGTCTTCGCTTCTCCCCATGTGTTGTAGATCCCAAGTCGACGACCAACAAACACCACCCAAACAGTCATGTCACTTGAAGCAACTGCAATTTGAGGGAAATGAAGATATTGAAAGCTGAAAAACCATACATTCAAGTCAATTCATACTATGGATGGTAAATACACACTTGGTTTGCTCTCTCTTCTTGCAATATAAGGTTCTTGGACCTCAACTTGATCCATTATTTGGATAAAAACGACAGTGTAGACTGCAACTCGAGTAAGTATGCATGTAGCAACTATTAATTACTATCAAACAAAACAGATTATATTTTTTGTTCATTCACAACGAAATAAATTTTTCCCTTTGAATCAGAATTTTTCTTGCCATAATGATTAAGGGAACGATTGGATCGTATCGACTTGGAAAATGAAGAGATTTGTACGACTCAATTACGAGAAAGGAGCTCTACCAATTGTCACAGTTTAGACAAATTGCTTGGCCATATTTTAAATACTTCATATCTCAACAATCTCTATATAAACTTTCAACAAGTAATTACACTCACCAAATGCAAAACTAAATAGAATCACGAATAATTTGGGGTCACTTATTCGCAGGTTGCAAAAGTCAAAACAGAAGGTGAAGAACCGCTTTCAATTTTTCTCATTATTATTAATTTTGACGGGAAATTCAAACATTCCCTAGATTCAACTAAAACACAAAATATAACTAATTGATAAACCAGAAAATCATTACACAAATTATACTCAAAGCAATAAATAGAGGAAGCAACATAAAACCATTATTTCACATAAAAATTGAAAATTGTGCACAATACACGAAGATTCAACTGAAACTGGGGCTAAATAAGGGAAAAAAGCACCTTTGTTTGGTTGTTGACAAATCGGTAGATTCGAAGGATGAAACCCTAGTGCGATTGTCTTCTGTCATTGAATAATTTTTTATTTACAGATGTTTAGTTATTTATTGATTGATAGAATTTTCTTAATTGAAAATATGCAGTTTATATGTGAATGTATTACGTTAAAGAAAGGAAAAAAAATATATCATTTGGTTATTATCTCGTCTTTCCGGCCAGATTAATCAGTAAAACAGAAAAGAAAAAAATAGAGAAATCGAAAAACTTACTTTGTTTCGTATGGAAGAGATGAAGTAGTAACATATTCATCAGTAAAACAGAAACAAAAAAAATAGAGAAATCGAAAAACTTACTTTGTTTCGTGTGGGAGAGATGAAGTAGGAACATATTCATCAGTAAAACAGAAAAGAAAAAAATAGAGAAATCGAAAAACTTACTTTGTTTCGTACGGCTGAAATAGAGATTTCTCTTTCGTGGTTGAAAAGGGGAGGCGTATGGAAGACGGCGATGCTGAAAACAAAAGGGAAAGTAGGGTTTTTTTTCAATAAAAGGGTTGCCTGTCTGAAAAAAAATCTCTTTTGTGATAAGGTTGTTGAGCCGAGAACCGCACGTATGGTTCTCTATGTTCGATTTTTCTTTATTTTGAAATGCTTCGAGAACCTTCTCCATTTTCCATTTTTCTTTATTTTAAATTAAAATATCCAAAAGAACCGCACGTACGGTTCTCTCTTTTCAATTTTTCTTTATTTTAAAATGTTTGAGAACCGCACATAGAGTTCTCTATTTTCCATTTTTCTTTATCTGATAAACTTCTAATAATTCATTTTCAACGCAATATATTAAGTATTTATTAAAATTTTAACATTTAAGTATTTTTCGATTTGAAATAAAAATTGTTTATTTAGATAGTCTGCGAATTCAATCAGTTGAATCGCTCGTACGGTTTTATCAATTTTCATTTTTCCACAAATAAATGTCTAAAAATCTATTTCAAAAGAATTTGATGTCTTGATGTAACATGTGACGGTTATATTTTTTTTTTTCCATTTTTATGGTCAAAGAATGTAACAAATGGTGGTTAAATTTATATTTGTAATTTTCCATTTTTGATTAAGTAAAATTGAAATTTTCTAAAATATCAAAGAGAAATGCACGTACGGTTCTCCATTTGTTTCGAGAACTTTCTCCATTTTCCATTTTTCTTTACTTTAAAAAATTCAAATGAATCGCACGTACGGTTCTCTCTGTTCCATTTTTTATTAAGTAAAATTGAAATTTTCGAAAATATCAAAGAGAACCGCACGTACGGTTCTCCATTTTTCATTTTTCTTTATTTTAAATTGTTTCGAGAACCTTCTCCATTTTCCATTTTTTGTTTATTTTAAAATGTTTGAGAACCGCATGTAGGGTTCTCTATTTTCCATTTTTCTTTATTAATTCATTTCCAAAGCAATTCATTAAATATTTATTAAAATTTTAACATTTAAATATTTTTCAACTTGCAATCATGAAAATAAGAATTGTTTATTTAGATAGTCTGTGAACTCAATCAGTTGAATTGCACGTACGGTTAATCCATTTTCATTTTTCCACAGATAAATGTCTAAAAATTTATTTCAAGAGAATTTTATGCCTTGATGTAACATGTGACGGTTATATTTTTTTCATTTCTATGGTCAAAGAATGAAACAAACGGTGGTTAAATATATTTGTAATTTTCCATTTTTGATAAAGTAAAATTGAAATTCTCTAAAATATCAAAAAGAACCGCACATACGGTTCTCCATTTTCCATTTTTCTTTATTTTAAATTGTTTCGAGAACCTTCTCCATTTTCTATTTTTTGTTTATTTTAAAATGTTTGAGAACCGCATGTAGGGTTCTCTATTTTCCATTTTTCTTTATCTGATGAACTTCTAATAATTCATTTCCAAAGCAATACACTAAAAATATTTATTAAAATTTTAACATTTAAGTATTTTTCTGCGAACTCAATCAGTTGAATCGCATGTACGGTTAATCCATTTTCATTTTTCCACAAATAAATGTCTAAAAATTTATTTCAAGAGAATTTGATGTCTTGATGTAACATGTGACGGTTATATTTTTTTCATTTTTATGGTCAAAGAATGTAACAAAACGATGGTTAATTTATATTTGTAATTTTCCTTTTTTGATTAAGTAAAATTGAAATTCTCGAAAATCCATGTTCAGGGATTCACACGTACGGTTCTCTGTTGTCCATTTTTCTTTATTTTAAAATGTTTGAGAACCGCACGTAGGGTTCTCTATTTTCCATCTTTCCACATCCAACAAACATAAAATTTATTTCCAATGCAATATATTAAGTATTTATTAAAATTTTAACATTTAAGTATTTTTGCGGCCAAAGTGTGGCTGCAATTCCCTACTGAGGTTCATGCGGGCACACGGTAATAATACCATGCAACCGCATGGTTAGCAAAACTTCCATGTTGTGCCGTTTTAGTCCCCCAAACTCAATCTTCTTGTTTCTTGGCCTCCTGTCTTCATCCATCTCGTTCCATCATCTTGCAATGATTTTCAATTGATACTTAGCTCAGTCAATTACTCGATTAGCCATTTGGTTCAACTTTTGGGTATTTACACTTTGCCTCATTTTGGTCTTTTTCGCTTCTTTTTCTCGTGAATTCCACCATGTCCATCAATATAATCTAAAATACAAGAATTAAATGAATTTAAACCACAATTCCAACACTTTGCCCATAATTAAGTCATGTTTATGAGTTAAATAAGTGTGTAAAAACATACTTATCAAACCCCCCCCCAAACTTGAACTATTGTTTGTCCTCAAACAAAATAGTGGCTTAATACTAAACAAACATGGCTTAATAGCCTGCCATGTCTCAGGATTGGAAATTAGTGTTTGACATCAGAAAAGATTTCAATAGTGCATAAATGAAATCAACCTGTACCTATTAAGTGCACACTTGACGTATGTGTGAACTCATGCCAACATATAAACTCATGATGGAGTTAATCCCGACTCTGAGTGATTAACTATAGCCTTACCTTAGTCGAGAGATACACGACCCCCAGACTTATTCTTTTCACTCAATTATCCCGAGGTTGTGTTTTAAAATCACAGTTTAGTAACTATAATCCTTACCCTCTCTTAGTTTGGATAGATCATACTATTACAAGTTCACAAGTCAACAAATGAAGGCTCTCCTAGATTTTAATTGCTTCAACACTTAAGATTAAACTCAATTACTTGGCTCACCTTGAAAGTGTAATTTTATCAACCGAATGTCCAAGGGCTTTATCCATACTATCGTGTCCTTGAATTTTTCATTTTCTGAAAAAAAAATTCGAGGTTTTTTTTTGTGTCATCTTCTCATTTGCTTTCTATATAATCCCTATAACGAGCTTTTAGCTGATAACTCCCAGACCATTTGGCCTTAGAACACTAGGTTTTACACCCTTATAGGCTTATTCACTCGAGTAATAAAGGCGCGATCAGATGACTTTTTATTAACCTCTTCCCCTCTTGCTTTCTATATGGCCCCTATAGCGAGCTTTAGGTAGGTGACTCCCAAACCAGTTGCTTTAGGGCACCAAATTTCGAAGTATCCTACAGGCTTACTTGCTCGAGCCATAAAGGCATGGAAAAAGGTATCCTGGTTTCTTAACTTAGCTTTATGTCCTTCATTATTTTTTTAGACATTTGGTCTCTAAAATCAACTCTCAATTTTAGATTTTCACCTAGTCTTCATCTCACTTGTCTAGGCAATACACACAACAAAAATCATGCACGGAGCCCCCAATTATCTCAATGTTCTCCTTTACTAAAATACTATTTCGGATGAATGGGGAATCACATCGCTCTTTGATCTGCAGAATAAGGCCTAGGAGCTCTTTCTTTTATGGAAGAGATCTCTCCATACTAAGAAACCGAATCATAATGGATCGAAGCCCTCCTTTTCCTTCCAATTACTGAGATTCTATCTCTTACTTGAGAAATTGTAGTCAACCCCGACTACACCTTCCTCAAAATCGAGACGTTTTACAATTTCCACTAACGAGCTTTCTCGCGAGCTCTTTCTTCTCGGGAACATCTCGAAATCGAGCGGGCAGAAAAGAAATTGTTTCAACCTATAAAAAAACATCTGTTCCCATGTAGTCGGCATTCTAGAAGCAAAGCTTCCCTAACGCCTTGTGTGGAAATACTTTAATGATCTCTAGCTCTTTCCCACTGTTAAACCATCTTCAAACTGTCTTAAGGTTCACTATTTCATTCAGTAGAGGGTTATCAATTTTTATGCGTCTTGTGTTACAAACCTCAATCACTAACTCAATATGTAAACCATGAGTGGCGTGCATAAAGAATATCATGTACTATACCAACAAGTATCAGTTAATACATTCAGCACTGTATCACTAAACTAGTCCAATGATCATATCATAGCCGGCAAGGCTATCAAGCCCGCACAAGCATGCAATGAAATTAACACGGTATATTGAATAGAGTCATATAATCAGTCATCAAGACACAATTTTGAAACTACAAACAACAATATTGATGGATCATGATAGATTCAAAATGGATTACATACCGATAGATTAGTATCCAAACTGTATCACCATTCAAAATATGCCACCACACCCCAAACTTAAACATTACATTGCCCTCAACATGAAAAGTAAAAGTTTAAAAAGGCAAATTTTGACGGATAAGTGGAAAATAACAAAATGAGTTAAACAAGATTCCCCTGATCACTATTGTGGTGGTGACTAAAAACTGAGTCCCGCAGTGCATTCTCCTGGTGGAAGTGAGAGAAGGGCCAAGATCTGCCTCAATAGGTCCGACTGCTGGACCTGCTCTACTTCCACAGCTCTCATCATGTTACTCTGTGCTCTAGCTTCTTCCTCTATGCTACGTATTCTTTCCCAAATGTCATTTACCCTTATTTGTATGCCATCCACTCTGCCCACATACACACTCAGTCGCTCGTTCATAGTATCCATCTCCCTCCTAGCTGATCGGGTCTCTTGGTAAGTCACTTGTACCATGGTTGGATGGTACTAATGTCATGTTAGGTTGTCTGCATGTCAATCATCAATGTCCCTAAAGCCTACTAAATGCCTTGTATGTCGCAACTGGTCCCTATGAGAGTCGCAAATGTCTAACGTAATAACTATGTATCAACTCCTATCGGTGGTGGTGGTGGTGGTGGTGCCTGGGGCATCTCAACGTCATCAGGTCCCTGGCCCTGAACAGCTTGTTGTTGTCTTCGTCGTTCTCTCTTTCTTGTTCCTCTCGATGTCTTATTCGGGCTCACTCTTGAGCCTCAAATATAGCATGCTTTATTGGAGGGCTGGGTTTTTCAGGTACCTCCTTTGGTAAGATTGTAATGTCTACAACCTTGCATATACCGCTGATGAGGCTGGGAAAGATCAAAGTGGTATGCCTATCTCTCCAAGTGCCTAGGGTGTGGATTTGATTGTAGATAAGGATGGTAAGGTCTATTTTACAACCCCAAACCAAATGATAGATGAAGCCTACTATTTGATCAGGAAATGTGGTCCTGTGTGATGTGGGCTTGAGGTTGTGGCACGTGAGGAGCCATAGAATGGCTATGGATGGTGTGAGTTCAATCTTATAACATTCAGCAGTTGTGAGGGGCCATACATTTTCCCGTCCCAGTAAAACCTCTGCCACCTCATTCTAATTAAATTGAGTAGGTATGGGAACCACATTTTCCATGTTTAACTGATAATAATCATGGTTGACATCCGAGGAGAACATAATCCACCTTCTCCGCACCCATGTTTGATGTTTATGCTCTGAGCTTGGGGTGTCGATTTCACTATTGAAATTGGCAAAGAACTCTCAAACTAGATTCTCGTAGACAGGATGTGGTCACTCTGCCAATTTATGCCACCTAAAAATCTGAACCAGATTCACCAATTCATACATCGGGAAATCATCAAGTTTAATTGGTCATTCCAAATTCATTGTCCAATGGAGTATTATGTTCTCACACTGGGGTATGGTTTCAGCATTCAAGAACCTCTGTAAACCTCCTTCTAGCTGTCTAATTTATGCAGTTCCTAAAGACAAGCCAACTTTTTCTTTCCCTTTGGAAGTTTTCTTAGGCAGCATCCTACAAACATGTGAAAAAAATACAACACATTAGGCTTCATGTCAAAGGACGAGAAAAGGAAGGAGAAAACAAAGCATATAAATCACAAATCCGCAAAACTTCCTCCAAGATGCATGTACATGAAATTGGCATGTAAAATGTATGAATTATGTCCCAAAATAGGGTTATCATGTCAAAATAAGAGTTTACCAACAAGACTTGGCTCAAAACAAGTAAATTGTGTAATAGAATCGATGACCAACTGTGGACTTTCACCCCGGGTTGTACCGAGAAATGTCAAGATTTTCCCAGACCATTTTCAAGTACACGGAAGTATTCAATGTGATCTAGAACATATTCAAATTGCAAGTAATTCAGAGGTCGTTTGGGTTGTCAAAATGTGGGGCAAAGTAGGAGACGTGAGGTGCCATGACTTAACCATTCTTGTGCCTGTGTTGTGGTATTGGGTTTTTGGGGTTTCTAATTCACTTGTCCTAGGTACTCAACACAGTATAGCATACTTTTCATATAGCTACCAAGTTCAAAGACAGATTTACCCAAAAAGCACATTAATTCTTATGTAGGCATTTCGACAAACACATTGTGTGCATAATTTAGATTCTTCTCAATTTTAAAGAATTTATCAATGGTATTAGTACCTAAGGCATAGAACACAACAATTGCACAACCCATCGTTTACCTATTCCCATTCTCCACAAATGCCAAGCAAAATCGAAAATATACTCAAAAATCGAACTTAAGGAAGAGAGAAGGTACAGGAAACGGTACAGGAAACATACCTTGAGAAGGATTGTGTAGTGATGAATGTGTGATGTTCCTGACAAATTTGTATGCAAAGATTGAGATGATGTTTGAATTTGTTGTGAAGTGGGTGGATTTTGTGCCCTAGAGTGCATGAGATGAGTGAAAGAGAAGTTTGGGTGATGGAAATGAAGAGCCAAGTTACGGGATTAAAACCAGTAACTGGCTGTGCCATGCGGTCTCATGGTATAAAATTTGGCCCCCTGTTTGTGTCGGTATGTGTCCATGAGGTCGGATGGACACTTGCCTATGCGACCGCATACACAAACCTTTTTTTAATATTGAATATGCATCTAACAACTTTTTGAGAATACATTATTGCCCGCGGTGTGCCATATCTGGTAAAGATGTGTTTTTTCAAGAACTCAATCACCATCTTTGCATCGTTTGTTGGCAATGCAACTGCTTCCACCCATTTAAACACATAGTCAACTGCCACCAGGATGTATTGATTTGAGAACGATGAGGGAAAAGGTCCCATAAAGTCGATTCTCGAGACGTCAAATATCTCAACTTCCAATATGTTGTTAAGTGGCATCTCATTCCTTCTTGAGATATTCCCAGTACGTTGACATTATCACATCTCTTGACATACTCAAAGGCATCTTTGAACAATATAGGCCAATAAAATCACGACTATAAAATCTCCACAGCAATCTTTGAAGCTCCAAAGTGTCCCGCATAGGCAGATGAATACCAATGCTCAAGAATCCCGAGTACTTCATCTTTAGGTATGCACCTTCTCACAATTTGATCGGCCCCTCGCCTATAAAGAATAGGATCTTCCCAAAAATAGTACTTCAGTTTGGCAAAGAACTTCTTCCTCTGGTGACTTGAGTAATCTGGCGGTGGAATAGACTTAGCTAAATAGTTGAAAATATCAGCATACCAGGGTGCTGCTTCCACACTCAACATCTGCTCGTTCAGGAAAATCTCATTGATATCCATTGATTCGTCTGTCTCTCCCAACTCCAATCGAGATAGGTGATCTATCATTACATTTTCACTGTCCTTTTCGTCCCTGATTTCAATGTCGAATTCTTGCAGTAGTAACACTCAACGGATTAATCTCGACTTAGCATCCTTCTTTGTCATCAGATATTTTAATCCGGCATGGTCTGTGTAGACTATGACCTTAGACCCCATGAGATATGATCTAAATTTGTCGAAGGAAAAAACCATAGCTAAGAGCTCCTTTTCAGTGGTTGCGTAATTGATCTGGGCATCATTCAATGTTCTGCTTGCATATTAGATCACATAAAAAACCTTGTTTCCTCACTATCCTAATACTGCACCCACGGCATGATCACTGGCATCACACATTAATTCAAAAGGTAATTCCCAATCAGGTGCTCCAATTACTGGTGCTGATGTGAATTTCTCCTTCAAAGTGTTGAAAGCTGTTAGTCGTTTTTCATTAAATTCAAATTGCACGTCTTTCATCAACAATTTGCATGGAGACTTGGTGATTTTTGAAAAGTCCTTAATAAATCTCCTGTAAAACCTGGCATGTCTCTAGAAACTATGAACCCCTTTAACTGATGTTGATGGCATAAATTCTCAATAACCAAAATTTTTGCTTTATCTATCTCGATTCCTTTTGCTAAGACCCAATGCCTAAGTACAATCCCTTTCTGCACCATGAAGTGGCATTTTTCCCAGTATAATACGAAATTAGTTTCCCTGCATCTTTGTAATACCAGATTCAAGTGTTCCAAACACCCGTCCAACGAAGATCCAAAGACTGAGAAATCATCTATAAATATCTTTATGAACTTCTCTACTATGTCTAAGAAAATAGCCATAGTGCATCGCTAAAATGTGGCAGGTGCATTGCAAAGGCCAAAGGCATCATGCGGTATATGAAAGTACCATAGGGGTAAGTGAAAGTTGTTTTCTCCTAATCATCCAGTACCACTGGTATACGATTATACCCTGAATACCCATCGAGAAAATAGTAATGTGAGTGGCTTACCAATCTCTATAGCATTTGATCAATAAATAGAAGGGAAAAGTGATATTTTCTTGTAGCTGCATTGAGTTTGCAATAATCGATACAAACCCGCCATCCTGTCACTGTTCTGGTCGGTATCAGCTCATTCTTTTCATTTGGTGCTACTATGATTCCACCTTTCTTTGGTACCACCTGAACTAGGCTAGTCCATGCACTGTCCAATATCAGGTATATTATTCCAGCATCTAGAAGTTTAAGGACCTCTGCTCTAACCACTTCCTTCATATTTGGGTTCAACTCCTTTCACTCTTTATGGTTGGTCGAAAATTCTCCTCAATGAGAATCTTATGCATGCAAAGTGAAGGGATGATCTCTTTTATGTCTGCTATAGTCCATCCAATTGTTGTTTTATTTTCTCTTAGCACCCGAAGCAATTTCCCTTTTTCCACTTCACTGACTATGTTTGAGATGATGATTGGGAATGTACAAGACTCTCCCAAGTAAGCATATCTGAGGTGTGGTGGTAGCTACTTGAGTTCTAATTTTGGTGGCTGCTAAATGGATGGTAGTGGTTTTGTGGGTCCTATCCCAAGCTCTTCAAAATGCCTTCTGTGTGTATACGGTGGTTTAGTATCCAAAAAACCCATACATGTTTCTATCTCTACCGAATCGGACTGTGTTGATTAAGAGTGTACAATGCAAGATTCATAGGCATCTGATGAATTGTGCAGCAAAAATGAGTCTTGAACTATCTTGTCAATCATGTCTATCGTTAGCATCACTGTCTCATGATCTCCTAGTTTGCATTTATTTGATAGTATGTCCTTCAGGAATTTTGCATAGCTAGGCATCTGAAATAGTGCATCGACGACTCGAATATTGATGTGGAGCTTCTTGAAAACTTCTAGAAAAGTTTTGTATTGTTGCTCCAACTTTTGCTTCTTTAGCCTCTGTGGAAAAGGTATGGGAGGCTCATGAGGGTTGATAGTTGTCTTATCCTATGATTTGCTCAGTTCTTCAGTTAGGGTAGATTCCTTTATCTACTCGTCATGCTCTATAGTCTCTTCAATCGCAAGAGATTTTGTTTCTCTATTTACACCTGGCCTTTTTACATGTATCTCAGGTAGCTACTTTCCACTTCGAGTTGTAATTGTCTTAGCATGTTCTTTCGAATTTATTTCGATGTTACTTGGCAAACTACCTAGTGCTCTTCCAGTCAAAGCAACTGCTATCTATCCCATTTGAGTTTCTAGATTTTTTATGGCTGTATTTTGATCTTGAAGAGTGGCTTCGGTTTTCCTCATGAATTGATTATTATCCTCCATGTATTGGTTGATGTTTTCCATGAATTTACCTAACATCTCTTCCAGTTGAGGCTTTTTCTCTAGCTGCTGATACTGACCCTGTGGCCTATTCTGGTTTTGATTGCTTCAAGAGAAATTTAGGTACTTTTTCCAACTCAAATTTTATGGTTCTACAAATGTGTTGTTTTGCTGCCGCTGTCCCCATTGAGCAAAATCTTCTTGCTCTACTCCTTGTACCAAGATTGGACATTCTGTTGTTACATGTTCGGCTCAACATTCCTCACAACTAGCCTTCTTTGACTATGCTGCGTTAGCTGATTGTGACATATTTTTCACCTTGTGAAATAATGAATCGATTTTGGCAGACAATGCAGAATAAACGTCCACTTCATAAACTCCTGGTGTCCCATCTTATGAACCACTCGTTCCCATGTCCACATAGCCGAAGTAGTGGCCATAGTCTCAAAATGCTTCAGTGTTTCATCAATTGTCTTTATGGACAGTAATCCATTTGATGACGATCCAGCATAAAAGTATTTGAAGGCTAGAAGCAATCCCGCATAAAAGTATTGGACTTCGAGTCCCTTGCTAATCCCATGATGTGGACACTTCTGCAACATATTCTTAAACATATTCTAGACTTCATCAAAGTTCTCAGGGTCTGATGAGTGCTTTACACTCATTATATTTATACCACTTAATTCATTATTTTGTTACCCTTGAGAATGTTTTAGAGTGTTTTAATGTGTGTTTTGGTGCTATGATATAGGTTGATTAAATTGAAGGAAATAGGCAAAATTTGGCGCGATTGGATGAAAGGACCGGATTGCAAGAGATCCAAAGTTCGGGGACTAAATTGTAATTAACCAAAAGTTGTGTCGAACCTCACGATGAAGATCCGAGAGTGTTAGGAGTCAATTAGATGAAAAAAGATGTCAAGGGGATCAAATTTAGGCAAAATATAATAACAAATCAATTTCCAACTGAAAAGTTATGCTATGAAATTTTAGCCTCACATTCAGACCCATTTTTGACAAAGAAAATGATCGAATTTGAGAATGAAATCTGAAGCACAGTTGTAGCCCTTTGAGTTAGCTTTCTAACAAGCTTTGAATCATCTCAATCAAACATCAGATGGGAAAGTTATGCTAAAAATACTGGAGGATGCGTAGAAGGAGTTTTCCACCTGAACCGGGTGTCGTGGCACCTAAGATGGGCGCCGCAGGCCCATGAATCTGAATTTGACAATAAGGGCAGTACCGCAGTGCCCATATTGGGCGCCAAGGCACCACCTATGCGGGGAAACTTATTTTGATGTTTTTGGACTCCTTTCTTGGCCCAATTCAAACATAATTTGTCCAAAACTCCAACAATGCTATAAATACAAGATCAAAACCCTATTTGTCCAATAACACCAAGATGCTATACATACCACAAGAAGGACCAGAATTAAGGGGGAGCTAGAGAGATACAAGAATTAAAAAGGACAACTTGAAGACAAATTGGAGGGGATTCAGTGGGTCAATTGAGGAAGAAAAGAGAAGAAGATTCAGCCGCCAATTACAGTAATCTAGAAGGAACTGTAGTCGACCAAATATTGAATCTGAAGAGGGCAAAAAAGTGGATAGCTGGTGACCCAATTCGAAGAAGACGGCTTGAGACAATTTGGAAGGAGACGGCTCACCCGCAGCGTTGAATAAATCAATTGAGAGACTTGGAAAACTTTGAGGAAAGAATTTTTTTTACATTTGTTCATTTTTTCTTTCTTTCCTTTATGTTTTTCATTATAAATTGTATGAATTTCCTAGATTTAATCATGAGCTAAACAATTAATCTAGGATTGATGTAGTCGAACTTGAAATTATGGTTTGATTAATTTCATAATTAATTCCGTTTGAGTTCCCACGTATATTTAATTGTATCATGATTTTAATGATTTCAATGGCCTGATCAACAATTGGATGATTTGATGCTAGTCAATTCCGACTCTCAAGAGAGTGGGAATTTAGGCTTTATCATAAGAGTGATACAACATAGAATTTATAGGTTTCGAGAGAAAGTATAAATATATGAAGCTTACTCCATAAAAGAATCGGATCATTATTAAATTCTTGATTTTCAATTTTGAACAGAGATGTTAGAATTGGGATCTAGGGTTAATTTCTAATCAGTGCTCGAGAGAGGGGGTTAGAAGTACATTAGGATTCTTGCTTTTAAATATGGGTATTAATCGAAATAATTTGAATTCGTTGAATCATAATTGAAAGTTTGGTTAAATCAATCCTTAGGCCTTCGCATTTGATAATTTGTATTCCCCAAATTTGTCACATCCAATCACGTTAGTTTAGTTTAAATCTTTCATTCATAAAACATTAATTCAATCATACATTCATCTAAATAAAGTAGAAATTGCATAATTATAGTATTTAGTGAAAATTAAATTACAATCTCTGTGGGTTCGACACTCTTACGTGAATACTGTATTACAAAACTTGACATCGTACACTTGTGGTATAATTTCACATTGTGAAAAACGCATGGCAGAGTCAACTTGACGAAATACAGATATGTCATGGTTGAGCTTCGCAATCTTGGCGGGCGAGGAGAACTTGGTGCAAAATTTTTGAGCTAGATCATTCCATGTAGTGATGCTTAAGATTGGTTGCGAATCTAGCCATTCGATTACCTTGTCGCGCAGTGTATGTGGGAACAACCTTAATCTGATTGCATCATCCGAGATTCTTTGTTATCTGAAGTGTTGGCACATCTCCAAAAAGTGAGAGACATAAGTATATGGATTCTCTTCAGTTCTTCCATAGAATTGATGCCCGTTTTGAAATAGTTGTATCACGTTTGTCTTCAATTAGAAGTTGGGCTGCCCAAACAGTGGATACACGATGATTGACTGGCTTTGAACTATTTGAGGGGTCATGAAATCTCCTACGAGCATATTTCCCTCATCCGCTGCCCCTTCTTCATTGGCTTGAAAAATTGGATTGTTCTGTACATTAGCCATTTGCTGTGCCTCTCTATTTTCTCGCTGTTTTCGATGTAGAGTTCGTTCGATTTCTAGATCAACTGGGATCAAGTCTCCTATAGTAAACCTTAACATGCAAATCTAGGAGAATAATCAATAGGAGTGCTTAGATGCTAAAATAAAACAATTAATCAAAAAAAATGAAATAACAAAAATTTATGTTTGAATTAGTGCCAATGTAAATAAAATTAAACGAATACTCAACCAAGGCAACAGCGCCAAAACTTGTTCATGAAATATTTTTTTCGATTTAAATTACCGCAAGTGTATGGTTCGTTAACAAGTAATAAAGTGAAATTTAGAGTTCCGAATATCGTTTTGCAGAGATTGAATAGTTTAATTTTATTTACTGTAGCCTTAACCGAAATGAAATTATCAAAATTGAAGTTTTAATCTAAGAAAACCCTAATTATGGAAAACCCTAATTTGACTAGAATGATTGTTGAATTGATAATGTAAAATGATGTATCTAAATTAATTTAAATGCAATGTGACGATTGTAACGCAAGTTGACTTTATTCAGTATGAACTGAACGCACTAGGATCACGAATTCGTATGTAATGATCACTTAAAAATCCTAATTTCACAATTTGACAACACGATTGGATTATTAAAGAATCAATGCTCATAAATCTATCCAACACACTCTCTCGAGCAATATCAAACCTATTCTTATATACCACCAGCCTATATCTCTATGACGGATGCATATACATAAGAATGCATGTAGTTTTATGAGTAATTAACAATTCACGCAAAGTATAGAGGTATATTTCTATCCCCTATTAGACCCTACGGTGATTTATACCTTGTCAAATCTATTTCGCTTCTCTCGAATGCAAGAAATAAATCGCTACATATCACATAATTACATGCACTTAATTATGGAATAAATCAATGCATATAAATCATTCAAATAATCAAATAGGCATTTAATTGTCAAGTTACAAAAATAAAAATCCAAATATCACATTACATAGTTCATCAATCTCCTAGTACAAGAAAATCTAGCCTAACATGGAAAACATAAAGAAATACATAAATTCTTGAAGATAACCCAATTTTGACGAGTCTATATTTTTATATCGCATCAAGATCGGGTTCCAAAAGAGTTTTGGCGTAAACATGAAACTACTGAGACAGGTTACATTTTTTTACCATGCGACCACATGGTTATCAATTGTGCAACCGCATGGTTGAACCCAAAGTGTGGCTGCAATTCCCTGCTGAGGTTCGTGCGGGTACACGGTAATAACACCATGCAACCGCATGGTAAGCAAAACTTCTATGTTGTGTCGTTTTAGTCCCCAAACTCAATCTTCTTGTTTCTTGGCCTCCTTTCTTCATCCATCTCATTCCATCATCTTGCAATGATTTTCAATTGATGCTTAGGTCAATCAATTACTTGATTAGCCTCTTGGTTCAACTTTTGGGTATTTGTACTTTGGTCCCTGAACTTCCACTTTACCTCGTTTTGGTCTTTTTTGCTCCTTTTTCTCATGAAATCCACCATGTCTTTCAATATAACCTACAATACAACAATTAAATGAATTTAAGCCACAATTCCAACACTTTGCCCATAACTAAGTCATGTTTGTGAGTTAAATAAGTGTGTAAAAACACATTTATCAATGGTCTATGCAGTCGCACGCCTTGTACACTATGCAGTCACATAGTATTAAATTTGAAACATCTTTTTCCTTGTGTAGAATTTTGTGACGATTTCGAATTGTACTCATGGGTAAAAATCGGATACCTGAGCTGAAGGTTATGCCCGTTTTAATCCATGCTACCCGTTTTTCCATATATCTTCCAAAACTTTGAATCTAACGAACCAAACATGATTTTGCCTTCATGACCAACATATAGGTTGTTATTTGGTTTGTTAACTTCGACATTTTGGACTTCATAGCTCGAGCAAATAATTTGCATGGCTAGTTAGCTTGCATTAAGCTCAAATCTTGGTCTTTGCCACTCGTCAACCATCAACAAATTCTCGATAATTTCTGCCCCACCTTGGATCACATCATGTGGTGAAATATTATTTTATGAAAGTGAGTTAATTCACTAAAATCGTTGTTGGATTGTTGTGCTATACTAGAATTAGGTAGAGACCATCACGTTACACTAGGAATATAATATGAGTTTTTATGAGATTTTTGTGATGCCATTTGCATTACTATCTTTTTACTTATATTTTATGAAAGTGAATTCATTAGGCGTACACGATCAGCAAATATGGATATGGGTTAGGAATGATGGTATTTAAAGTTCATGTAATTTAGCACATGGAATTTGTGGATTTTTAGAAATAATAAAATTCAATAATGGTAGGCCATGAAATGATGATATAAAGAACTATAGAGTGCAGTTTGTGGTAGTTGTATTGTGTAAATGATTTAAAAGGAGAGAACAATATTGTGTAGGAAGGTCTCAATTACTCCTAGTTAGAACTCGCTCATCACGAATGTCTATTTCTATTCGAGTTCGAGAGTAATTATAAGAGAAGGTCATTACGGACCTTTTTTGAGCTTCCATATAAGTCGGAGTT
This sequence comes from Olea europaea var. sylvestris, assembly GCF_002742605.1. Lineage (NCBI taxonomy): Eukaryota > Viridiplantae > Streptophyta > Magnoliopsida > Lamiales > Oleaceae > Olea > Olea europaea. The sequence goes on from NC_036247.1 coordinate 28,148,477, forward strand.
GTTGTGGTGGTAATTAGATATGCATGTGCTAGCAATTATGTATGGTAACAACATAATTCCTATGTACAGATGACTTTGCCCTTGTCCCCCCCCCCCCACCCGGCGATGGGGAGTGTAGAAAAAATGTGTTTTAAAATAGTAATATCTGGAGAAAGAGTGATTAAAAAAAAAGGGAAAGTGTTGGGTTTACGAGTAAATATATTTTATTGAAGAATTTATAATTGATAAAAAGAGAAAAAAATAATTATAATTTTAATGGGAATATTAGATATGATATTAGAATAAATGCACAAGACTAATTTATTAAGGCAATGGTGCCAAATGAAAGTTATTGAGTCTTGAATTTGTACGCGTTCTTGCAATCTAACAAGTACATGAAAGGATGGAAAACAATACAACTGTGAAGTTTTAGAGGTATTCTTTTAAGGATGAACCCTGTTATTTGTCCAGGGCCTTGGACAAGTAAGGTAATCCTTTAAGAATCATGCTATATGTAAATCATACCTGACATAAATGTTTACATGATGTCACGTGTCATTCTATCATTGAACAATTTAAAACATAATCATATCTTGTATGCAATCATCTCCCGTCATATATCTTTCTGACGCTAATTCTGGACATTTTCTTTTTGCAAAGTAACTTTATCCTTCTTTTAAATATACTTGTAGTAAGCACGCACGTTGCACAACTTATTTATTGGATGAATGACATGCATAATATTTTTAAAATACTAATATTATTTTTGAAAGTAGTTAAGGTAATTAATATTGATAAAGAAAAATTAAAATTGTTAAAAAGAATATTTATGAATAAAATCTTTATGAAATTATGTATATAGCCCTTGTTCGAGCCCCATTCTTTTGGAAAAATACATTTTTCAACAGTGTTTTGACATCATTTCAACCACACATTCTTCAATAAAATAAAATTACACGCAAATCCAAAATTTTTTCTTATTTTTTAACCATATATTTCTCATCAATACACTATTCAAAAATTCATTCTTCCCAAAAAAATGGGGCTCAAACAAGGGCATAATGTAAAAATATTAAATAACCTAAAATGTAATATTTTTATTGCAATAACACTTTTTTGTATACAATATTTTTTGTCAACCATAATTATTTTCATTCCAAAGATTACGGTGCAAACCCTAAATTACGACGCGTGTATGATACCTATAATAACCCATAGCATTCTTTAACATAAATTTCGGTTCAAAAATCCTTGTGAAGATGATTTCCAAGATCTTTTGAATTGTGGAATCACCTTGTTCTCCAAATCTCCAGATCTACCATTTTCTTGTACTCCAATGGTCCCAATCTCGGTCACAATAAAGGGGATTATTATTCACGATTTAAGTGCTTTATTTTGTGAGTTTTCATGCCAAAATAGTGATTTTAGGATCTTTCCAATTTTGGTGATATTTTCCATATGAATTTTCACCATTTTTCTTTTCTATCATTCTCTCTCTCAAAAATGCTAGACAAAAATTAGAGGTTTTATGGGAGTTAATAGTGGTTACAGGGAGTTGTAGGCTTAAATTTCAAGTTCAAACCACTTCTTCCAACCCTTTTAATGTCTTATGGGTCGAATCACCTCACATAAGCAACCTACAAGCTGTATTTTCCAACATTTTCCACTCATGCATGATGAAGTTGGCCTGAACCACAAGTGGCAACAAATGTCACAACTTAAATGCTTCTCAATATCTATATCAAAAAAAAATTATATGACAAATAAATTGTGTGACCAGTGAGTAATATTAGAGCTCATAGTACTATAAACTTATTAAGGATATATGGTAGCTCTATTAGATGAACATCACATTTTCACTATACCCCAAACTTATTTTTCAACATTAATTCAAATATTTTCAATCCCTCGAGTATTTATGAAACATACTTGAACCTCACATTATATCACAATTGTGTTGTATACCCTTAATGGCTAAACACAATTGTCCAGTCGGTGAATACAAATATAAATGTTGGTCAAAATGGTTTTCCTTTCCTACTTGAATTATTCAACTTTAAATCAGCTGCTTTCCTAGACATGTCACATCAAATCGAATCAATCATAGTCATTGGTAACATGCTAAAGTAGCAATACTGGAATAAAATTTCAAGAATCGGTCAAAAATTATAAGAGTATATATGAGGTTATATAAACCTCAAGGTCTCACACAATGTGAAAGCAGGGATCCATTTGCTCATCTACTCAATATTGGTCGTAAAAGCACACGTGGTATGAAACCCGTGCTACGATGTTTTCTCCATTTCTTAGGACGTATGTCATATTCTTTATAAACAAATAATATCGTACAAATCCTAGTTAAGGTATTCCCCGATTCCTAACTTGAGTTCTCCTTATATTCATTCCTCTAGACAATCTCAAATTGAGAACTCGACCTGGCTACTAAACTGGTTTAATAGATAGCAAAATTCATTTCGATTACTTATTGTAATCTTATCTCGATATCTCTTTAAGGTGACTAGATTATGTACACAACTTGATCGCTTTGTCTCAACTCAGCACACTCCAAAGTGTCTAAAGTAATTGTTCGTGTAAGTAAACCAATCTCAACCTGTTCGACATACTTTATACGTACATGCAAAACTAAATCAAGAGCTTTCTGATACACTAAATATCGTATTCTATGCAATTCTAGAAACTCAATATTACCAACAAGTATATCTCTAGACATTTTCAAAGTATGATGATTACCTATGATCATTTACGTAGATATATCTCAAAAACACTTTCCTTGCTAATGTCTCTCGTGAAAATAACATCGAGTATTTGGTTCCATCTTGATACTCGAGATCCTCAACACATGAGATAATTGTGTTACTATCATGGATCTCATAATCTCAACTAATATGATTAAATGCCCAATATATCTATACCAAACAATTTCTTCATTTGTCAAGATATATACTAAAAGATATTCTACTTACTACTCTATAGAACAATATTATACAAGTCTAATAACTATTTGTGCCTGACTATTTCTCATCCTTAGTCGGCATTTGCATTTTTTTTCCAATCACAAGTTATTCCTTCAACAACAAAATAGAATAATTGACGGCAGCACCATTCAAGTATTACAATACTCTTTCTAAGGATAATATTGATACCAACTGACTAGATCCATAGTATGACAAATGTTAGGACAAGTATACAAAAAAGCATACTTCTAACTTCAAATCGTACTAGATATGGTTCTCTGGATATTTGTTTGTGCACTTATAGAGTCTTTGAACATATATGAAGACTCATATGGTTGCCTTTCCACATAGAAGTATCAACGGTGTAGCAAATTCTACAGTTAACTATATTGTAGAGTCGTTGTAGTATGCAGCTCTTGTAACAAAGTAAGAAGACTAAAATAATCTTTTTAACACAAAATGTACAATTAAACCTATGTCCTTCATCTGAAAGATTGAGGAAAACAATTTCAAAATTATCTCAATAAACTCCCCATGCTTAGCCATAATGTCATTATTAGCAAAATTAGAATTACAACATACAATCATAACTTTATGTAAACACAGTGATTTTCATCCACATGATGAAATTTTATACGAGATTTAAACCCTGTTAAAACTCAATTACCACTGGTAAGATGACTACATTAGACTACAAGTGTAACTATAAAATTACCACAATACTATAAAAGCCTTCAACATGAAACCTTCATTTAGATCTCTTCAATCAATTTCTAATTGAGAATGAAAATATAGTCTCTAAATCTATTTTTTTATAATCTAAACTTAAACACACTATTGTGGCTAGCATCGGCATATACAATTGAATCTCAATGCTAAGAAATAAGGTTTATCTAATCAATATACTCATATTTAGTATAACATCTCTTTAAAAATGAGCTTTATCTATCATAAATTCATTAGTCTTCCACTTGTTTTTAGGAACCTGAATGTTCTCAATAAACATAATGTCCAATTAGAACTTCCACCATATCTTAAATTAGATTGGAATTTCTTACTCCATATATACTTCCATCACTTTCCTTAAGTTTCTCCACTGATTTTCTATAACCAAGAATCATTGAAATTAAATAGCTCTTAACTACCACCCGGAACCAAGAACCATTGAAATTAGATAGTTCTTTGATAGCTCCCACTCGGAAATAGATTACTCCCACTTGAATCAGAAGTTTAAACCAACTCTTTTGTATTCAAAAACTGATTCATTAGTACACGTAATATCAATTCAATAATATTCTCCAAAAAAATTTCCCCCACTGGGAAAAAATGTCAAATGTCACATTTTGTAATCCAAAATCTCACTTAAGTACTTATTTTGGACTGTCATGTGTATCTCACAAATACATCTCTTTCTTAATAGGCTTATGTTCTCAATTTTATTATTAAAAAGTTATGTAGTCAAATTTGGAGTCTGGGATAACCCATATTTAGTTATCTTCGTGTCTGAAGCTTATATATATTGAAGGTAAAAACATTGAGAGAACTCCATTAAGTGACAGGTTTAGTTAACCAAACACATATATTGGACTGTATTATCTCAAACCTCATTGCACTCAGTAATATTCCATTCATTCTAGCCAATAAACCATATAATTACTGGTGATTATGGAATAGTTATTCCAATAAGAATTTCTCTTTCATTACCTAGATTGCCGAACTCTCGTGATAGAGATTCACGCTCTCAAACAATTTTCAAAGTCCTCCATTCCATTTTCTGATTTTCTACTCCACTTCAGAAAATTCTTAATAAATACAATATCCTTAACTTAAGAATATCAGGGAAACAACTGAAATGCATAAATTCAGCAATAGGTGTAACGAAAAATGAAGTTCCATCTCTATCTCTCTTAATCATAGCTAGCAAAGAAATTCAAATGTATTTACTCTATGGAAGTTCAACTATTAAAGTTTTGAATGGTTTTTTCAACTCAAAACTTCAAACCATTGCATAAATATCCAGAATCATAATAAACATCATCATTGTGAGTACGAACAGAACTACCACATATAAGCTCAAGTAAGAGGCAAATTTTAGAAGAACAACAACCAAGATCAAGTTTAGTGAAGCCTTTGATACTCTTTTAATATCAAATAGGAGGTCAGTTTCCTCACTATGCAACATTAAGTTGCATGTACCAGTCATATAAACCTCCACTTCGTGTTCATTATTTGTATATATCTATTTCGTATTAAGACAAAGACTCGACAATAGACTAAAGACACTTCTTGATCTCTTTATATATATATATATATATATATTATTGACATGTAAACAACACTAAGAAGAACATATTCAAATGCATTGTTCTTTATCTCAACTCATTTCGAGTTAAGTGATTTAAAAAATATGATTGAAACACTTGAACCTTTATGATATTGGTTCTCTACCAAAACCACTTTCGTGCACTTACTATTTGATATGTTCTTCTTGGTCCATTTTTCACTCTCTTTATCTATACCACATTTGTTCTAGCTCATTTAATACTTATGACCCAAAATTTTACGCAAATTAGAACATTGCTCCGCAAGCATGTCCTAGAGACTTAGCAAAATTAAGTTACACGTCTTCCAATTCATATAGCGGGTAGATTCAATAGAAAAAATTGACATTTCAATTCAAAGTTTTCATCTATTAAAAAGAGAGTAGTTTGAACTTATTACTCAAAAAAAAATGTGACCAATATAATGTCAACACTATGTTAACCATCTCAACTAAGTCACATTCGAGAAAAAGATCATCTATAACAGAGCTTAACAATTCAAATGTTTAAGTACTAAAATCTATCTTTTCCCATAGTTGACAAAGTCTTGATCTTTATTCTCTAGAATAATATGACCCACATCAAGTACTATTGCATGTTTGATGCTCTCTAACGTATTAAGTTCTTCTAGTACACTCAAAAATATATCATATCAAACGTTATCACATTTAGCTTATCACCTTTATTAAGGTCAACAATTATGGATTTTGACGTCATGATCTATCAGAATTTAGAGACATTTTTATTCGTGATCAATGTCCATCTATGCACATATACAATTTTACATTAATGCAAATTAACGTATACAATAGTTTAGCATTAGGCACGGAGTCGAAAGTTTATTATGTTTCCAATCATTGTCTACAATTCTATTGCTTCACTATCATAGACTTAATTCATAATGCAAAATTTTATGAGTTCTAAGAGAGAATTACATTAATTTTTCCAACTTGAGAACTCCCACTCGGTAAATCAAATAGTTCTAGGCGAAATTTTTTCTAAATTTTCCAATCACCGAATTATCATTCAACTTACAATAAATAGGTCTAACTAAGAATCTCAATAATTCTACTGACCTTAGCATTCATAACAATTTACGAATTAATAGATATCATGTAATTCGATAATGTGATTTCATGATGTGCAATAAAAGTATAAACATGCACGTTATCCAATTATGACATACCCATGATATCTTCAAGAAAATAATTCCAATTATAATCAAATAATAAAACGTACATCATTTAAATTTTATTATACAAATTCTCAACCTCACTTTAATATCTACTGCAAAACAATCCCAACAAATGGGAAGTGGCATCAAAATTCTCATATTCTGCTTATTACACAAAAAAAAACAAAATTGTTCAAAAAATATTTGCGTGTTCCATTAGGTCATGTTCCAGATTCATTTATTAATTTCCATAAGCACATATCTTTTCACTTAGTTCCATAACTTTTGTTTTTCCAGCATTCCTTCTAAGGATGCTATAAGTGTGTATAAATTCAATAATATTTGATCTGTTGTAAATGGAAAGTCCATTAAAGTTTATTGGTGAATGACATTTGTACCCCTATAGCCCTAGAAATTATTACCATTTTATCCCTGATTCTTACCTATAAATATAGGGCTTTGGTTTTTAATAATACACACAAAAAGTTTATTGAGTTTTCTCTATTCTCTTTTCCTCTCATTTTATAACACGTTATCAGCACGAAACTCTTAGAAAGTAGTAATTTTTTTCATAATCATCTATCACATATATCAAAATTAATTTGATAATACGTGAATTTTACATATACATATGTTGAATCTGCAATACGTGATCTCATCTTTCTCGATCATTATGTTTTCTTTGTACCTCTCTTTGAATTAATTAATATTTTTTTCCTTTACATCAATCCTCGTGCATTTTTATGGAGATATATTTATGTTGAATCAATTGATATACATTAATTCATGTTCCTATACCCTCCTTATACTTAGATTAGCAAATTATAATGTGCTCCAGAAGTAGCATATGTTTCGAAGAACATATTATTTCAAATTAGTGTTTATCCCTAGAGAAAAACGCGTAACTTAAAGTCATGTTAATATTGACTATTTGATTAACATATGATAATTAATCATATTCTTCGAAAATAATTGTATTTTTTTATTGTTTAGTTAAACAAATGGCAAACATTACGAAATTTGAGTTTGCTGTACTTGACATATCTGGTAAAAATTATCTGTCATGGATACTGGATGCTGATATTCATCTCATCTCAAAGGGTCTGGGAGAGACAATAAAAGAAGGAAACAATGAATCTCTGTAGGATCGTGTAAAAGCACTCATTTTCCTCCGTCACCATCTTCACAATGGATTAAAAATTGAATATCTCACTGAGAAAGATCCACAAGTTCTTTGGTAAAAGTTAACTGAAAGATTTGATCATCAGATGACTATAGTCCTCCCCAAAGCCCGTTATGAGTGGATGCACCTTCGTTTGCAAGACTTTAAAACAGTTAGTGAGTACAATTCTGAATTGTTCAGAATATGTTCAAAGTTGACTTTGTGTGGAGAAAAAATCACCAATGAATATATGCTGGAAAAAAACTTTCTCCACCTTTCATACCTCGAATGTGCTCCTGCAGCAGCAATATCATGAGCGTGGCTTCAAAAAGTACTCAGAACTTATATCTTGCCTACTAGTTGCTGAACAAAATAATGAATTGTTGATGAAAAATCATGGATTACGTCCAACTGGTTCTGTACCATTGCCTGAAGCAAATGGTACTATATTGTCTGAAGCAAATACAATATCAAGACAAGGACATGGACGCGGACGCGGACGTGGACGTGGACGTGGACGTGGACATGGATTTGGACGTGGACACGGACACGGTCGTGTACATGGAATAAATCATGGAAGAAATAATCAACAACAAGGCAATAAATTCAAAAAGCACAAAGCAATCGAGAGTGGCAAATCTAAAAAGGAGAATGAAGAAAGTTGTTTTAGATGTGGAATGAAAAGGCATTGGACATGTACGTGTCGTACCTCAAAACATCTTGTGGATCTCTACCAGAGATCAATCAAGGGAAAAGAAAAATTGGAGACTAATTTTGTTGATTATGATGGTCCAATTGATGTGACTCATTTGGATGTCTCTGATTTCTTTACTGATCCAAATGGAAATATTGACCATTTGGTTGGGGGTGGTGTGATAGAAGATATAGATTAATTTACTAGTATTTCTTTTGTTTTAAAAATTCAGTCTAAAATATGTTTTTACTTTTTCGCATAAAAATAAAAAAAATAAAACTCTATTATGCACCGTTTATTTTATGATATTAAGTAATGTTTACTTCTTTAAATCTAAATTCAAATTTTTTTTTAAATTTTTGTTTATTTTGTTATATTTATAGATTCATGATGGATAGTCAAGACAACTGTTTAATTGATAGTGCAACTACACATACTATTCTTCAAGACAAGAAATACTTTTTGGACTTAATATTAGCTGAAAATAATGTTAACACGATATCGGGTGCGTCGAATATCGTTGAAGGATCCAGAAGAGCTTGTATTATTTTACCAAATATACAAAATTATATATTGACGATGCACTTTATTCTAGTAAATTCAAAAGAAATTTGCTTAGTTTTAAAGATATTTGCTGCAATGAATATCACATTGAGACGATACAAGAAAATAATGTTGAATATCTTTGCATCACTTCTTTTGTATCTAGCAAGAAGCAGATAAAAGAAAATTTTCATGCACTCCCGTCTGGCATGTATTTTACATTTATAAAAATGGTCGAATCAAATAATGTTACGAACCAAAAGTTCGTTGATTCAAAAAGTTTTATATTTTGGCATGATCGACTTGGACATCCAGGAGCCATAATGATGCATCGAATAATAAACAACTTACATGGACATCCTTTAAAAAACTAGAAGATTCTTTTATCTAATGATTATCCATGTGTAGCTTGTTCGCAAGGCAAGTTAGTCATTAGACCTTCAACTACAAAGGTCAATATTGAATCTCTAACTTTCTTGAAAAGAATACATGGAGATATATGTGGGCCAATACACCCACCATGTGGACCATTTCGTTACTTTATGGTATTAATTAATTCTTCTACATGATGGTCACATGTTTGCCTACTTTTAACTAGGAATGTAGCATTTGCTAGACTACTTGCTCAAATCATAAAATTACGAGCGCAATTCCCCGATTACTTAATCAATACTATTCGTCTTGACAATGCTGGTGAATTTAGATCACAAGCATTATTTGATTATTGTATGTCAATTGAGATTGAAATTGAACATTCAGTTGCACATGTTCATACACAAAATAGTTTAGCGGAATCGTTCATTAAACGTCTACAACTTATTGCTAGACCATTACTTATGAAAAAAAAACTCTCAATTTCTGTTTGGGGTCATGCCATATTACATGCTGCATCATTGGTTCGTATAAGACCAACTGCCTATCATCAATATTCACCTTTGCAACTTGCATTTGGTCATGAACCTGATATTTCTCACCTATGGGTTTTTGGTTGTGCTGTCCAAGTTACTATTCCACCCCCACAATGTACTAAAATGGGTCCCCAACGAAGACTTGGGATTTATGTGGATTTTGATTCACCATCTATTATTAGATATCTTGAACCTTTAACGGGTGACTTATTTACTGCACGTTTTGCAGATTGTCATTTTGATGAAATGACTTTCCCAACTTTGGGAGGAGAAAAATTACATCCTGAAAAATAAGATAGAATTTCTTGGAATGAGACAACTCTATCGCACTTTAATCCCCACAGCAATCAATGTAAACAAGAGGTTGAAAAAATCATTCATTTGCAAAGAGTTGCAATTCAACTACCTGATGTATTTGTTGACACGAGAAAAGTGACAAAGTCATATATTCCAGCAGAAAATATTCCAGCAAAAATTAATGTCCCTGCAGGACAATCTGCTGTGGCAAATGAATCTCAAATACGCCAGAAGCGTGGTCAACCAGTTGGTTCAAAAGACTCCGTATCTTGAAAAAGAAGAGTACAGGAGAAAAACCAACCAAAAATTTCAGAAGAAATCACATTAGAAAAGATTGATCAATTAAATATTGAATGTACGGTTCCTGAAGAACCAGAGGTATCCGAAAATAATGAGATCTCAATAAATTATATGATATCTCATAAATTATGGGAACGGAATAATATTGTTATAGACAATATTTTCGCCTTTAACATGGCTCTTGATATTATGCAAAATAAGGATCCTGAACCACAGTCTGTTAATGACTGTCGAAATAGAAATGATTGGCTAAAATGGAAAGAAGCCATACAGGCAGAATTGAATTATTTGGAGAAACGAAAAGTGTTTGGACTAGTAGTTCGAACACCTGAAAATGTAATCCTGTTGGATACAAATGAGTTTTTGTACGAAAAAGAAATGAGAATAATGAAATTACAAGATACAAAACCCGACTAGTGGCTCAAGGTTTCTCCCAAAGACCAGGAATTGATTATGAGGCAACATATTCTCCCATAATAGATACCATCACTTTTAGGTTCTTAATTAGTTTGACCGTGTCACAAGGGCTCGATATGCGCCTTATGGATGTAGTAACTGCCTACCTATATGGTTCACTTGACAGTGACATATATATGAAAGTCCCTGAAAGATTTAAGGTGCCAGGAATAAATGATACATGTCCGAGAACTATGTTCTCAATTAAATTACAAAAATCATTATATGGATTGAAACAATCCAGACGCATGTGGTATAATCGTCTTAGCGAATATTTGTTGAAAGAGGGTTATAAAAATGATGATATCTGCCCATGTCTTTTCATAAAGAAAACAAATATTGGATTTGCAATTGTGGCAGTTTATGTTGATGATTTAAATTGAATTGGAACTCCTGAAGAGCTCAACAAAACTGCAGATTATTTGAGCAACGAATTTGAGATGAAAGATTTGGGGAAAACCAAATTTTGTCTTGGATTACATATTGAACATTTTCCAGAGGGATTATTTGTTCATCAATCTACTTATACAGAAAAAGTCTTGAAATGCTTTTATATGGATAATGCACATCCATTGCCATCACCTATGGTTGTTCGATCACTTGATGTGAAAAAAGATCAATTTCGTCCACTTGAAGATGGAGAAAAGATTATTGGTCCTGAAGTACCATACCTTAGTGCAATAGGAATATTAACTTATCTTGCAAATTGCACTCGACCTGACATAGCTTTTTCTGTAAATCCCTTGCAAGATATAGCTCTACACCAACTCAAAGGTATTGGAATGATGTTAAACATATTTTTCGTTACCTAAAAGGTACTATTGATATGGGACTGTTTTATTCTCAAAAGTTAGGATCTGCTTTAGTGGGATATGCAGATGTAGGTTATCTCTCCGATCCACATAAAGCTAAATCACAAACAGGATATGTGTTTACACGTGGAGGAACAGCTATATCATGGAGATCTGTGAAGCAATCCTTGACAGCAACATCCTCAAATCATTCTGAGATTATTGCAATCCATGAAGCAGGGTGAGAATGTGTATGGTTGAGGAATATGACCCATCATATCCAATCATCGTGTGGATTGATTTCAACAAAAGATAGTCCAACAATTTTGTTTGAAGATAATGCAGCTTGTATCGCACAACTCAAGGGAGGCTATATTAAAGGCGACAGGACGAAGCATATTTCTCCAAAATTCTTTCATACACATGAACTTCAGAAGAATGGTGACATTGATATTCAACAAATTCGCTCAAGTGATAATATAGCTTATCGATTCACAAAAGCGCTGCAGACATCTACATTCAAGAAATTTGTTCATGAGATTGGAATGCGTCGACTCAAAGATTTTCAGTGATCAACATCAAGGGAAGTAGTTGTACTCTTTTTCCTTCGCTTAGGTTTTGTCCCATTGGGTTTTCCTAGTAAGGTTTTAATGAGGCAGTATTTAATTTTAATATTCCAAAATAACTCTACTCTTTTTCCTTCGTTTGATTTTTTTTTCCATTGGGTTTTTTATCAAACAAAGTTTTAACGAGGCAGATATTTTATAATATGTCATTCAAGAAGGAGTGTTGTAAATGAAAAGTCCATTAAAGTTTATTGGTGAATAACATTTGTACCCCTGTAGCCCTAAAAATTATTATCATTATATCCCTGATTCTTACCTAGAAATATAGGATTTTGATTTTCAATAATACACACAAAAAGTTTATTGTATTTTCTCTATTCTCTTTTCCTCTCATTTTACAACATGATCAAGCACAAAAATTGGAAACAAGTTATAATGGATCACATTACCTAATTAAAGACCCACACAACTCATGAACATATATAAACATGGTATTTTAAATACTTTCGAAATATTTTTTATTTTAAAAAAAATGAGAGTACTTCAAAAAAAAATAACTCCCACTAGCTAAATACCACTTAATAAATATTCTTAATTTTAAAAAAATAGAATTTAATCAAGTTAAAAAATATTTTTAATTTTTTCACAGATTTATTTTAAGCGTTAAATACATAAAAATTATTTTTAACCATCTAAAAATTAATTTAATTATGCTGAAAAATCAAGAATTATTCAGGGACCAATTTACAATTTTTAGAATTGAAATCAGGTCCCGCATGCTTCCTCACATATAGGATCAATCTGGATTTTTTTAAAGTAACAAGAAAAATGGGGTTGCATTAGCGTCGCCACTCCATCCTCAAAAATTTTTATCTATTGATTATTTGACTACTTTCGACATTCTGAGTTCGTATGTGTGGTCAGATTTTTTTTTTTTAAATCAATTTTTTAAGGCCACATATGGGACATCAACATATAGAATTAAAAATGGCAAAAAGTTATTGTTCATCGTTTTTAATTTCATGCAAAATTTTCAGATTTTCAACCGAAATTTCTTAGGCCATAACTTCTTCATTTTAAGGCCAAAATTAATAATCCTTAAATCATTGGAAAGGTCTTCAGAAGATCTATCCAACCATATCAATGGAAAACATGAGACACTGTGTAGAAGAAGTTATCATGTGATAAGTTTTGGGTTTTATCAGTTTTCATACAAAAAAATCATATTTTCATCCAACTTCGAGGGTTATAACTTTTTCATTTTAAGGCCAAAATTTATGTTCTTTATACCGTTGGAAAGGCCTCGAGAAGATCTCTCTAATCATATCATATGAGCATCAATGAAACATAATGTAGAAGAAGTTATCATGTGATGAAGTTTCGGATTTTACCCATTTTAATGCAAAATTTCATATTTTCATCCCAAACTTCGAAGATTCATAACTCCTTCATTTTAAGTCCAAAATTCGAGTTCTTTATATGATTGGAAAGCTTATGAGAAGATCTTTTTAAAAATACTAATCTTATTATATGATCATGAAAGAACAGATAGAAGTAAATATTTAAATTTTTTACAATTTTATCTAGGGTTTCATTTTTCTCCAAAATTATAAAATCAAAAATTTTGAAATTTTGGATATATGATCTATATCATATAAAGAATATGGTGTAAAAAATTTTGTGAATTTACGTTGCATCTTTCATGACATGCCATTAACAATGCTTCAAGTTTCAACAAAAATGGCATACGTGCATTTTTCAACATAACAATTCCATTTACATCAAGATAGTATGCAAGGAAATAACTTTTACAACTTCGATTTTTTAAAATAAATTTTGGGTTAAGAATTCTTACTCGAAAAGATAAGTTCGAAGATCTTTTGAATGGCTGAATCGCCTTACTTTCCAAATCTCCAAATATGCAATTTTCTTGCATTCCAATGGTCTCAATCCCGATCACAATGGAAGGAGATTATTATCCACAATCTAAGTGTCTTGTTTTGTGAGTTTTCATGCCAAAATAGTGATTTTAGGGCCTTTCCAATTTTGGTGATATTTTTCATACAAATTTTCACCATTTTTCTTTTCTTTCATTTTATCTCTCAAAAATGCTAGACAAAATTTGGGGGTTGTATGAGAGTTAATGATGGTTATAAGGAGTGAATGTCTTATGAGTCGGGTTACCTCACATGGGCAACCCACAATCCGTATTTTTTAACATAAATATAGTTGTGAAACTGCATATAATGAAATGATGTAAATGTGTAGTGTTACTTGTCTAAAACCCACATTTTCAAGAGTAGAATATGTTAGGCTCTTAAAATGGGATGAAGGCGCACTTCTTTATATTAAATTACAATGAGTACAGGAAAGTAAAAATCACACACAACACAGCTATTTTTTTTTTTTTTTGCAGTCACTTATTAAGGAGCTGAAGCTCTTACACAATCAAAACTAATCAAAACATTATACCTAAAACGGATTAGGATCTCTCTAAAATCAAAAGAACACTCTCATCAAATTGATGAGACTAAGCACTCTTTCTTTCAACACTTATCATACAATACTAAACAGAATGAGGCAGCTCATATTTATAGAGATCTATCAGTGACAGCTAGCATGAGAAAAGACAAACAGCAGCATCATCAAACCAATAACAAATGAACACACCGGTCAACTTATCTTCAAACCAATAATTTTATGGCTAGCCAAAAAGAATTGGATGACAAGTTTTAAACATCCAATCCTTGTGCAGTTTTCTTTAAAGAGAAGAAAAACTGGTAGATTGGAATTCTTCATTAGAAAGGAAAGGTCGAATTTTTTGGCTGAACACTTCACAATTAAGAAAAACTTATAAGTGGCTAGCTTTGTGAAATTTCTGGTAAAATTGGGAAGAAGACATGCTGATTTTCAACATAACAAAAGCTATTTAAAGCTTAGATTTGTTAGATTTTGTGCCCCAAATTAGGGTGGATTTTTTTTAAAATATTTTTTCCTTATAATCACGTGATTTTTTATGTTATTTTCATCTTTATTGTATTTTTAGGGTTTGGTATGTCCCTATAAATATGTGGTTCTTCATTCAATTTAGGTACAACATTATTGCTCAATTCCTTATATTCTCTCCATATTGTTTTGAATAAAACATCGATTCCTCTGCTAATTTCTCGACGATTACTTTACTTTAATCTTGTTTCTATCATTGGGATCTTGTCTACATCACATATTTCATATTGTGTCATTAAATCTCAATTCTTGCAACACCTTCGGGATCAACAAGATTTCAATATGTGGCCAAGACTCTTCAAAGCTTTTGCACTCTCCAAATACTGAACAAAAATAAATGAAGGTCTGCCCCACTATTCATCTCATCGAGCTAGCTCAATTGAAAGAGCTAAAGCAACTATACTGAACAGAACAATGGACAACAAAATTGATATCTGTAATTAAATTATTAGCAAACTGTTGTAAAGAAATTATTTGTTGATTTCTGGAGTGTCAACTCTGTTGAAAATAAGAAAAAAAAATATGGGAAGAAAGGCTAGAAAGAAAATTCAGAGATTTCGCAAAAAATATTTGCATTCTATGGTTGGGCTCTATTAAATGTATTAAGCACAATGCCTTTTATAGGTACAAAGAATCCCAAATACATTGTATAAACTTAAGAGATTATTTAATGACTTTTCCTATATACTATGAATAATAGAATACAAAGAACTATTTAGATACATGATTTAAATAAACTAATTCATGTATCAAATTTAATTTTTCATCATTCATTAATCAAGTTTAATTTCCAACACCCATTCTTAAGCTTGATTCCCTCTTGATAACTCCAATCCAAGAACGCAATCTTGCAAAATCATCATTCTTCAATAGTTTGGTGAAAATGTCCGCTACTTTATCATTGGTCTTCACATAAGGAAGCTCAACTTTTTTATTCTCAATGCACTTTCTAATGAAGTGAAATCTCTATCTATATGCTTGTTTCGATCATGAAAAATAGGATTTTTACCCAAAGCATTGGTATAGCTTTGTTTTAGGACATATGAAGTATCTCCAGTAACTTTTATAGCCAAATGGCATGACAAATACACGATATAGTGGAAACATATTCAGCTTCACAAATAGAAAAAGTCACAATGAGCTGCTTCTTTGAACACCAAATGAAAGCATTGTTACCCATAAAAACAAAAATTCAGTGGTGCTTTTTCGATCATTAATATCACTAGCCCAATCACTATCGCTATAACCAAGAAGCTTGAATTTGTAGGAGAAGAATAAGCTAAGCCATAATCAATGGTACCTTTAATGCAACGAAGTATCCTGTTAGCAATCTCTGTGTGGGTTAAAGTTGGTGCCTCCATATAACGGCTAACAAGACCAACACCATAAAGAATATCAAATCTTGTACAAGTCAAATATCTCAAGCTTCCAACAAGTTGTCTATAGAGAGATGGATAGACTTTCGTGTTCTCATCATAATTTGACATTTTTGTTCCTCACCCAATAGGAGTACTCACCGGATTGCACTTTTGTAATTTGAACCTTTCAAGAATTTTCGTTGCATAAGCTTCTTGAAAAATAAAAATGTTATCTCCAGTTTGTTTTACCTCAATTCCGAGGTAGTATTACATGAGCCCAATATCAGTCATATCAAATTCTTGAGCCATCATTTTCTAAAATTCTTCAAACATGTTTTCATTGTTGCCGGTGAAGATCAAGTCATCATCGTACAAGCACACAATCATAAAACCTCCAAATGCATCCTTTTTAACGTAGAGAGCATACTCATTGGACATTTGGTGAATCCATGAGTTTGAAGATACTTGTCGATCCAGCTATACTATGCTCTAGGCACTTGCTTCAAGCTATATAGCACATTCTGCAACTTCAAGACTTTATCTTCATGTTCCTCGACAACATTACCCAATGGTTGTTGAACATAAACTTCTTTTCAAGGTATCCATTCAAGAAAGCGGGCTTAACGTCAATTTGATAAGTTTTCCACTTATTTTGAGCTGCCAAGGAAATGATTGATCGAATGGTTTCCAAGCGAGCAACGGGGGCAAAGACCTCATCATAGTTAATGTCATACTTTTGACTATAGCCTTTGGCAACAAGTCTTGCCTTGTATTCTCTACTTCTCCTTGAGCTTTTTCTTCACTTTGTACACTCATTTCATGCCAATTGCTTTTTGCCCTTCAAGAAGAGAAGCTAGCTCCCATATATTGTTCTTTTTTATTGCTCGAATCTCCTCATCCATTACATGCCTCCATTTTTTGTCTTCCACTGCCTCTTCAAAGTTCAATGGCTCGGTGTCAAACGAAGAGACAAAACAAAGATGGATTATCAACCATTTCAATTTTTTCATAAATCTCTGCAAGATTTCTAATACGACTCGGTCCTTCGTAGGGACTATCATGAAGAGTAGGAGAATGCGGTGGAGTAACATCTTCACTTGCTTCTTGGCTAGAGTCTCCTTTTTGGAAAGGAAAAATCACATATTCTTCATTTTTCAGAACATTCCAATCTAACGAGCTTCCTTCATCAAATTCTACATCTCTACTAATAACAATCTTCCCATTGCAAGGATTGTCAAACTTGTAGCCTTTGGAGTTTGAATCATAACCGATGAAAACAAACTTCTCACTTTTCTCATCAATTTTTAACCTCTTCTCATCTGGTACATGAATAGAGGCAATACTACCAGAAACAAGTAAGTGAGAAACACTAGGTTTCTTATCACTTCAAGTTTCTTATGGAGTCATGTCTTGAACACTCCTTGATGGGGAAAGATTAGACAAATACACGGCACATGCAATAGCTCCATACTCCTGCTCTTAAGCACACTAAGAACCATGTTGACACCATTTTGTTGCGGTGATCTTGGAACTATGAGGAAATGCCGGATTCCATTGGTATCGTAAAAATTGTTAAAGTCCTTGGAAGTGGATTCTCAACCTCGATTGGTCCTTAATGCTTTGATTGATTTGTCATTCTCATTTTCAACAAGGCCTTTGAATTTTTTGAATGCTCCAAAAACTTCATCTTTCATCTTCAAAAAATAGACCAATGTCTTGCAAGAAAAACCATTAATAAATAGCAAAAAAATAATTTGCTTTACCATGAGAGGATGGTTTGATTGACCCACACACATCTGCATGAACAAGTTGGAGTGGCTTTATTGCTCTTGAGGTGGATTCCATTGGAAAGCTTCTTCTAGCTTGCTTGCCAACGAGACATCCTTCACAAAGTTGATTGGATAATTAATTTTTGGCAAACCATTCACCATTTCATCATTCATCAAGGTCTTCAAGCCATCAAAATTCAAATGGCCAAATCTTAAGTGACAAAGCCAAGAATTGTCTTCAACACAAGCCTTTAGACACCTTGGATGGTCAACATTAACAATGAGCAAAAATATTCGATTCTTCTCCATTGGCACCTTTGCAATCAGTTTATGAGAAACATCTCTCAAAGGCAATGATTCTTCAAGTGAATGTCATAGCCAATCTCAAGTAATTATCCCAAACTCAAAATATTATACATCAAATTAGGTATATAATAAACTTGAGAAATCAAAAGAACATAACCTTTGCCTTTTATTGGAACTTTGTTTTCATCTCCAAAAACAATGTTGCCTTTCACCAACTCATTTATTGTTGAGAATAACTCCTTGTTGCCACTTATGTGTTGGCAACGCCGATGTCAAGGTACTATAATCATTTATCCTTTTCTTCTATGGTTGCCAACAACAGCAACAATTCTTCATCTTCCTTTGATTCAACATAATTAACTCTCTCTTCATTATTGGTGGTGTCACTCCTACATTTGGAAGTATAGTGACCATATTTATAACAAGTGTAACATTGAACGTTGGATTTGTCATATCTTCTTCTGTCACCTCTTGGAGCCATAATTCCAACGCCCTCGTCCTCTTGATTGATTGATTGATCCTTCATTATTCAAATTTTGTTTTCCATCATTTCTTTCATTACCACAACCATAATTTTCTCCACAACTGTGGCCATGCCCTCGACCATGAATTTGACCTTTTCCTTGAGATCGTCCTTGCTCTTTTTGTTGACCTCCCAAAGAGACATTCGTCTGGAGAACTTGAGCCATCGATTCTCCTTTCTTCTTCAATCTTTCTTCTTATGCTTGCAAGGATCCATGAGTTGATCGAGAGTCATGGTATCCAAGTCATTTGACTCTTCAATGGCAATACCAACAAACTAAATTTTTGAGTCAAGTGATCTAAGAATTTTCTCGATGATAAGAATTTCTTCAATATTCTCCCCGTATCACTTCATATGATTGATAATGGAGGACACTCTAGTGAAATAGTCAAAGATAGATTCTGACTCTTTCATATGTATCAAACTCCCCACGAAGAATTTGAAGGCGAACCTTCTTTACTTTTTCAATTTTCTTGAAATTGTTCTCGAGAATCTCCCAGACTTCCTTAGCTTTTGTTGAGGAAGCAACTTTCTTGAACATGGCTTCATCTAGACCCATGAGAATAATAGAGAGAGCATGTTAATCTAACTTGCGATACCTTTGCAAGGTATTCCTTTGAGCTTGACTTAAATCTCCTTCATTCTCTGGTTCATCATGGCCTTTCTCTACAACTTCTCGTGCCTCCTATGAGCCTAGCAACGCCTTCATGAGTATGCTCCAATGTCCATAAATTTTCTTTGTTAGCTTGAGAACAACAAAAGGAAATGAACTATTCATCTTTTGAAGTAGCTCTGATACCACTTTGTTGAAAATTAAAAAAAAAAAAAAAAAAATA
>NC_036247.1:28168635-28215401 GCF_002742605.1 Olea europaea var. sylvestris
TATATATATATATGGGAAGAAAGGCTAGAGAGAAAATTCAGAGATTTCTCAAAAAATATTTGTATTATATGGCTTGACTCTATAAAATGTTTCAAGCACAAGGCCTTTTATAGGTACAAAAGATCCAAATACATTGTATAAACTTAAGAGACTAGTTAATGACTTTTCCTACATACTGTGAATAATATGATACAATGAACCATTTGGACACACGATTTAAATAAATACATGAATAATAAATAAACTAATTCATGTATCAAATTTAATTTTTCATGATTCATGAATCAAGTTTAATTTCCAACAAACTCCTCTCTTTCCAAACAGAAAAAGGCTATGACTCATCTATTGGGAAATCAACCCATTATATTGATACATTAAAGAGATAGCAAATGGGCACAAAGGCCAAATTGTTGGGAATCTGCTTAACGTGCACAGCGAAAATTTAAAATAATTTTCGATTCCCACCAAGAATCGTCTTTTTGTTTAGATAGAAACTGTAATAATAATTGCACCTTTTATGAGAATGGTAAACTCCTTTACTTTTCCCTTGTTCCAGCAGCTTTGGTCTGTCACCCACAGCTGTCCAATTGTCCAGCCTCCAACGGTGATCCACACAGAGAACAAAATTGTAGTATTAGAGTTTTTTTAATACTAGCAAGAAAAATAAAAAAAATATATCTACAATTTTGAAAACTCTAATCATATTTATATAAGCCCGAACGGGCTTGGCCTGACTTGGTCCAATATTTAATTAGCCCATTTAATTAAATCCGGTTCGTGAATTAATTAATCCAATTAATCAATTCAAGCCTATAAATAAGCAACCCATTTATTTAATTTATCCAACACTTGCTAAATTAATTAATTGGCAAATCACAATCTTCTAGTTCTCATTTTGTGTGCGACCCATCAGGTTCCCGATCACAATACCTAACGAATTGACATATTATTTTGATATAATCAAAATTGATAAATTAAAACATCCTATTTAATTTATCGCCAATTCACACTCGTCATCCCAAATTGATATCTAACAATGTGTCGAGACAATACATGTGACGAAAAATGTCACGTGGTATAACAAAATCAAACTCGTTTGTTTACCGTGAAACTATAATCCCTTCGTCAATATGATCCGATCAATTACGAGATATGAAAGCATGTCAATCTCGATTATCGATCATATCTTTCATTCCACTATTAAGTCAATATAAGTCGAAAACTCCTTTTCGACTTATAAGTACACCTTGGCCAAGGATTTCATTATCAACTTAATTGAATGAAATACAGATCATAATCTCTCACGATCTAAGAGTGACGAATCCTCTATCGATCATTCACAACCTTCATACAATTCTTGAAATACCCGAATGATGCTATATTAGCGGCCCTTGGCAGGGCAACATCCAACATCGTCAAAGCATGACTGTCCTCATATAAGGTACCATGATGACCTCAAGTCAAAGGACCAATTCCACTACCGAACATTAGAGATTAACTACTGACACTCAGATAGTTATCCATGTGGAATCTCGATAATGTTCTCCAATGTTTTGTTCTATAACAAAACATCCATGTGCTCAATTAAGTGCCACCACACTTTAGCATGTGAGATCAGCTACTTATTTCACAAGTAAGAAATGTCACATGTGATGGTCTATCCGTAATAACGATATCCGTATCTCGTTATTACTTACGATCACAGACGATTTAAGATTCAATCATTCGTAATTTGTATATCACAGTCACAACTCTTTGTGATTAACAAATTACAAAGATTTGAATCTATGGACTCTATTATTTAATTTAATTGTCTATCAATTAAATAATAGATCTGTCGTTAAATTGCATTAATTATATACTGAAAGTATTTATATCCAAGGTTGATTGGACTTAGGGTATAACACTTACAAACTCCCACTTGCACTAGATCCAATCACTTATGTATCCAATATCATAAGAGTCTATATGACTATCATGTTTATGCTACAACAACTCTTTGTCAGAGGATCTGCAATATTGTCAAATGTGGAAATTTGTTCTTCTCTTTAGTCATTTCTATGCATTATCTCTCTGGTGAGATTGTACCACATTAATACATGTTTGGATCGTTGATGAGACCTTAGTTCCTTTGCTTTCGCGATGGCTCTATTGTCATCACAATACAATGCTATGTGATCAACAATATTAAGAACTACTCCAAGTTCATTAATGAACATCTTGATCCACATTGCAACTCTTTATTGCTTCTGAAGCAATCATGTATTAGGTTTCTGCTATTGAATCAATGATTGTTTCATATTTGGAACCTTTCCAACACACCATTTAAAAGTAAACCAATTCTTCATATAAAATCTTCTCTATATAGATTGGGATGAGTTAAGCAATCTTCTAGACCTATCTTTATAGATCAAGTTGCTTCCTCATATTATTCATGAATACATTCTTTAACAACCATTATTTCAACGATTGAAATACAGGGATGTTATTTCCTCTAATATTAGGAATGTGAAATGCTCCCACTATCTCCTTGTAAACACACAATTCGTTTTCATATTTGATAAAATCAAACCTTTTGATTTTGCATCAAATTTAAGATTTCAACTTCAAAAGACTTACTTTAACCCATAGTCATGGTATGCAACTATTGCAACCAAAACCCAAATGGACTTCAACAAAGCTACAGGATAAAGTTTCACCAAGGTCAACACTTAACCTTTTGCCACTAACCTTGCTTTGTATGTATGGATATGTCCATCCATGTCAACCTTTTATTGTAAACCATTTACAACCTATGAGTTTCATCCCATCAGGAGGGTCGACCAAGGTCCAAACCTCGTTCACATACGTCAAGTTCATCTCGAGTTTCATGGCTCCTGCTATCTTTTTTTAAGTTAGCACTTGACTTTGTTTTTGTGCGATTAGTAGGTTCATCACTCTGTATCAGTAATGCCTAATTAGTAATCATAGATTCGTACCTTCTTAAAGGTCGAATGATCATACTAGATTCGCACACAACTGACATGTCCTCAGGAGTCTCTGCTTCCTGACAAAGAGTATGCCCTACATCAGATATGGGATCAAACTCGGATTCATTTACTTGGATAACTATATCTGTTGACTCTTGAACTCTTTCAAATTCTATTTTGCTCTCACTATCCTCTCCTAGAGTAAACATTTTCTCTAAGAAGACAATATATTGTGAGACGAAGATTTTCTTCTCAATAGGATAATAAAATTGATATCCAAATATTTGTTTTGGATATCCCACATATAGTATTCATCGGATATAAATACTCAAGTTCATCCGATTCAATGTGCTTCAAATAAGCATCACAATCTCAAACTTTCATATGAGATAAGTTGGGACTATTGCCTTTCCATAACTCATACGAAATTCTGTTAACCAATTTAGATGTGACATGATTTAGTGTGTTGCACACTGCAATCAGTACATAACCCCAAAACAATTTTGAAAGATTAGCATGGCTTGTTATTAATCGTATTATATCTAATAGTTAACAATTCCTCATTTTAGATGCACCACTATGCTGCAATGTATATTCTCTCTTAGATAATCTAAATTTTATTTTTAAAATACTTTCACTTCGATCGAATCTTAATATGAGCGTATATTTACCTATTTATTTATCTACTTCTAGCTTGAATCCTTTAAACCTTTCAAGAACTTCATGCTTGAATTTCATCAAGTATTCATGATAATTAATGACATGAGAGAAATCTCATCTGACATTAATTGATATTGGTCCATATACATCACTATATATTATGCAAATATTTATGCAGACATTTCTCCCTTTCAAATAAAAAGAGATTTGGTCATTGTGTCTAATAGGCATGATATGCATTTGTCAAATGATTCAAAATCAATTAACTTCACATACACATCTCTATGTAATATTGCATTTCATCTATGTGACAAAGTCTGTCATACCAGATTTAGGTAATAATTAGATTATCGCATTTATGCCTTATAATTTCTATACTCATTATAGAATCCTTAGTATTTGAAATATAAATGTTATTTTTGTAGCTTACTATAACTATTAAGATCTTAATCAAAATAAGCATGAACAACAATTGTTCTAAACATTAAAACAATTCATGTCCAAACAAGAAATTTATTTAATGTTCTAGTTATGGTGGGTGCAAAGTAACATTTCTCTAATTCTAATACTAAGATTAAAGGCAATAGCAAGAAGTATGCTCCTACAGGCAATGAAGCAACTTTTGCTCATTTTCAGCGTGTAGGTCAACTTTTCCCTTTTTTCAATGGTCTACTTCTATTTAGTTTCTCCATATTTATATAAATATGAGATCTACATATGGTATCAAATACCTAAGAAACTCGTGAAGTAGATGTAAGCCATGCAATATTTTTTCCAATGACCTTTCATTCTATAATGAGACCAAAGGTTGTTAGATTTGATATTGTCCTTCGCTTTGACGGTCTTAGCCATATTGGACGCTTTCACAAAGGCCCTTTAGATTTCCTCTTAATATCCTTAGAGAAATCAATAGCTTGCCCACTTCTAATTTTGATACTGAGCATAACGGTCCTAAGCATGTTAAGCAACTCAATGGGTATGCAATTGAACTCATTCATGTCATAATTCATAATTAGTATGAATAATTCTTTGACGGTGATTGCAGAGCTAAATTCAATACTTAGTTCGTAGTTCATGACTGAGCTTAATTGAGACAATTCTCAATGTCAATCATCTTCAGTACCTGAGCACTTGATTGAAGATTCCTCTGTCATTTTGCACCGGTATAGTTGTTTGGAAGTCTCGTATCCTTCCACACATGATTATTATCATACAACTCTTTGTAATGAAGAATTATGTGTTAACATCTATACTCTCAAGTTGCTTTTGTAACTCAGGTGGCATAGTTGCAAGCATCATATATGTGTAATACTATTGTCGTCACTATGTTTATTATAGTAGCCACCTCTTCCTTAATCGAGTCATTAGCATATGCCTCTAGAAAGGACTACTCAAAGACATAACCAATTTTTCTCATGCCTAAAAACAATTCTCAGATTGCAGCGCCAATCAAGAAATTCAGTTTAGCTGTTGGCATACATTATGCCATTCAAAACTTATGGTTACTCAAAATTCAATATAAATGTAAATGACGAAAAGAAAAAGAATAATATATAAAATGCATCAATTAATTTAACATGAACTTTTATTAAATTAATTATGCTCCCATTGTTTAACTTAAATTTATGACCCTCTCATATAAATTTATGGAGTACATATTCGACTCCTAGTGGGCTGGGATCCCATCTGTTATGCCAAAACCTTGAGTGTACTCAAGAAGCCTTAATATAACATTTGGGTAGATATTATTATCAATTGTATCTCCATACAACTCTCAAATCATTAAACTGACAACTCTTTGTCTTTACACATCTTATGTGTTAGCTTAACATGCCTCTAAAATTTATCTCCTTAAGTGTACTCAACAAAAGATAAATTTTAGTTAAGTCGAACCCATTATTCAGAAATATCTAATATTTCATAGTGTCAAATATATCCCTAATAGACCAGTCTTGAGTGTACTCAACAAGTTGAGACGATTTGGAACTCTGGATTTTCACTATAATGATGGAAGGCAATTATAAATATGACTTAATCTTTTATTGAGGGGCTTTACATTCAAAAGTCTCATCGTAAGAATCATATATATTATATTATATATCTACCATGCAAATAAACATATATATAATATAATATAATATAATATAATATAATATAATATAATAGTGTGGACGATTATGGACTTTTACTATCTAGTTTTCCCTAGCCATAAGGAAGACTAGTTGGTCAATTCCTAGGGATATTGTATTGATTAGTATCAATGCACCATCTTCATGGTTTCCTCCTCTTCACGTGTCTTCAATTAGTTCAGTTGCAACCTATATCCTATACTAGTTGGCACGTATGCCTAGATGAAATTGGACTCACAGGCCCAAAATAACAATAACAACGGGCTTGCAAACCCAAAACAATTAAGAACTCGTAGGCTCACAAAACGATGAAAGTAAAATTAACCATTCAACACATCCACATGGTCGAGTTCATAATCGTCCACTAATAATGCATTTATCTCATGAATGTATGCCTATATAATATCTAATATTACATGCAAACACGTTTCAAGTTTCTAGCAATTAAGGTCGTCTAAACTCTTTTAGACAAATGGATCGAAACAATTAATTAATTAATTAATCAATTGATCATATTAATCAATTAATTAAATTAGCGGGCATATTTAATTAAAATCAAATTTTAATTAAATATCGAATTAGAGTCCTACTCTAATTCCATAATTATAGAGCGGGAATATTTAATTAAAATCAAATTTTAATTAAATATCAAATTAGAGTGCAACTCTAATTTTAAAGCTTAAGGAGGTGAAATTTAATCAAAATCAAATTTTAATTAAATAGCAAGATTAGATCCAACTCTAATCCCAAGAATTTAGGGCAAATTTATTTAATTAAAATCAAATTTTGCGTAAATACTAAATTAGAGTCCAACTCTAATTTCGAGAAGAATGTTAGAGTGACACAATTTAATTAAAATCAAATTTTACTTAAATGTCAAATTAGAATCCAATTCTAATTTCAAGAATATATTCGGGTGAATAATAGATTAAAATCAAATTTTAGTTATGTATTAAATTAGAGTTCAACTCTAACTCAAATTGAATTAACATTTTAATTTAGGATAAAACTCCTAAATAAAATAAAATTCAATTTGGGGTCAAATTCTAATATTTAAGTTAAAATCTAACTTTAATAAAAATATAGAAGTCTTCAACTTTAAATAAAATTTTAATTCTAGTCAAAATTAATGATATAGGTCAAAACCATTTAAAATGCAATTTAAAAACCCTATTAAAATTCAAATATAAATCATCATCAAACTTGCATTCAAAAACTCATTTTTGAAATTTCCACTTTGACCCAATGTTTAAAATTACATAAAGCGCCCCCACAATTTTTGAAAAATCAAATAGGTCCTTATTCTAAATATTACAGTCTAACCCCTAAAAGAAAATTTCAGGTAAGTGCTCATAACTATTGAAATTACATAAGAGGTCATGTCCCCAAATATTCACCCAATTTTAGAAACCCTAAGATTTCAAAAAAAATAAATAAATAAATAAAATCCTTCCCTCTTCTTTGCAGCGCCGACAATGATTGATGCCTTCTCTTCACAGTGCCTGTTGTCAAGAATGGCAGTAGCAACGCGCAACACTGCTGCAATCAATAGCTGGCTGCTACTGCCATTAGTAGCAGCGTCCGGTGCTGCCCACGCCAATGGCGTCAAGCACCGCTAGTTCTACACCGATAGTGGTTACCGGCCGCAGTTCAGATTTTCCCTCCTTTTTTTAAAAAATTTCAATCCAAAAAAAATTTTCTATTCAAAATCAAATTTTGAATATGAAAATTTTTCTTAATTGCTTAAACAAGAAAAACATGATAAATCAACTTTTGATCAATTCCTAACAAACACAAAGTAGGCTTTGATACCATTGTTGGAAATCTGCTTAACGTCCGCAGCCAAAATTTAAAACAATTTCAATTCTCAGCAAGTATCGTCTTTGTATTTAGATAGAAACTGTGATAAAGATTGTACATTTTACGAGATCTGCAAACTCCTTTGCTTTTCCTTTATTTCAGCAGTTTTGATCTGTCACCCACAGCTGTTCAATTGTCCAGAATCCAACGGTGATCCATACGGAGAACAAGATTGTAATATTATGGTTTTTCTTGTGCTAGCAAGAATAATGAAAAAATTTCTACAATTTTGAAAACCCTAATCATATTTATATAAGCCCGAATGAGCTTGGCCTGACCTGGTCCAACATTTAATTAAATCTGGTCCGTGAATTAATTAATCCAATTAAGCAATTCAGGTCTATAAATAAGCAACTCAATTAATTAATTTATCCAACACTTATTAAATTAATTAATTGATAAATCACAATCTTCCAGTTCTCCTTTTGTGTGAGACCCATCAGGTTCCCGATCACGATGTCTAACAACGTGAAATATTATTTTGATCTAATCAAAATTAATAAATTATAACATCATATTTTATTTATCACCAATTCACACTCGTCGTCCCAAATTGACATTTAACGATGTGTCGAGGCAATACATGTGACGAAAAATATCACATGGTATGACAAAATCAAATTCGTTCGTTTACCGTGAAACTATAATCACTTTGTCAATATGATTCAATCAATTACGAAATATGGAAGTGTGTCAATCTCGATTATCGATCATATCTTTCATTCCACTATTAACTACATGTAACGGGAAATATCACGTGATATAATAAAATCAAACTCGTTCATTTACCGTGAAACTATAATCCCTTTGTCAATATGATCCGATCAATTACAAAATATGGAAGTGTGTCAATATCGATTATCGATCATATCTTTCACTCCACTATTAAGTCTATTAAGTCAATATAAGTCGAAAATTCATTTTCGACTTATGAGTACACCTTGGCCAAGGATTTCGTTATCAACTTAATTGAATGAAATACAAATCATAATATCTTACTATCTAAGAGTGACGAATCCTCTATCGGTCATTCACAATCTTCATACGATTCTTGACATATCCTAACGATGCCGTATTAGCAGCCATTGGCAAGACAACATCCAACACCGTCAAAACATGACTACCCTCATATAAGGTACCATGACGATCTCAAGTCAAATGACCAATTTCACTACCGAACGTTAGAGATTAACTCCTAACACTCAGATAGTTATCGATGTGAAATTTCTAGGCAGGTCTCCAATGTTTTGTTCCACGTGTTCATTCAAGTGTTACCACACTTTAGCTTGTGAGATCAGCTACTTACTTCACAAGTAAGAAATGTTACACGTGATGGTCTATCCGTAATAACGATATCCGTATCTCGTTATTACTTACGATCACATATGATTTAAGATTCAATCATTTGTAATTTGTATCTCACAATCATAACTCCTTGTGATTAACAAATTACGAAAATTTGAATCTAGGACCATATTTTTTAATTTAATTGTCTATTAATTAAATAATAGATCTGTCATTAAATTACATTAATTATATATTAAAAGTATTTATATCCAAGGTTGATTGGATTTAGGGTATAACACTTACACTAATAACTTCTTCAAAAAATAGTAGCACGAGAGAGTAAGGATTGCCAGAATTTTCTTTTACAGCTAGCCTTAACTTTCTTGATGAGCTCTCTATGCGCTGCAGTTTAGATTATTCTTGTCCTCATATGTACTTATTGGTGTACTCTATTGATTAGCGCTAATGGTTCCTCATCTTTCAATTTGAATGTCCAATCAAGAAAGTCCAACTCCAAGAATAAACCCGACGGCGTTGTTTTGTAGAATGCCATACGACTTGCTTCACCCTTCGTCTCATTTGTAGGAACAATTTATATTGTCAGAGGATAAATTGCATAAAATAGAAAGTGAACTCTGCATCAGTAACTATAATCCAGAGGGAAAATGTGTTGAAACATGAAAATAAATTGGGCTGTGAAGTTGCATGAAAATCAAGGTAACCGATTAATGTGGATCAAAAAATCAGCAGTGTATCATCATTATTCTTAAATCATCAAACAAATGTGAATTATAAAATTAGTGATTTGTGATCGATAAATAAATCTTTTGATATGGAACCAATGAATAAATTGTGACCTATAAGATTTTTGATTTTTGATCGTGAAATAATTTGTAACCTATAAAAATTTTATTTGTGACCAATTAATTCGATAATTTGTTATCAAATTGTATAAAATTGTGACCTTAATATATTTAATTAAAATATATATATATATATATATATATATATATATATAACTAATTATTTTATAAAAATTTAAATAATATCTTATTTTTGAAGTTTTAAACCTTATTTTTTAGTTTTGAAATGGATCATAATCTCTCAGATAAGAAATTTTCCCGTAAGTTTAACTGCATGGCTCCCAAATTCAAAAACTAAACCCATGCACGCGCATGGTTGAAAAATAATCATTAGGATGGATGGTTCAAATTTTATTTTTGGTATTGTTTCATGAAAATTCTCAGCTTTTCATGAATTGTTGAAACTTGTTCGTGACGTGCAAATGAAAATCTATAAATAAGTAATAGATTTCGATTTCTAAACACAAGAAAACATTATTTGAGTTATTCCAATTCATAAAATTCCGAATTCTAATTCCTTCAAGTTTTTCATCAAGTTTTCTTTGGAACAATCACTTGTGCTTTAGTTTTCTTTTTTAAAGGCTTGTCATATCCTCTAAACTATTTATTGAAAATTCAATTTTTAGGAAACCATACATTATACATGTTTTGGGCCTCATTATTCTCTAACAATGTATCCAAGCACAACTTTTTGCACGTATAATCCAAAAACATAGCACTATCCAAAATATAATTACAGTAAAACTTCGATAAATGAATTATTAATAAATTAAAATTCTCGCTTAAATAATAAAATTCATCGGTCCCAACTTGTGTCAGTGTACTAAATTAATAATTTCGCTAAATGCATAAGATAATAATTTTTTATTTTTTTTTTGAAATCCTTTAAGACCTAACGGTATATAAAATAATAACTGTTTGAATTCATAAAAGTTTATGTTAATACAAATTAACAAATTTTTAATTTGAAATTATTTCTTTAATTCGCCTATTTTTCAAAATATACCGCTAAAGTCTTTTGCTTTTCTTTGCATTTACATTAATGTTTCCTCTTTAACGTATGTATGTATGTGCCTTTTTTGTGCTTACAGATTAAATCTTGAATTTTACCACATTCAATATTTAAAAAAAAAAAAAATCGTCCATGTATTGAGGTAATATATAATACAGGTTATAAAAATATAAAATACTTTATAAATTAATAAATTATTCATTTATCGATAAATTAATAACTCCTTTAAAATAATAATTTTTCTAATTCCTGACATTATTATTTTATTGAAGTTTCACTGTATCACATAGTTAACCCTTACAATTACATAATCACAGTAATCCAAAATTATATTTTAAAATTATTCTTATATATGAAAATCATATCACTTTATTGTCTACATTTAACAAGATGCACCCTTTTTTCATGTACGAATATTATAATTAATTTAATTGATAAGACTTAATATTTAGATATAAAATCAGAAAATAACTTATTTTACAGTAAACCTAAAAGTTTGATAAAATTACTATCAATGCAAATTTGCATAAATCAGGTTATAACATTAGCGAAATATATTAATTAATAATCATTTATTCAGTGGCTCTAGGTGTCCGTTTGATTGCAAATATATAATTGAATTACCTAGAAAACGAATTACAGAGAATTGAATTGCCTAGGATTGTTTTTCTGAGAATTGTAAATTATCGTGTTTTATTGATATAATTTTTCATGTGGAAAATATTGAAATAAAAGTATTTTTTGGTGTTCATTTGGTTTTGTTTTATATGAAAATTGTCAATTAAAGGAATAGATTTTACTGGTATTGGGAATTAAATTTGTTTCCATTGCCAACACAAAAAAAATTTAAGAAAATCATCTATCTTTTGGTGGTGTTCGTTTGACTTTATTTTACATGAAAATTGTCATTTAAAAGAAAATATTTTTTTTTACAATAATTCGTATAATTTGTTCCCATGGCAAAAAAAAAAAAAAAAATAGTGCTACAGTAGGTAGGAAAACCAATTATGGTGAGAATTGCTTTTCCTTAAAAATCAGGAAAATTTCAAACTTCAAGACAACCTAGAATTCGAATTCCATGGAAAAAAATTGTATCAAACACCTAAAGTTGGAAAATTCAATTCCAATTCCATCTTTCAATTCCATTTCCACCCTATCAAACACACTCTAAGGGTCCGTTTGATTACAAAGGTGGAATTTGGGTGGAAAGAAAATGAATTTCAGGAAATTGAATTGATGGGAAATTGTTTTCCTAGGAATTGTAAATTATTGTGTTTGATTAGCATAATTTTTCACGTGGAAAATGTTTAAATTAAAGTGTTTTTTAATGTCCGTTTGACTTTATTTTACATGAAAATTGTCAATTAAAGGGATAGAATTTACTGGTATTAGGGATGAAATTTGTTTCCATTGCCAAAACAAAAAAATAATAATAATATTTCAAGAAAATCATCTATCTTTTTATGTTCGTTTGACTTTGTTTTACATGAAAATTGTCAATTAAAAGAAAATTTTTTTTTACAATAATTTTTAGAATTTGTCTTCATTACCAACCCAAAAAAAAAAAAAAAAAAAAAAATTGCTACAGTAACCTAAAATTGCAATTCTCACCATTCCTTCATTTGGTGGAATTAGGTTGATGTGGCACAAATCATAGAAATGCAATTCTAGGCCATTAAAATGCTATCAAACACAATTAAATTGGAAGGTGGAATTTCAATTCCATTTTCCATGGAATTTCACCTCCAATCAAACACTACCTAACTGCTTTTGTGTGTATATTTGGACTATTAAGCATTTTCCAAGTGTTGTCATAATATCTAGGCTCGACTGTTCCCAGTATCTTGACATCTCGATTTACGTTAATAATCGACTCATGCATTTTCTCCCCTATTTTCTTTTAAATTGAGAAAGTTTTTCATGTCAATTTTAACCTGAGATACTGCAAAATTTTACCTTGTTCTTGTAAAAGAATGCTTAGCTATAATATGGTTGGGATACAAGAAAGGAATAAAGACAATACCTAAGCCGGAGGTTGATCAACATGGTGCAGCACTTTTTAGACATTTTATCGCCGTCCAATTCCCTTTTTAAAGGTTGTCTTCTAGGTGCACAAATGTCTATACGATGAGGTGTCTGTGTATTATAATTGTACAATTTTATGAAATGTCAATATCGCATGTGTAGGAAAATTCAAAGTATGCTTTGACATGAATTTCGAGTCAATAAACTTACTTGAAATGATGAATTTCAAGATCTTTATGTGGTTGAATCACATTGCCTTCAAATCTCCAAAATCTATATTTTCTTGTACTCCTATAGTCCAAATCACAATCATAATGGAAGGGGATTATTTTCCATAATCTAAGTGTCATTTCTTTTGAGACCGCATGCCAAAAATGTGGTTCTAGAGGCTTTTCAATTTTGGTGTGAATTTACATACGAATTTTCACCATATTTTTTATACCACCTTCTTGTTCCTTTTTCCACATCTTCTATCTTGAAGTGTCAAGTAGTTACTTGAGAGTTATAGGTTTGAATTCTAAATCCAAACCACTCTCTCCAATCCTTTTAAAATCCTACAGATCGAATCACCTCACATAGACAATCCATTATTCGTATTTTCCAACAACATGTAAAACATATTGCTACGATTTCCAGCACTTCAACATAATAAGAATTAGATGTTATATTTGGTCCAGCCCATGAGGATTAATTGGCCCAATAACTTATTATTTTATTATTAGGTCAAAGGTGGCTATATATAGTCAAAAACGGTGGCTGGCTTCTTGTGTGGTAAAAACTGAGACCGAAATTGCTGCGTGGGAAAGAGGAAAAGAAACAGAGATTGCTATAGAAATTATAAAATATAGAGGCTTTGGCTGGGAAAAAAGGAGAAAAAAATCAAGCTGCTGTAAAAAGGAAAATTAATTGGAAGGAAAGTTTTCTTTTAATCTTTTGGATGTGAATTCACAAAGATTTTCTCTTCTCTGCATAATACAAATTGAGAATTTTCTCTAAGGTGTATGTTGGGTACTTCATAAGTGTTGTATTAAAAGTGGGTTCTCACAAGTTTAATAATTTTTGGGGCATGAACTTAAATATTGTAATTTATATTTTTATTATAGTAGATTTTGGCCAGAATTGTCTCGAGGTGTGGAGGATTTTTTTCACGTAAAAATTTGTTGTTGCGTTCTCTTGATTATTTTTGGATTATTTACTTGCATATTTAATTACTGTAGTTAGTTGTTTGAATTGGTGAATTATTCTTGCAATAAGTGAAATTGCTCAACATTATATACATTTTATTCTTTGTGAAAGTTAAAATTATACATATCTTGGTTGAAGGCAGCTTCTGATCGGTGCGATTTTGCTGTAACTGAGTTAGCTTTTGTCATAATAGACTTGAAACTCAGGTTTAAACAATGATTTTCTACGACAACAACTAATTAAGGGGATAATATTATCACACGGTTAACCAATTAAATTCAAAGAGATCATTGCAATTAGGAGAGAACAGTTGGGGATATTATTAAACAAAGCGCTCATTTATAAAATTGAACTTCACGAAGAAACAAAAAAAAGAAAAAGGAATTTCTTAACCGCAGCAGGAATTTGAAACTACAATTTATATATCACAGAAATAATAACTGAATTTCGCCCCAAAAAAAATTTATCTATATTTGTACATCTAATTTGAATTCTAACAATTCAGATAATTCTCAATAATGCACTAGCTAGCCGACTACTTGTTCTATTCAAAATAACTCAAAAATGAAGAATATGGACAAAATTGAGAAAATAATAATGAAAAATAAACAATTGCAGCATTTGTAAATGAAAAATAAAGTGAAGCAACATTGAAAATGCTAGTTACCATTGCACATCAACTTTAGTCAGCTTTGCAGCTAGGTACTTGGACAGCAATCAAATGAAAGAATCAACGTTGTATCACTGTATTGGCTTTTCTGCAAGCTTTGCAGTACCTGACAATATGAAGAATATTATCACTCATCTTATATTTAAGTTGGTGTTAGTTGTTGGGATGGGAAATTATTAATTTGTTATGTGAGCCGACATATGTAATTAATTGTGTATAAATGTTATTTTAAAGTTAAGGCCAAAATTAAAGTGATCCAATCAAGTCACTATGAGTAGGACCAATGTCCATAGGCCATTGATCAATTTAATTGATCACATATCAATGTAAACAAGTCACAGATCAATTAAAATTGGTTATAGATTAATGTTCATAGGGTCGAAAGTCACATTTAACAAGTTATATGTCAAATTGCATATGTCACAAGTCACAAATTCAAGAGAGATGCTCACATGTCATTGATATCTCTGACCTCAGTTCTTCAAACTGATCACAAATTCAATTAACCAGATTTCAACCGTGAGAATTGAAGTTATTTGCTCTGGTAAGTATTCCGTAAATTATATCAAATGTTATTTTTCAATTTTAAAAAAATATCTTAAATTACACCAACATTGCTCAATCGCCTCTGAAAAAAGATGTTCAGTCACCAACAATGTTAAGTCGATGTTCTTCAACGGTTGCTATTTTTCTCACTCTATCTCTACTATCTGAGCTAGTAATGCTCAGTCGCCCCTGAGTGACAATCAATTTGATGCTAAAAAACTCATTGACAATCTCGGTAAGTTTTATCATTTCTGCAAGGAAATTATTTGGATGTCAATAGCTGCAAGTGTAGATGCCAACGACTGCACGAGAGAATGCTAGTGCACGGGTGGGGACAGGGGTTTGATGGGATAGATAGATTAATTTAATTTGATGATACTATTATTTAAAATTAAAGCATTGAATTAATACTTGATTTTTGAAATTGTAAACTTAATCTCTGCAAATTGAACTGGTGCATATTTAATACTTGATATATAATTTTTTCTCATATTTTTATCAAAAAAGAACTCAAAACATGATCTTAGAGTTTGACAGACCACGTCATAGTATTTTAAATTTTTAACTTTCATCGTTGAAGGTAGTACATTACTTTGAATTGATAAAATTAATCTATGTTGAAATTATGTGTAGTATTTTAAATTTTTAACCTCCTTCCTTGAAGGTTCTGGCCCAAAGGTCCCCTTGGTTCTATAATTGAAATGCATTGGATCTTAGTGCCTAATTTCCTACCTCGCTTCAGAAAATATTCAAGCTTAAAGTCAGTGGAAGACCTGATGGTCTAGAAAAACAAGAACACCAAGAGAGAGAGAGAAAAAAGGGGTACCTTCCCATCAATAATACATCACTTTGATTCCCTCGTCAAACTCGATTTAATGGTAAAAGAGTCTATATATTTGTTAACAACTTTGATCTTTAATTATGAACAGAGTAACTTACTTAACACATAACTTTTTAAAATAACTTCCTCCTTTCAATTTGAATCTTGGATTTAATTTAGATTTGAATTTGGACTAGAGAAGACATGAATGTGTTCATTGCGTGTAGATTTAGATTCTCTTTAGGAACACAAAGAGAGAATATTCTTGAAAAACCTGATCATGTAATTCGCATTCAAATAAATGAAATAATTGTCAATTATTAGCCATTAAACACAAGTGGTTACGTAGTTTTACACGAAGCAGCATTAGGCAATAATATAATACTAGATTTTAGACATAAATTTATTTATTGGCAATAGCCTATATATTTATTCAAAAACGTAAGCTAAAACTACATCATTTATAAAACTTCGGTAAGCATCAACTGAGTACGAGTTTTAAAAAAATAAACGGACATTCAAAGCAAGGGCGTGTTCTCTGACATTAACTGATGTAGATCTGATCTACAAATTTAAACAAATATTCGCTCTCACGGATTGATGCAAGAAATAATAACTTTTTTTATTTCTTCAACAACCAAGAAATCAAACACACGTTTTTTGGGGGGGTTTAAATATGACAAGAATTATGTAAACTACTGGGCCAACGGCCCCTAAATGGGTTGAGCTACAAAGCAAAAATAAGAAATATTAAAGAAGACGAACTAATAAATATGAAACGTGGTTGTGACCCAACAAACAATCTCAAACGGCCAAAATCCCTCATGGGTTCAATTCAAAACGGTCGCTACTTTTTCAAAAAGTACTTATGGGCCTAAAACGGACGTCGTATGCAAAAGTTAAGCTCAATTTTTCGAACACCGACAATCCAAACGTTCCAACTATACAAATACTTGTTCTTCCACACGAACCTCATCATTAACTTTTTGCCAAACAAACTACATCTAAGAAAGGAGATTGCCACGAAAGAGAAGTAATCTAGAGTAATGTTATTCATGGTAGTCTTGCATCAAATAAAAAAACTATAATGTATATGTCACGTAGGACGACTATTTATAGTCTTCACTATGAATAGAGTAGTGTTATTCAAAGTCATTCATTGCGGTAGTCGTCCTATGTGGCATGTTACATTGGGGTTTGTGATTTGATGTATTAATATGGTAATTTTTTCTTGTCTTATATATCAAATTACTAATCGTCACATATATATCATATAAGTCAACTGCGATGGTAAATGACTGCAAATAACTTTATTTCTATGAATAGCATTATTCAATAATATTTTATAAGAATACACTTCGTTAGCAAATAAGGATTAATTATTCATGTTTTAACAGTCAAATTCGATGTAATATATCTTGTTAAACTTATTGGCTTAATAGATATTAATGAATTGATGATTAATTGTAGTTGAACAAGGTTACAAGAAGCAAATGCCCTATATATATATATATATATTAGAGGAATCATTTCTGGTGCGTAGTCTAGTTAAAAAATAAAAAAATTAAAAAAAAATGAAGATGAAAAAGAAAAAAGAAAAGGTATATCTTAGAGATACTTTGTCCCTCTGGTTCAATACTTGCATTGGAGGGCTCTTTTGTATAATTGAATTTGGGTCCCTTGAGGGCTGGTGTCCCAACCACTATTTTCATTTTCCAATTACTATTTTTGACTTTTGTGCTAAGAATACTACTTTCTTCTTCATTGTTATTTGTTCCCATAATATGTTGCTTATTCTGTGAGTTCTTGTTATGCACTATTGATAATTAATTGTGTAATTACAATTTTTTTGGTCTCCCAAATTAATGAGTAATGTCATCTAGTCATTGTGTTTAACACCTAAACACCAATTTTGATGGCAAATATTATTCCAAATTGGGTAAATTTGCTTGTACAACACTGTTTGCTGTACAAGCCTACACCCCTCTCGCATAAGGGGGCCCCATGCTGATCGTGGGACCCCCTCATGTTGGGCGGTGTACATCTTGTTGTACACAAGAGTGTACATCAAGCACGTGTCTTCCAAATTAATAGTTTGTCCTAAAATGTCAAGCCTCATGATACAAACTACATATAAATAGCATTATCCGATAATATACAGGTGTTCTCCCCTTCCAGCATCATACCATCTCGACTCTTTTTTTTATGTTTAAATTTAAATAGTATTTTTTTAAAAATAAAAACAATCAAATAAGTAAAGAGGCTGAAAAGGAAGCCCCACATTGATTTCTGAAAAGAATCAGTCTACGTGTACAGGTAAAACTTTTACAAAAGTGTTACAGATTATACACAATAGTGGGGTGGGTGGTTTATTTTATGCAATAAATATTCACATGGGGCCCACCCCCAATGAGAGGGCCCTGTAGAACTTCTGTGAATTTATCCCCCGTACATAGATACTGGAGAGGAGCCCCAGTAGGTAGATGCCCGCACTGGAATTCAGCCCAGAATTTATTTATTTTTTAATATCTTTTTTTGGTTTTGGTGTAATTTTTTATTTATGACTTATATGAGTCATGATTTATGTTCTGATTTAATTGGCAATTTGGCATTCAAATAAGAATTGTGAATCTGTGATTTGGGATAAATAATTTATGTTGTAGAAAAAGGTGAAGCTCAAAGCCATATCATTTCTGTTTTCTTAGTTATTTTGAATTTTTGATTTGTTTAATGTTTCAATCTTTTCTTTTTACCTAAAATCAAGATTAGTTAGATGACCTATTAATCCCGTGTTTGATCAATTGATTTAAAATCATGTATTAGTTTTGTATTGTATATGAAATTCATTGGAGTCTGGCCAAGGTTTATTGAATTGCTTCCAGTATTTGT
Source organism: Olea europaea var. sylvestris (assembly GCF_002742605.1). Taxonomy (NCBI): domain Eukaryota; kingdom Viridiplantae; phylum Streptophyta; class Magnoliopsida; order Lamiales; family Oleaceae; genus Olea; species Olea europaea. The sequence continues at coordinate 28,187,551 of NC_036247.1, forward strand.
GAATTGGATTGGATGATCGAATGAGATTAGTTTTGTTAATTGCTTCAAGTAATTGGGTTGATGCAAACTGAAGCATGAAGGGTGCTTTCTGGGATTGCTGGGATCACGAGTGCTTGCTGGAACCACAACTAATTTGTGTTATTTTCAATTAAGCAAATAACGGTTTTCAAGACCCCTGTTTTGAAGACCACATTCCTTGATTATTGGCACTACTTCCATTATGTGGTGATTATGCAACAGAGTGCAGCACTTCAGCTATAAGCATGGATCATTTCCCAGAAAGTGGTTGCTTTCGTTTTTGATTTTGCTTTTATTTTTTTGTTAGTTGCTTTATTTCCGAACAGTTTGTTTTGTGATGGCTATAAAAGCCAGTCTTCTATTATTGAATGGACAGCTTTTGACGACCCACATGCTTATCTTAAAGAGATTTTATGTAATTGGAATTGATTTACATATCCTTTTAGAAATTCAATGAGAGATTGTTGTTCTGAAGGTTTTCCTTTTTTGTTGTTGTGTTATTCATTTTGGTTACACCATGGTGTTGTGAATCGTGAATTGAATTACTTCCAACACTATATAGGCTAATTTGGGCTTAATTTGCTTTTGCTTTCAGTAACTTGATATTGCTTTCAATTACATGATTTGGGCTTAATTGGCTTTTGCTTCCAGCCTTAATACTGGATCTTTCCTTGCAAAACGTAACGCCTTCAATGCAATGATTTTTAATCGTAGATCTCTCAGGAAGGACTGATAATCAACATTTGATGTGAATATTGTAGGACATATCTGTGTGTTTTGCCCAGTGCCGGCCAACACCACTTGGGAACTAAATTGGGTTATGTGGACAACTTTTCCAAAGGCTACGGTCATCCACTGGAACAATATATCAACAACAACCATATAAATTTCTTGGTGGAAGATACTTGCCTCCTTGAAAACCACTACTCGAACTAGTGAAGCTCCATCCTGTTTATCAAAGTGTATATTCAGCCACGCTTAAAAATATAAGTTAACAGTTTGCCCTATAGGTTTAATATGTTTTATGTCAACTTACAATATATTACAGTTCTTATGTGGTTTTATGTCTTTATCATTATTAAATCCATGACCAAAAATTCAAAGTTCGATGTCAAAAAAAATTGTGCCCGCACTGAATTGATTTCTTGGCTCCGCCCCTGCATAGATAATAATACTTCTGAAAATCCCCTACAGGCAGAGGACATCCTATTGATCGTCATTTTCCTTTGAAAATATTGAAGTAGGATTGTTATATTGCTATCACAATTTTTATTTGATATACAGCATTTTAATTGTAATTATGTTCATCAACCTTTGCTCATTGTAGTGATTATTTTCTTAACTTTTTTATCGAATTCTTATCCTCAACCTTCCATTAATTAGTACATTTCGTCATTAATGATGATTTATATAAAAATATTTTATTAACATAGTTTGAAATGAGGAAAAAAAATTATCTCGCACTTTCATTTATTTTTTAAAAATATGATAAAAAAATAAGTTCTTTTACACTAGTTCCACGGAATTTTGAACACAAAACTATTATCACATGCAAAATGTATTAACTAATGAGAAAATATTGAAGCTAAGAATAACATGAAAAACTTTTGGGGACATGAGTGATATAATGAGGAAAGCTTAAAAACATTAAGTATAATTAGAATGTGGTACAAAAAATAAAAATTGTAGTTTGAATATAATCACCCATTATTAAAATATTCATAATTCCATATTCTCAAAGTTGTTACATGTATCACTTTTTCTTTCGCGTATTACAAAAATAAAAGTAAAAAAGTCGTGAATTATCTAATTATATTGAAGCAAGACACACACATAAGCTATTAGGATTCATAAGCTCAAGGCCGGTCCTGAAAATTTTTAGGCCCTAGACGATAAATTATTATGAGGCCCCAACACATAATTTTTTTTACAAGCATATTGGCATCAAATATGGCCAAATCGAATAGTTTCTCATGATAAGAAATATTATACCTTTGATATTCACTCATTGTTTGATTGGATCAAGAATCAAATTTTGTTTTCAAGAAGTATAATATAAAGATTTTATGAAAATCAACGAGGTATGGGGATGGTGCCTACTTTATTATAAAAAAAAAATCTTATATTTAAAAAAAAAATCAAAAGCAGCAATAAATTGAAAGATATTATTGGTCGAAAAGCCCCTACTTTATTTGCACTACCATAAAATATCTATGTAAGAAAATTGAGGAAATTCCATAATAGTTATTTTTGGGCTTTGGAAAACATTTTGAGGCTCCATTTCATCCTGGCAGTGGCCTTGGGCCAGAACCGGCCCTGCATAAGCTAATCTATTACAGATTATACGCGTATTAAATTTTCAATTATATAAGAACGATAATTTGTTCAATTTCCAAGTGCTTTCCAACTTCCTACCTAGGCTGGAAAAAACTTTTGAATTGAACCAAATCGAGTAGTTCTTTTTAAATTAAATATTCGAACGTGTATATGAATTGAGAATCGACGGATTCAGTTCGATTCTCAATTCTAGATCAAGAACCAAGTAACCGAATAAGAATCGAATCTCCCTAGTTTTTTAATTAATTTATTTTAAATATGTCAAATTATTTTATTTTTTCAAAATAAATTTGTTAACTAGTTAATTTAGTTCAAATCCAAAAATATGATTTTCCTATTTCTAATTTTTAGCTCAAAACTAACTTAATCAAATTAACCTAAGTTTTGTCCAAATTTGTTACTCTATCGTAGTGCCGTTTCTATTATTCTAAAAAAGTCAAATTGAAGCTCAACAACGCTTTTCTTAATTAATTTGAGCTCGCTATCTTAAAATTTATGAAGAACTCAACAAAGAGAGACGCAAAAGACACATAAGATTGAACTGCGTTATTTTGTTATAGCTAAGATTGAATATATCATTCGTTAAACTAATATAACTTTGTAAATGTTAAAAAATTTAATTATAATACGAAACCTAGGAGCCGAACCGAACCAAACCGAACTGAACCGAATTCGAACGGTTCTATAATTAAATTTGGACCCGACGATTCCACTTATTAAATACCTGAAAATTTCAAGCCTGGTTCTGTTCTCGTTAGAACCGAACTGAATCGGATCATGTCTAGCCCGACTCCTACCTCGACCAAGCCTGTTGGAATTATTTCATTGATTAATGTTTCCGAGCTCCTTCCGCTAAGTTTCTTCTTCATTTCCGTGACTTTTCTTCTTCGCCAATGTTAACTTTATAGTTAAGTATTATTAATATATAAAGAACATAAACCTGTGTGCTTCATACCTGTGCTTTGCCTTATTCGGAGTTTAGGCAGAGAGGGGTTATCAAGATTGCAGGATTTTCTCGTGCCGGAGAGGTTATTAAGATTGCAGGATTTTCTCGTGTCCGCCATTTGTTTTGAGCTTTCTCGTGTCCGCCTTATTCTGAATTTATTTTTTTTATCGAGTTCAATCATAAAAAGATTAATCATTTTGATTCTTACTTTCATAATTTGGAATTTGGATCCATCTAGCATATACACACTTGTTTCATCAAGAAAGGTCTTTTGCACTTCTGTTTCAATTCAGGTGAACGAGTACAATTAGCTGCATCTTTTTTTATGTCAAGAATATTGCTTCATTCTTCCCTCTTCTTCTTCTTATGTATTTATTTATTTTTAGTTGTAAGTAGGGATGTCAACGAGTCGAGTCGAGCCAACTCGTGAGCCGAAACTCAAGGCTTGGGCTCGACTCGGGTAAAATGTGCGGGCTTTCTTCCGGGCCCGAGTCGAGCAAAAGCTCAGCCAAAAAAATTAGGCTCGATCCGTGCCTTCGGCTTAGGCCTTTTCGAGCCGAGCCAAGTAGGCTCGCTTTTTATGCCTTTTTTTTTTTTTAATAATTAGGCAGCCATGCGGCACTTAAAAGGCAGCAACTGATTGCCTTTTAAGGCAGCAGCTGTGCTACCTATTAAGGCAGCTTTTTGGGGGTTCTATTATTTTTTAATAAGGCTTGCGGGCTGGCTCGGGCTTGGCCCGTTCTCCCTGAATGGAGCTCGGTCCAAGCCCCGAGTCTAGCCAGCTCGAGCTTTTTCCGGTTTGAGCCACAAGTGACCTGAGCCGACGAGCCGAAATGTCCTCCCTATTTGTAAGTCCTTGATTTTCTCTAATATTAATAGTAAATACAAATGGAGTTACAACCTTTTTCAATTGAGAATTCTTTGCCCCTCAAATTAATAGTTTTTTTCTAAAATGTCAAAACAATGCTATACGTACAACAATTTTGACATTATGATTGAGAGCCCTCTCACATATAAGAGGTGGGGCTCACAATTAAAATAATCGTGGCCCCACGATTGTGAGAACACAGCATTTTCCAAAATGTTAAACTCAACATAACATAGGCGTGTAGAGAAAGCTTAAGCATAGCTACCTACATCTCACAATCCTATTGGCCACCCTTTTCTCTTTTTATACATTTATTTTGATTAATAGCTTGTTTGGTAGGGCTTAAAAATCACTTAAAATCAATTTTTTGACCGTTATTTCATTATTTTAGTCGTCATTTTTGAGTTTTTCTCTCATAGGTAGAACTCACTTTAACTTTAACAGTCAAAAAATCAATTATCAAAATTCATACCAAACAAGCACTAAGTATAGTCACACCATATTGCACAACATTTTAATTGCACTTAAAATTCTCGATATTTATTCATTGTAACAGTTTGGTCTCTTACTTTTTTCATCGAATTCTTATCTTCAACATTTCATTAATTAATACATTGTGTGTTTGATCGTAACTTCTTTTAAAAGTTTCTCCATTTGAGTGCTTTGAATCGATGGAGAAATACTAATGTGCTAATTAATAAAAAGTTGAAGATAAAAATAGTTGAAAAAAGTTAGGGATATAAAGGCTATAATAAGGAAACTAATGTGCTAATTAATAAAATGTTGAAGTTAAGAAGTCGAAAAAAGTTAGGGATATAAAGGCTATAAGGAGGAAACTAATCTGCTAATTAATAAAATGTTGAAGATATTGAAAAAAGTTAGGGATATAAAGGCTATAATGAGCAAAGATTGAGGATCTTGAGTGCAATTAACATGTTGTTTGATTAATAAAAATCGTGATGTGGATATAATTATTCATTTATTAATTTATATTTTCCTTATTCCCATTTTTAACCCTCTATTTTTCTTGCTACCACTCTTGACCTTATTTAAAGGAAAAACAAGTCCCCCACCGCCATTTTCTTTGTGATGGTCAAGTAAATTATAAAAGGAACAATAATTGCTGTTACACAGAATTTTTTGTTGGATGTCAAGTGTTAACTCTACATTAATCTGTTTTAATATATTTTTCCATCATCCAATCCAAGGAAGCCACCTCTCTTCCTGTCAAATTTTCGTGTGAAACGTCCCTGGCTTTTTTCTTAGTCTATTGATTCAACAATTGCTTTTCAAAGTGCTCTCCCACCACCTTTACCAAGTCTATTGTCAATTTGATCATGGAAGATTGAGAAAATAAGGCAAGATTGAAAGTTTTTACTGGCACCACTGAATTATGAATAAGCACGGAGCGAACTCTCTTGTGATATGGTATTTACTGTTGAAAATATATACACACTTCCAATAAACATTCTTTGTTGCATTACAAAAATAAAGTCATGAAGAATCTATTCATATTGAAGCATGACATGTAAGAAAGCTATTAGGAGACGCATAAGCAAATTTATTAAAAATTGGACGCTCATTAAATTTTCGATTATAAAAGAACAATAATTGATGTTAGGTACATTGTTTCAATTTCTAAGTGCTTTTCAACCTTCTCCTATCTTGACCAAGTCTGTTGTCTATAAAATAACTGTTGGAAGAAAATGGATCACCCATGTGGGTTGACCCAACTCGGTTTGCATAAAAATGAATTTTGGAGGGAGAATTTGGAGGATTTAAAAAAAAAATTGAATTGAAAAGTTAACCTCCCCACCTCCAATAACTCCCATCAACTTTCATTATTCATCCTTCTGAAAAAATAACAAAAAATTCGGGCTAAAAGGCGTGGAAGAAAATACATGAGGAAAAATACTTGAATTTTGGAATATAACATCTCAAATTGAGTTCTTGGATTGTGGCTATCAAATTCCTTCCATTGTAATCGAATTCTTGACCAAGAGACAAGTACAAGATGGCGTGGAAAGCAAGCGAAACAAAGGCAAGTAATTCAATCTCAATTTTCTGGTTTCAAGTAAGTATCACTACTTGGAACTCGGTTATAAGCATGCAAGCATATTTTACATTGGTATCAGAGCCTAAATAGGTTGTTTTCTTGCTTAAATACATGCTGAAAATGTCCTCGAAAAATTGAAATGCATGAATTTCGATTTTCTTTCAAAGCTTGAATGTCGTTAATGGAAAATTTTCGTGTACTTCATATTAATTCAAGAAATTTATACTGTATGTTCATGATAATGTGGAGAACATATCTGGAAAAATTTATGTTATTTGGCTTTGTATTTTGGGAGAAAAATCGAACCCTAGTTGAAAAAATCGAAACTTCATCGCATGATCATTTCTTGCACGTTAAGTTCCACACTACCTAATTTATATGGTTGGATAGTTCTCCTCGAGGCCTTTCCAACGATACAGAGAACATAAATTTTGGCCTTAAATTGAAGAAGTTATGGCCTTCTGAAAATTTGACAGAAATTTGAAAAATCTGCAGTTTTAGAGATGATGAAAAAAAAAAAAAAAAAAACTGAAACCGTCGCAGTGGAGTGGGGTTCAAATTTTCAAAATTGCATATTGATCCCTCAATTATTGTAGATGCAATTTGAGAAATTTCATGTTAGTCCCCATACTTTTAAATATTTCCAAATGCAATTGAAAAAATTGCATGGTAGTCCCCACACTTTTGAATGTTAATTATTTCAAATGCAATTTGAGAAATCGCAAGTTAGTCCCCACACTTTTGAATGTTTTGAAATGCAGTTTGAAAAATTGCATGTTGGTCCCCAACTTTTTTGAATGTTGATTATTCCAAATACAATTTGAGAAATTACATGTTAGTCATCACACTTTTGAATGTTTTCAAATGAAATTTGAAAATTTGCATGTTGGTCCCAAAACTATTTTTGGATGTTGTTTATTCCAATACCGATTTGAAAAGTTGTATATTGGTCCCAAAATTATTTTCTTATTGATTATTCGATATTCAATTTAAAAGATTATAAATTGTTCGTGCATATCAGGATGCATGGGAGACCCGACTTCAATTCTGAAGATTACAAAATTGGTCCTTCAAATATTCTTGATTTTTCTGTTCAATTAAAATTAATTTTCAGATGATCAAAAATTTTTTTTTTTACTCAATTAAATTCTGAAAATTTTTATACAGGTTGAGAATATTTGTTAAGTGGTATTTGGCCGGTGGGAGTTATTTTTTTTTAAGTGTTTCATTTTTTTGAAATGAAAAATACTCCGAATATATTTAAAATACCACATTTTATAAAGTTCATGAGTTGTATGGGTCTTGATTAGATTATGTGATCCATTGTGACTTGTTTCGAATTTTGTGTATATATTATTGCATCTATGCACATTTATAGCATCCTTAGACGGAATGCTAAAGAAACAATGGTTCTAGAACTTGTTCAAAAGTTATGTGCTTACTATAATTAAAAAAAAAAGTACATGGATTTGAAACATAACCTAGTGGAATACATGAATATTTTTGGAGACATTTTTGGTGATAAGCAGAATATGAAAATTCTGATATCACTTTCCATTTGTTGGAATTGTGTTGTAATTGATATTAAAGCATGGTTGATAATCATGATATGTCATAATTGCACATTATGAAATTACATTATTAGATAAATGTGCATATTTATGGAAATGCATGATATCCATTAACTCGTGTATTGTTATAAATGCTAAGGTCCGAAGAATTAGTGAGATTTTTACTTAGACATATTGATTGTCAGTTGAGTAATAGTTTGATGATTGGAAGATTTAGAGAAAATCTCACCAAGAACTATCTGATTCACCAACTGAGTGGGGGTTCTGAAGTTGGAAGAATTAATGCAATTTTCACTTAGAACCATGGAATTTTGCATTATTAAATTAAGTTTATGATAGTGAAACAATAGGACTGTGGACAATGATTGGGAATATAACATTGAACTATCGTAGATGTTAATTTGCGTTAATGTAAAATTAAATATGTGTATAAATGACCATTGACTAAGAATAACATGTCTCTAAAAATCTGATAGATCATGTCATCAAAATCTATAGAAGTTAACCTTAATAAATGTGATAAACTAAATGTGATAACATTTGACATGATAAGATTTTAAATGTTGTAGAAGGACATGATGCTCTAGAGAACATAAATCATGTAAAAAAAGATCTTATGTAAGTCATACTACTCTAGAGAATAAAGATTAGAACTTTGTCGAGTATGGAAAAAATGTGAATTTTAGTACTCGAGCATTTAAAATTGTTAAGTTCTGTTATAAATAATTTTTTTCTCAACTGTGACTTAGTTGGTGGTTAGCATAGTGTTAATATTTCCTTTGGTCACATTAATTTTAGATGAGTAGTAAGTTCAAACTAGTCTCTTCTTAATATATGGAATTTTGAAGGTCATTGTGACTTACAAATTGAAGTGTCAATTTTTTTTCCTATGATACTACCCGCTATGTGAGTTAAAAGACGTGCAACTTGATGTTGCTAAGTCTCGAGGACATGTTTGTGTAGCAATTTTCTAGCTTGTATAAGACTTTGAATCTTAAGCATTGAATAAGGTAGAATAAATGCGGGATGGATGTGGGAGACTGGAAAAGGGATTAAGAAGAACTTTAGATAGTAAGTGAATGAAAGTTATTTTGATAGAGGATCAATGTTATGAAAGTTCAAGAGCTTCAACTATATGGTTTGAATCTCTTAGCTCAAAATGGCTAAGTTAAAGGATATTGCACTTGAACATAATCCTCTTAGTGTTGTTTACGTATCAACACTATACAAAATGGATTTTATCTTATGTAGATAATGGATTCAAGGGTTAGAACCCACTTCATATAAGATCAATAAGTATATTAGTCTATTGTCGAATATTTGACTTAATACGAAATAGATATGTACAAATAATGAAGATGGAGTGGAGGTTTACATGACTGATATTGCAACTTAGTGTTGTAAAGTAGAGAAACTGACCCCCTATTTGATATTGAGATGGTATCAAAGACTCCACTAAATTTGATCTCAATTATTATTCTTCTAAAAGGGGCCTCTTATTTAAACTTGTACGTGGTAGTTCTGTTCATACTCACAGTGGTGATGTTTATTATGGTTCTGGATATTTGTGCAATGGTTTGAGATTTTGAGTTGAGAAAACCATTCAAAACTGTAAGAGCTGAACTTCCATAGAATAAATCAATCAATCCGAATTTCTTTGTAGGCCGTGATTAAGAGAGATAGAAATGGAACTTTACTTTTTCATTACATTTATAGATGGATTCATGCACTTCAGTTATTAAACCGATTTTCTTAAGTTGAAGATATTGTATTGATTTAGACTTTTATGAAGTCGAGTAGAAAGTCAGATTATGGAAGTGAAAATTTTAAGAACTGTTTGACAGCGTGAATCTCTGTCACGAGATATCAATGATCAATGTAATGAGAGAAACTCTTATTGGATTGACTATTCTTTAATATCCAATAATTATATGGTGTATTAGATTGAAAAAATGAAATATTGCTGAATATGATGACTGATGAGGTTCAAGATATGCAGTTTAAGATATGTAGTACAACTTACGTATTTACTTTTGGAAAGAGCGTTGGCTAACTACAACATATCAATTAATGGAGTTCTCTCAATGTTGGTACCTTCAAAATATATAAGTTTTGGACACGTAAATAACCGAATATGGGTCATCATAGACTCTTAATGGACTATATATGTTTTCGATAATGAGTGTAGGAACATGAGTCTATTGAGAACTAGATGTATCTCGATGACATACATGTAATCCAAAAAGGTACTTAAGTGAAATTTTGGATGGATATCGTGTCAAAAGAAGTGACTTTTGATATATTTTTCAGTAAGAGAGAAAAGATTGGAGAACATCGTTGAAATTGATATTATATGTATTGATGAATCAATTTTAAATATATAAGTAAATATTCAAACTTCTTATTCAAGTGGAAGTAATTTGTTTCTGAGTTGGACCTATCTATCCGAGTGGGAGCCATCTAAGAACTATCTAATTTCAATGATACTTGGTTTCGAGTGGGAGCTAAGAAGGTTCTGAGTGGGATCTATTCAAGAACTATCTAATTTAATGATTCCTGTTTCCGAGTTGGATCTAAGAGATATTTAATGTCAATGATTCTTGGTTCAAAAAATTAGAAGATGAATTTTGAGAAAAACGATGGAAGTATATATATGGAGTATAGAATTTCGACCTAATTTGAGATATAGTGACAGTTCTATTCAGACATTATATTTACCGAGAACATTCAGACTCTTGAAATTTAAGTAGAAGACTAATGAATTTCTGATAGATAAAGCTCATTTTTGAAAAATGTTATACTCAATGTGAGTGTATTGAGTTGGATAAATTTTTTCATAATGATGGGATTCGCTTCTATACATCAATACTAGCCGTGATGGTATGTTTAAATTTAGAGTTACACCAAATTAATCTAGAGACTGTATTTTTATTCTCAATTGAGAAATAATTAAAGATATCAACATGAATCGACTTTTAGATTTCATGTTAAAGGCTTTTTTTTTATTGTGGTAACTTTATAGTTACATGCATGGTCTAATACAGTCAGCTTGACAGTCGTACTTGAGTTTTTAACAGGGTTAAATCTTGTACAAGAATTTTGTCATATGGACAAAAATTATTGTATTTGTGAAAAGGTCTGATGATAGGTTGTAATTCTAGTTTGATGATAGGTTGTAATTCTAACATTAATATTGATGACATTGGATTGACTAAGCATGATAAGGAGTATATAGAGACCATTTTGAAATGGTTGTCCTCAATTTTTGAGAGAAAAGACATGGGTTTAGGAAATTGTATGATTTGTGCTAAGAATACTTTTCGTATGTTCTTGCTCTATCATAAGAGTTTTATACTATAAATGCTCATGTGGAATTGCAACTGTGACCATATAAGTCTTTATAAATGTCCAAAGATTTCATAAGTGCACAAAGAAATATCCAGAGAACCATATCTAGTACGATTAAGAGTTAGAAGATAGAAGTATACTAAGATGTACTTGCCCTAATATTGGTCATGTCATGGATCTAATCAGTAGGTATCAATATTATTTTAGAAAATATATTGTGATACCTTAAGGGTGCTAATGTCAGTTATTCTATTTCGTTGCCAAACGAATAACTTGTGATTGGAATAGATATACAATTGTTGACTAAGAATGAAAGTTAGTCGAGTATAATTAGTTGTTTAACTTATGCACTTTTGCTATATAGAGTAGCAAGAAGCATATGTTGTAATGTATATCTTCGCAGCTAAAAAAATTGATTGGTATGGATGTATTGAGCATCTAATTATATTGGTTGAGAATATGAGATCCATAGTAGTTGCGCAATTATCTTATATGTTAAGATCTCAAGTATCAAGATGGAACCAAACAATTAATGGTAATTCTGTGAGAAACATTAGTAAAGAAAGTGTTTTTGTGATATATCTACGTAAATGATGATATGTAATCATCATACTCTGAAGATGTCTAGAGATATATTTGTTGATAATATGGAATCTCTAGAATTTCACAGAATATGATACTTGGTATATCAGACAAACTCTTGATTGAGTTTTATGTCCCCATAGATGAACAATTTTGAGTTCGTGTGTAATCTAATGTTGGAATTATGAGATAAATGATTTGTATGCACATATAAAGTATGTCGAACGGGTTGAGATTTGCTCACTCACACGAGCAATCGCCTAAGACGTTTTGAGATGTGCTGAGATGAGACAAGGTGATCATATTGTGTACATGATCTTGTCGCCTTGATAGTGATCATGTTGTGTACATGACCCAATTGTCTTGATAAGGTATCAAGATGAGATTACAACAAGTAATCGAAATGGATTTTGCTATGCATTAAACCTATTTAGTAGCCAGATCGAGTTCTCGATTTGAGAATGCCTGGAAGAATGAATATAAGGAAAACTCAAGTTAGATATCGAGGAATATCTGAACTATGATTTATACAATGTATTTAATTTTCAAGATTAGACATACGCCCTAAAAAAGGGAGAAAACATTGTAACACGTGTTTCATACCACATGTACTTTAACGACCAATGAGAAATGAAAGAATTGATCCCTGTTTCTTCAGTGTGTGAGTCTCTGAGGCACATTTGACCTCACTTATATATACCCTTATGATTTTTTACTGTTTCTCAAAATTTTATTTCAATGTTGCTACTTTAGCATGTTGCCAATAACTATGATTAATTCGGTTTGATAGGACATGTTTAAGAAAGTAGCTGACTTAAAATGAAGGGATTCAGTAGGAAATGAAGACTATTTAACTAACACCTCAACTTGTATTCACCTGCCGAACAATTGTGCTAATTATTTGAGTTTTGTGACACAATTGTGAATACTATATAAATGAGAAAGTTGAGTATATTCTAAAATGAATTGAGGGATCAGAAATACTCGAACTGGTGTTACAAAATATGTCTGAGGTATAGCAAGAAATATAATTTATCTTCTAGAGCTGCTATATATCCCTAACAAGTGTATAGTATTGTGTGCTCTTAAATTAACTCGCTAGTCTCACGATCCATTTACCTATATGAACTTGGAGATGTTGAGATTAATATAATTGATATTATATTAGAATCAAGTCAAGCTCATCATGCGCGAGTGAGAGATGTTGGAAGAAAATGGGTCGTCCATGCGGGTTGACCCGACCCGATTTGTATGGAAATGGGTTTTGGAGGGAGGATTTAAAAAAATTGAATTGAAAAGTTAACCTCCCCACCTCCAATAACTCCCTTCAACTTCCATTATTTATCCTTCTGAAAAAAGAACAAAAAAATCGGGTTAACGGGTGTAGAAGAAAATACATGAGGAAAAAGACTTGAATTTTGAAATATAATATCTCAAATTGAGTTCTTGAATTGTGGCTATCAAATTCCTTTTATTGTGATCAAATTTCTGACCAAGAGGCAGGTACAAGATGACGTGGAAAGCAAGCGAAACAAAGGCAAATAATTCAACCTCAATTTTCTGGTTTCAAGTAAGTATCACTACTTAAAACTCGGTTATAAGCATGCAAGCACGTTTTACAATAACTTATATTCAAATGTTTTTGAATAAATTAATCTTTTGAATTTATTTATTTTTTCTTGACTTCGTACAAAATGCTGGAGACGCCATTTTGTTTTCTTCAGTTCCGACCAAGTTAGTGCCCCACGGTATAATATTTCGCAAAGTAGTACCTAAAGTATTATATAAAATACTGCTGCAGGAAGTCACATGGCTGAGCTTGACAAAATGGTTTAAAATGTTTTCAAATTGCTAGGCCCAGACTTGGAGGAAAACACAAACACTCTTCAAAGAAAAATAGAATTGCTGACTAGTCGAAAAGATGATGTGCATATGGAATTACAATACGAAGCATATTCTGATGGGAAAAAACGCAAGAGAGAGGTTGAAGAGTGGTTGATTAATGCTGAAGACATAATAACAGAATTTGAAACCTTGAAAGAACAAGTACAATGCTGCAAAGTCTATACACGACAAAAGTTGACTGAACGGGTTGAAATAATGACCAACGAAGTGACTGAGCTTCTTGTGCAAAGTTATTTTCCTAAAGGGCTTTTTCTTGAGTATATTCCATCAACACTTCGTCGTAGACTGTTGACGCTTTTAATGGACGAAGAAATCTCAAGAACTGGCCTTTGGTGGGGTCGGGGAATAGGCAAAACAACTTTATCAAATATGCTCTCCAATGAATCCACATTCTTGGATCATGTTTATCATGTCAGTCTCTCTCAAGGGAGTAGCATTTACAAATTGCAGAGTGACATTGCGCAAGGTCCGAAACTAGATTTCTCGTGTGAGAATGACGAGAGGAGAAGGGCAAATATACTCTCCGAGGCATTCAAGAGAATGGGGAGATCTGTGCTTATATTGGATGATTTCAGGAAGCAAATCGACGTTGAGAAGATTGGCATTCCTGTAGGAATGAATGGATGCAAGTTGATCATAACAAGTCGATCGAAAAAAGTTTGCCATCAGATGGATTGCCAGAGAATTATAAAAGTGAACTCAGTTTCTGAGCAAGACGATTGGGAACTATTCTTGAAGAAATTTGGCAGTGTTAAACTTCAAACATAAAACTAGATTAATGATTTTTTTTTCTTTTGACTTTTTTAGTCTATAATCTTGATCCATCTTAAATGTACATACTTGTATCATTAGCCCTTGTTTGAAATTTTTTAGCCCCATCTTGATCCGTCCATGTGTGGATTATTAGAGAATGTATAGTTCAAAATGAGTTCTGAAAAACTGAATTTTTAGAAAAAGGGGCTCGAACAAGGACGAATACTTCTGGTTGAATTGAGATTTGGAGTCATTGATACAATTTGATTAAAATTGAATCCATATATAATTAATAATTAACTATTTTCAATTAATTTTATCTTCTTCTTTTTTTTTGGTCAAGAATACTGTTGCATTCTTCGTTTTCTTCCCCCCCCCCCCCCCCCCCCAAAAAAAAAATCAAAGAATTGTGAATAATGCATTTACAAAAACAATTATCTTCGAGGACGAAATATTAAACATCAATACAACCAAAAATCCAGTTGTATGTTAGTTTCTTTCGCATTAATGAAAATTACGGATGTAATTACTACCTTTTTTGCTGAGTAGTTTACCCCTCAAATTAATAGTTTATCTAAAAGCTTTGTTGGTTTAGTAAAAAATATTGATAAAATTTAAGCCAAAGTCAACAAATTCCTCTAATTTTTAATTACATGTTTCATGAGATCGACTACTTTTATAAACTTTTTAATCACAAATTTCATCTTTTTTTTTAATAAAAATTTACTAAATTTATTTTTAGTAAAACCAAACAAAGTGTTGAGCCCAACAAAATGTAGGCATGTAAAAATACCATTTTTCATTTTCAATATTTATTCCTTATTTCCATTTGACCCAACTATTTTTTCTTGCTTCCACTTTTGACCTTATTTAAAAGAAAATTAAGTTTTCTCCCCTATTCTCTCTTTCATGTATTTATATTTTTCTCCTCAATATTTTCCATCTATTTTCATATCTTTTCTTTTTAATGTTAAGGAATCATAGGACTCTAGAGTACAAAATTCTGGGTTATTACATGTATATGTATCTTCATTTGTTCTTCCTGATCCATGTTTTTCATTTCTGGGTTTGCAATCTGACTTCCATTTTGCACTCAGCGAGGCTATTCTTCGTGACATTATTATGTTAATCGAGAATATTACTACTTTATATCACGTGAGGGGATTATTGTAATCCATGGCGTAACATCTTTTGTTTCCTTTGTTTTGGTTTATGTTGAGTGGACAAATTGTATTCCTATTTTTTCGGACTGCCCCAATTCACGGTGTTATGATTTATTGATTTATGATATTGAACCTGGGTCGTAAAAATTTATTTCAATTCCGTGATCAAATTTGAATTATAAATAATCTTATAAAAATTTAAAAAAAGTGGATATAAAAATTTTATGTACATAATATTTCTTGTCCTCGGCTCCATTTATCTAGTAGGCGAAAATACATTTATTATCAAATCCCTAAACTGAATAAAATAAAATATTTAGATGTTGAATTCTAACGAGACAAAAGTCTAGGTCAAAGTCGTTGTATCGTGGTTATTTTGTATTTGCAGTAGTGTGTCAATAAGATAATTGTATTTTAATTTTGTTCAATTGATTAATCTGATCCATGTTTTTCATTTCTTCTTCTTCCTCAGCCTTGCTTGGATGAAGATTCTAAGACATTGGTGTTTGTCAATGGATCATCGGATCCTTCTTCAGCTGGTGAATCACTTTGTTCACTGAGGTTTGCAGCAGGTGTTAATGCTTGCAAGATTGGTGTTCCCAGGAGTCTAACCTATCTAAGATCTTCATATTCTCGTTTGAGCATTGGCTGATTTTTGATATAATAATGTGTATATAGTTAGGAAATCAACGATCGTTTTAATTGAGAAAAAGAAGCACTTATAACTGTTGGGAATCTACTTATACATGTATAGCGGAAAATTAAAATTATCTCGATTCCCACCGAGGATTCCTTTGTGTTTAGATAGAAATCGTGATAAAGATTGTACCTTTGACGAATTCTACAAACCTTTTGCTTTTCTTTTCGTTCCAACAATCTTGATTCGCCACCCACAACTGTCCAATTGTCCAGCTTCCAACGGTGATTCACACAAAAAATAAGATTGTAGCTACCAGGATTTTTTCTCTTGTGTCAACAAGAATAATGAAAATCATATGGACCTCAAACCCTAACCATATATTTATATAAACCCAAATGGGCTCAGCCTTGTCCAATCCAATATTTAATTAATCCATTTAATTAAACCCGATCCGTGAATTAATTAATCCAATTAATTAATTCGGGAATATAAATAACAAATTTAATTAATTAATTTATTCAACGATTGTTAAATTAACCAATTGACAATTTGCAATCTTCCAATTCTCTTTTGTGTGTGATCCATTAGGTTCCCGACTACGACGCCTAACAACGTGAAATATTATTTTGATCTAATCAAAATTGATAAATTAAAACACCATTTTGATTTATCATCAATTCACACTCGCCGTCCCTGATTGACATCTAACAATGTGTCAGGGCAATACATGTGATGGGAAATGTCAAATGGTATGACAAAACCAAATTCATTCGTTTACCGTAAAACTATAATCCCTTCGTCAATATGATTCAATCAATTACAAGATATGAAATTGTGTCAATCCCGAATTTCGATCATATCTTTCACTCCACTATTAAATCAATATAAATCGAAAACTCCTTTTCGACTTATGAATACACCTTGGCGAAGGATTTCGTATCGACTTAATTGAATGAAACGCAGATCATAATCTCCTACTATCTAAGCGTGACGAATCCTTTGTTGGTCAATCACAACCTTTATACGATTCTTGACGTACCCGAACAATGTCGTATTAGCGGCCCTTTGCAGAGCAACATCCAACACCGCCAAAGTATGACTATCCTCATATAAGGTACCATGACGTCCCCAAGTCTAAGGACCAATTCCACTACCGAACGTTAGAGATTAACCACTGACACTCAAATAGTTATCCATGTGGAATCTCTCAGCGGGTCTCCAATGTTTTGTTCTATAACAAAAACATCTACGTGTCATTTAAGTGTCATTACACTTTAGTTTGTGAGATCAGCTACTTACATCATAAGTAAGAAATGCCACACGTGATGGTATATCCGTAATAACGATATCCGTATCTCGTTATTACTTACGACCACGAACAATTTAAGATTCAATCAGATGTAATTTATATCTTACAATCACAACTCCTTGTTATTAACAAATTACGAAATTTTGAATCTATGGACTCTATTATTTATTTAATTGTCTATTAATTAAATAATAGATCTGTCATTAAATTACATTAATTATATATACAAGTATTTATGTCCAAAGTTGATTGGATCTAGGGCATAATACTTTCAAACTCTCACTTGCACTAGATCCAATCACTTATGTATCTAATATCATAAGTCTACATGACGATCATGTTTATACTACGACAACTCTTTGTCAATAGATCTGCAATATTATTAAATGTGGGAATTTGTTCTTCTCTTTACGTCATTTCTATGTATTATCTCTCTGATGAGATTATACTGCCTTATACATGTTTAAATCATTGATGAGATCTTAGTTCCTTTGCTTTCGCAATGGCTCTATTATTATCACAATACAATGGCATGTGATCAACAATATTAGGAACTACTTCAAGTTCATTTATGAACATCATGATCTAAATTGCAACTCTTTGCTACTTCTGAAGTAATCATGTATTAGGTTTCTACTATTGAATCAATGGTTGCTTCACATTCGGAACCTTTCCAATACACCGTTTAAGAGTAAACCAGTTTTTCCATATGAAATCTTCTCAAGATTTCATCTATGTAAATTGGGATGAGTTAAGCAATCTTTTAGATCTATTTCTATAGATCAAGTTACTTCTCCCATATCGTTCATGAATAAATTCTTTAACAACTATTATTTCAACGATTGAAACATAGGGATGTCGTTTTCTATGATATTAGGAATACGACAATACTCCCACTATCTTCTTGTAAACACACAATTCGTCTTCAAATTTGATAAAATCAACCACTTTGACTTTTCCATCAAATCGAAGATTTCAGCTCCATAGAGACTTATCATAACCTTTAGTTACGATATGCAACTGTTGCAAATAAAACCCGAATGGACTTCAGCAAGGCCACAGGGGAAAGGTTTTACCAAGGTCAACACTTAACCTTTGCTTCTAGCCTAACTTTGTATATATGGATATTCACATCCACATCAACCCTTCCCTTGTAAACTATTTACAAAACCTTATGGGTTTTATTCCAACAGGAGGCTCGACCAAGGTCCAAACCTTGTTCACATACGTCAAGTTCATCTCGAGTATCATGGCCTCTTGCTGTCTCTTTTAAGTCAACACTTGACTTTATTTTATTGCAACTAGCAGGTTCATTATCCTAGACTAATACCTAATTAATGATCATGGATTCGCACCTTCTTGAAGGTCGAATAATCCTACTAGATTCACATAGAGCTGTCATATCCTCAGGAGTCTTTACTTCCTGATCCAAAGTATGTCACATATCAGATATGGGATCAAACTCGAATTTATCTACTTGGTTAACTATATCTGTGGACTTTGAACTCTTTCAAATTCTATTTTACTCCCACTGTCCTCTCCTAGAGTGAACATTTGCTCTAAGAAGACAATATGTCGTGAGACGAAGACTTTCTTCATGATAATAAAATTTATATTCAAATGTCTCCTTTTAATATCCCACAAATATGTATTTATCGGATTTAGTTTCAAACTTATCCGATTTAAGGTGCTTCAAATAAGCGTCATGACCCCAAACTTTCATATAAGATAAATTGGGACTATTGTCTTTTCATAACTCGTATGGAGTTCTATTAACTAATTTAGATGGAACATGGTTTAGTGTGTTGCACACTGCAATCAATGCATGACCTCAAAACAATTTTGTAAGATTTGCATGGCTTGTTATTAATCACATTATATCTAATAATTAACGATTCTTCCTTTTAGATACACCACTATGCTGCAGTGTATGTGGAAGAGTCCACTGCAAGAGAATCTCATTCTCTCTTAGATAATCTAGATTTTATCTTTAAAATACTCTCACTTGATCAAATTTTAATGTGAGGGTATCTTTACCTAGTTGTTTCTCTACTTTTAGTTTGAATCCTTTGAACTTTTCAAAAGTTTCATGTTTGAGTTTTCATCAAGTATACATGATTATTGATGAAATAAGAGAAACATTCCTGACATAAATTAACACGAGTCCATATGAATCACTATGCATTAAACCAGTAATTATGCTGATCTTTCTTCTTTTCAAGTAAAAGAAGATTTGGTCATTGTGTCAAACATGCATAATTTGTACTTTCCAAAATCAATTAATCCCAAGTATACATTTTTATGTAACTTTGGAATTACATTTCATCTAAATGACAAAGTCTGTCATACCAGATTTTGGTAATAATTAGATTATCGCATTTATGCCTTTTAATTTCTATACTCATTATAGAATCCTTAGTATTAAAGAATACAAATGTGGTTTTGTAATTTACCATAGCCATTAGAATCTTTATCAAGATACACAAGAACAACTATTGTCCTTAACATTAAAATAGTTCATGTCAGAACATGAAATTTATTTTAATGTTCCAGCTATGGTTGGTATAAAGCGACGTTTCTTTAATTCCAATACTAAACCAAAAGACAATGGCAAGATGTATATTCATACAGGCAATGCAGCAACCTTTGCTCATCTCCAACGTGTATGTCAACTTCTCCCTTTCGCAGTGGTCTACTTCTTTTTAGTTTCTCTATATTTATATAAATATATGATTTACATTTAGTATCAAATAACTAAGAAACTTGTGAAGTAAATGTAAGTCATGCAATATTCCTTCCAATTGACCTTTCATTCTATAATGAAACTTTCGTCAATATGATCCGATCAATTACAAGATATGAAATTGTGTCAATCCCAAATTTCGATCATATCTTTCACTCCACTATTAAGTCAATATAAGTCGAAAACTCCTTTTCGACTTATGAGTACACTTTGGCCAAGGATTTCGTTATCGACTTAATTGAATGAAGCGCAGATCATAATCTCCTACTATCTAAGAGTGACGAATCTTTTATTGGTCAATCACAACCTTTATACGATTCTTGACGTACCCGAACGATGTCGTATTAGCGGCCCTTTGCAAAACAACATCCAACACCACCAAAATATGATTGTCCTCATATAAGGTACCATGACGACCTCAAGTATAAGGACCAATTCCACTGCCGAACGTTAGAGATTAACCACTGACACTCAGATAGTTATCCATGTGGAATCTCTCGGCGGGTCTCCAATGTTTTGTTCTATAACGAAACATCCACATGTCATTTAAGTGTCACCACACTTTAACTTGTGAAATCAGCTACTTACTTCACAAGTAAGAAATGCCACACGTGATAATCTATCCGTAATAACGATATTCGTATCTCGTTATTACTTATGACCACGGACGATTTAAGATTCAATCAAATGTAATTTATATCTCACAATCACAACTTCTTGCGATTAACAAATTACGAAGATTTAGATCTACGGACTCAATTGTTTATTTAATTGTCTATTAATTAAATAATAGATCTGTCATTAAATTGCATTAATTATATATATAAGTATTTATGTCCAAAATTGATTGGACCTATGGTATAATACTTATAATAACAACATGTTCTTGTAATTTGTATGAGTAATATTGCTGCAGTTGGGTTTTTCATTTATTGATTTGTATTTTTGAAATCATCCTTTCATTGGTAATATTCTATTAGATTTATCGGAAATCTTTTTTATTTTGTTTGTTGATGCATTGATCGAAAAAAGTATATCTAATTGCAACAATGTTGTTAGATTTGACAACCAAAAAGAGAATAACAAGTGATATCATCTTGCAACAGCTTTATCTACTTCCCCAATTTGAGTTATTAAGAAATAATTTCTGCTTATTTCAAAGTTCAAACCACTTTGAATATATACTCATTCTCAGTAAACTCTAGTCACTATCATGGCAGACATTTGAATTATTAAGGTTTAACATGGGTCATTTTCACATATTTCACCTAAGATTTTAGAGCTTGTTACTTGCCACTTTCCACTTCTTTTTCTCCATAAGCTTAACTTTCTTAGACAGGAATAAATGAAGAAGAAAGAACTGAATATGTTATAATACTTACATTTTTAATGTTGAATTGATCAAAATATGCTGAATTTCTCAGTTCTTGTAAAGGATCAGATCCATTAACTAGGAATATATAACTGATCAATATTTACAACATTATTTAAGGGTAATTGGCACAAAACGTTTCTACCTATCATGTTGATTGTGGAAAATATCCATACTTTTCAATTTTTGACATTTTTGTTCTTATTTCAATGTTTGGTTGCGCAAAATATCATTTTCCCGTTTTTTGAACGTAAAATGACCATTATACCCTTTTATTTAAAACAAAAACCAAAAAAGAAAAGAAAAATAGAGCACAAATTGCAATCATACTCCCAAACATTTTGAAAAAATATAAATCGATCCAACAAATTATAAAAATTAAAAAAATCATCTCTTTATTCTCTCCTCTCCCTCTTCCTCCCCCACCAAAACTCCACCCTCCTTCGAAATCTTCATGTACCAGAACATCCAAACTGATGCTACGATCCAGAGCCCAATCCATGCCACTAAAAGCTTCCTCCACCAGTTTTTCCTAACTTTCCTCGCCCCGATATACTGGGAATAATAACGGTGAAAATTATAAAAACTTTCCAAAATCAAATCCCACAATTTTATCTGTATCCACCCTACACCACCAAGCCAATTGGTCCTGGTAGTCATGACTCCGCCTTTACTTAGCAAATTCAAAGAAATAAGAGACAAAAACTAGCAACATGACATCAAAAGTTGATACCTTACCTTCAAGCCAAATCCATTTACATGGAATAAACTCATCTAACAAAAAATTAACTAGGAAAAGCAACTTCAAGCAATATCAAATTGAAACCCTTTCTGACTCTTGCTATATTCATATCAATCTAACAAAATCAAATTGAGCCTCTTCTGAATTCTTGCTATTTTCATGTGAATCTAAAATCTCCCACACTGTCAACCCTCCACGAACCTCCACTCTCAGTAAAAAGTTATATCTTATCCGCCCCCCAGGGCACTTCTCCACTGGCAAAGGACGGACGCTGTCAAATCTGGCAGAGCAGAGGTCGTGAGTTCGAAACATGGGACTCTTGGAAGGCAAGGATTTATTCTTGGAAGGCAAGGGAACATTTGGAAGGCAAGGATTTATTTTTGGAAGGCAAGTGGGAACTTGGAAGGCAAGGATTATTCTTGGAAGGCAAGGTGCAACTTGGATTGGCTTGCTTGGCACTTTGTCAGATCAGGTGGGGAGCGCTCGGACCCTGGCCAGTTGGAGGCACATCCTGCGATTAACCGGACTGTGTGAAGAGGGGCCAGATCACAGACCCAAGGATTAGTCTAGAATAGGACACCTTGTAAAAAAAAATTGGAGAAATATATTGAAACAAACTAAGCAAAGATTCTTTTAAGAATAGATATCAAATAAAAAACAACCGACAAAGAACCTGACAGCACAAATTGCCACAAAGAGTCTCGATAGAATCTTGAAATCAAACTAATCAAGCATGTGGGTGTTTTAATTTTTGAGTTTGACCCTCAATTTCTAGCCTGTTTAAATTAAAAATAAGTAGATTACGGGTGCACTAAACAGTAATAGGGTCTCGATTAGATTTTATGGTCAGAGCTTGGGTGGGTTTCGAAGAGGGAAGTGAGAGCTTCATGGTGGTATGTTGGTCCGACGCCCAAGGTGGCCGAAGGGTGGAGTTTTGGTGGTAGAGGAGGAGAGGAGGAAAAGGGAGAAGAGAGAAGAAAGAGATGATTGTTTTAATTTTTATAATTTATTGGACTGATTTATATTTTTTCAAAACGTTTGGGAGTATGATTGCAATTTGTGCTTTATTTTTCTTTTCTTTTTTGGTTTTTTATTTTAAATAAGAGGGTATAATAGTCATTTTACATTCAAAAATGGGGAAAATGATGTTTTGCGCAACCAAAAGTTAAAATTAAGGCAAAAATGTCAAAAAATGAAAAGTAGAAACGTTTTCCACAATCAACATGAAAGGTATGGACGTTTTGTGCCAATTACTCCATCATTTAACTAATTGAATTCTATGAGATCTAATATTATATTTGCACTAGCTCAGTTGTAGAGCAGTTGGTGATTGAAACGAACCCTAACTGATTTATATTTTTTCAAAACGTTTGGGA
This sequence comes from Olea europaea var. sylvestris, assembly GCF_002742605.1. Taxonomy (NCBI): domain Eukaryota; kingdom Viridiplantae; phylum Streptophyta; class Magnoliopsida; order Lamiales; family Oleaceae; genus Olea; species Olea europaea. The sequence continues at coordinate 28,211,280 of NC_036247.1, forward strand.
GTATGATTGCAATTTGTGCTTTATTTTTCTTTTCTTTTTTGGTTTTTTGTTTTAAATAAGAGGGTATAATAGTCATTTTACGTTCAAAAATGGGGAAAATGATGTTTTGCGCAACCAAAAGTTGAAATAAGGGCAAAAATGTCAAAAATGAAAGGTATGAACGTTTTCCACAATCAACATGAAAGGTATGGACGTTTTGTGCAAATTACTCTATCATTTAACTAATTCAATACTATGAGATCTAATATTGTATTTGCACTAGCTCAGTTGTAGAGCAGTTGGTGATTGAAACGAACCCTAACTGATTTATATTTTTTCAAAACGTTTGAGAGTATGATTGCAATTTGTGCTTTATTTTTCTTTTCTTTTTTGGTTTTTTGTTTTAAATAAGAGGGTATAATAGTCATTTTACGTTCAAAAATGGGGAAAATGATGTTTTGCGCAACCAAAAGTTGAAATAAGGGCAAAAATGTCAAAAATGAAAGGTATGAACGTTTTCCACAATCAACATGAAAAGTATGGACGTTTTGTGCCAATTACTCACTCATTTAACTAATTGAATACTATGAGATCTAATATTGTATTTGCACTAGCTCAGTTGTAGAGCAGTTGGTGATTGAAACGAACCCTAACTGATTTATATTTTTTCAAAACGTTTGAGAGTATGATTGCAATTTGTGCTTTATTTTTCTTTTCTTTTTTGGTTTTTTGTTTTAAATAAGAGGGTATAATAGTCATTTTACGTTCAAAAATGGGGAAAATGATATTTTGTGCAACCAAAAGTTGAAATAAGGGCAAAAATGTCAAAAAATGAAAAGTATGAACGTTTTCCACAATCAACATGAAAGGTATGAACGTTTTGTGCCAATTATTCCATCATTTAACTAATTGAATTCTATGATATCTAATATTGTATTTGCACTAGCTCAGTTGTAGAGCAGTTGGTGATTGATCATTCGTCGTATATTTGAATCATATTGGGGGATATTTGATTCATTATGAATGAAAAATTGAGATGATTAATTTCGTACTTTCTTTGATAAGAAAATTAATTAGGTACTCAAGTGCATATCTCTGAAAAAATGGAGGACTCCAAATGTTATGTTTCTAAGCCCCAGTTGCTGAAAAGGACCACATTGACAAGTTGATAAAACTCAAAATGGCAACCCAGGTGGCAATGGCATAGGCGTTTCGCTGTTCATGATCGCGTCTCTGTGTGAATATAATGCTCAATTTGCATCATTTCCTCCAATTCTTTTAATTTTTCCTCTCAGACTCGAGTCTCCGATTCCCTTTTTGCCTTTCCAAACCCTGTGAAATAGATTTGCAAAGTTCCTTTCTTTACTTGTGTTGACTTCAGCAAATTCCATTTTTCAGCGGCTGATTGGAAAATGGTTTCCCCGGAAAACACGAATTGGCTGTATGATTATGTAGTGTAGGATGTCTCTGTTCCTGAAGGGAATTTCTCTGCTCAAGATTCTGGATTTTCGTGGTCTGTGCAACCCTTGAATGGTTCATCCATTGTCAGGTAATATCTGAGAATTTCTTCATTTCGATTTTGCGCCCCTTTATTTTGATACTACTTGTAATTAATAAAGCTTTGGACTTTTCGGCTAGTGATCTTAAAAAAATAATAATAATAATCACGGTACTTTTTTGTTTTAGTAATTTTTAGTGGTGCTTACAATCATTTGGCAGTTGGTGATGAAATGTTAGCTGTTTTAGGATTTTAAGGGACTCGTGCGTTTTTCCTCCATGTTTCCTTAATTTCATATTTTTTTGGTTTGTGTAATCTGTTTCACTTCCCCCCAATTTCCCCATTTTATCTAGTCCTTTTTGTAGCCACGAATTTTAAGTTGGGAGTTGATTAGTTGGAAATGCTCTTCTAAGCTAATAATTAAAAGTAAATAATTCTCTAGTAGCAGTTGAAGTCTTTTACTGTTTAATGCATTTATGAATCTAAATTTTATGTATGATACTGCAAATATTTTCTATGTCTGGGGCTGTATTTAGATTACGTCATTCATTTGATGTGGGAGAATGGAGGAAGTTGTTTTCGATGTCATATATTAGTATTGAAGGATTTCCGTGTAATGTAATTTTGGGTAGTTATCCTCATGAAGATGCTGTTATTACCATTGCATTTACGAGTACACAAAGCTTTAGATGCTGAATTTATGGTATGTTATGGGTTGTTATTTAGGTTCCAGATCAAAATGATATGTGCTCATCATAAATCAGAAAAAGAGGAGAATCGGTTTGCTTTAGATCAGATTTTGTATGTTCTAATTTAAATGATTTTTATTTTTATTTTTTATTTTTTATTTTTTCCCTTTCAGGTAGTCCATGTACCCTATATCTTTGATAGTTGATTTGTTGAAGCTTCTTTTCAAATTTTTATTAGACCTAAACAATACTACAATAGCTGCCTTTTTTTAAAATCTTGTAATCTTATATCATAATGAAGGAGATTATGCTTCTTAATAAAATTAAAGGCATTTTCTTAGTTTATTGTCTTGTGAAAAGTGTAGTCATTCTACTCACATTGGAAAAGTTTTGGTCATTAACTTTTATTGGCAGACGCTTCTTTTCTACTATGCGGATTTGGTTATAGTTTGGGCTAATTATTGTTTAGAAACTATTAATCTTCCATTTGATGGTGCACTGAGATTGAGGTGCTATATGGTATATTTTTTGGTCATGATTTAGTCTTTCCTGTTTGAAGATAGGTTATTATGAAGTTCCACTGATGAGGGTTTCTAAGTCATTTTAGATGAATGAATAATGGGTCTTCCTAATTAATAAATTGCGCTAACCACTCAGGCAACAGCTTTCATTGTGGATGAATAATGATCTGCATGTTGGACAATTCAAGTTATGTTATTCATGAATGTGTTGCTATAATAAGTTGTTAATTCATACTGACAAATGCATGTTAATGATTTTGTTAGGTTAAAATTCAACCGTATTATCGCTATAGTCCTTTGCCGAAATATAACCAACTGTGGATATTCTTGGTGTTTGCTCAAAGGTCAATGATGTTGATTGGAAAGGTCTGGAGATAATTTTCTTACCAATTATTTTAGTGCTTCTGGATGGAATAGTTTGTAAAATTTGTGGGTCTGATGGAAAGAGGACGGTGTTCTGGTATATGTGTTTGAAGTCAGTGTAAGTGTAGATTCTTTTATTTGCTAAAATAGGAATCTTCAAGAACCTTAGCACTTGCATCTTATATGCTGTAATCCTCTTTTCAAAAATTTTGTAAACAAATAGCACACCCCTCCACTAAAACAGGCTGGAATGCCTGTACTGTATGCCTGATCTATAGAGAGTGGGTGCTCTATTCAGCAATACAGGATGTCCCTGCATAACTTCCTGAAGTATTTTTCCAATTTTGAAAGAGTTCATATATTCATTGTGTTTACAACTGCTCCTCTCCATTCATTTCTTTCTCATTAACTTAATATTTTGTCAATTCATCACTTTTCTTATCCTTTCCTTTTCTGTGATCTTACAGCGTTGAAAATGATTGCTCATTTGGGGATTCAGATGTCCAGAAGGAACTTGGCTCAAAGAAGCGGTAAAGAACTACTACACATTTTGTATTGGTCCAAAGTTTTGGTAAAATGGTGAATTGCGTTCATTAGAACCAAATATTCCCCAAATTTAGGAACAGTTATGTTTAATCTGCATTTTTTTTTTTTTTTGTGGGATAGTGGGTGGTGGTGGTGAGGGGGACCTGCCTCAATCTTGTTTCAAATTTCACCGTTTACAAATTACATGATAAACTTAATGTGTAACTAAGAGTTTGCTCTTATGAACTGAACATTGCTAATGCAGATTCTGACATTTCATAAAATGGAACTGTTATTTGTGTGAAAAAAATTAAACGACGCCATGGATATGGGGTTACTTTTGTTTAAATCAATATGTCCAGTTTATAAAATCCTTGTTCTAGCAAACAATGTTTCATCTCACCTTGTTATGTTCTTCACAGGGCTAGAGCTGAATCTTGTGCTCCATCAAATTCCAAAGCAAGAAGGGAGAAGCTACGAAGGGATAAGATGAATGACAGGTGTGACCACGTTCTCTGTTCTTGCTCTGTGCACTCCCGCCCCCATT
>NC_036247.1:28215430-28221685 GCF_002742605.1 Olea europaea var. sylvestris
CCCATTGCCCCCCCCCCAACCCCACCACACACACACATTGTCTTTCATACACACACGTGCACAACTTTAGTGACTGCATCATTCGTTTTTTTAGGTTTATGGAATTGAGTGCTCTCTTGGACCCTGGAAGACCTCCCAAAACAGACAAGGCTGCTATTTTGCTTGATGCTGCTCACTTGGTGACTCAACTACGAGGTGAAGCCGGGAAGCTAAACAACTCAAATACAGATCTACAGGAAAAGATTAAAGAGCTAAAGGTAAGGTTGCCTGTTTTTTATGTATTCTGGTGTGTTCGTCTTTATTAATCATTTTGGACGGAATGTGATTCCAATCTGGTCAAGAGTTCAATCTTCTCAAGAAAACGAGTACTATGTTCTTTTTGTTTGACTTGCTAAGATGGATCAGAAGATGATCACTTATTTGTGCACAATCTGATGTTCCATTAATTTGTGTAGGCTGAGAAGAACGAGCTCCGCGATGAGAAGCAAAGGTTGAAGGCCGAGAAGGAAAAGCTTGAGCAACAACTAAAGACAACAAATGTGCAACCGGGCTTTCTACCTGCTCCTACCATGCCTGCTGCATTTGCTGCCCAAGGTCAGGCTACAGCGAACAAGTTTGTGCCTGTCATCAGCTATCCAGGAGTCGCCATGTGGCAGTTCATGCCTCCTGCTGCTGTCGATACTTCACAGGATCATGTGCTTCGTCCGCCAGTTGCCTAAGTTGGCAGTCAACTCCTATATTATGTTGGAGTGGTATTGTGGTTCAATTGTTGATTTGTTTAGTCAACTGTCTCGACTATATTAATTTTTGCCGACTATCTAACTTGTGAACGATGTGATGTATGTGTGATAGTTGACTTTGATAAATAATCATTATGAAATGATTGTTCACTTCGATAAATGATAACTCCGATCAGCCTAGCATGTCAATAGAACGTGGCTAGAATCCAACGGAAATTTTGAACTTCTTGAGATTCTTGCTCCCGTTGAGAAGAGCATCAGCAGTTGCTAGATTTCTCAAAGTTGATCCTGAAAGACTGTCTCACAACATTAGGCGTTTCTGTGTTATCCTGTAGTCCGATTCCCGACGTGATTAGGAATTTAAGTTCTACTTTCGATGAGGTAGAAATCTGAATGGCAACATCACGAAAATCATTATGCATCTTCAAAGTCGACTTTACACGGACAAGAATCCTTTTGACACTTTTATTTCCTTGTAATTGAGGTGCTGCTCTAACAAAACCTTCAGCAAACCAATATTTGTAAAGAGTAATGCTGACCAATATTTGTAAGAGTAATGCTGAGCTCCAGTTTAGGTGGCTAAATTTTATAGGTTCAATTAAATGAATGATATGACTTTGCATTTAAATGAATCTACCATTCATGTCATGTAATCGTTATCTAGATCGGTGTTTAAATCTGATGGTAATGAATAGCATTACTCTATCTGTGACATTGTAGCTTCACTTTAAGGGATTGTAAACTTTATCTTCGATTCCTCTGTTAGGCTCCGACTTATGCAGAATGTTCAGTGCATCTGCCTACATCTCAACTATTTTCTTTCCCTTCAAACATGCCCCGACAATGTTATTTGTGAATGTAGTCCACCACATTTTTTTGCTACTGCCCTTGCGCTCAATTTTTTCCGGTGGCGACCTCCCTCCGAGCTTTCTTCATTTAGGATCTGAATTTTGAGTATAACATCAGTCCTCATTGCACCCCAAACTTCAAGAATTAGGAGAAACATCTCCTCCTTCGTTAGTGTTTGTGCAAAGCAACGGTTCTATTCTCAACACTATTTTCGTCGAATGCAAATTTCGATCTTTCGGCTCTATTTCTGAACCCTCAACAAGAGTAGTCTTTCCAACTCCACCCATACCTATATGACAGGAATTTTGCTCGACAAATCTTCGGTATGTATTGCTTCAATATATATAGAATATTACAAAGAAAAAAAGGAAAGGATACAAAATCAAAAATCCCTAATTCTATGGAACTACCAATTCTATACATGGAAACCTCTAATTCGCGTCAAATATGCTAATACCCCCCTCAAATTGATGTTGCTAAGTCCACGAGCATCAATTTGATGACTAGAAAAGTATGACGGAGACGCGTCAAGGATTTGGTGAAAATATCTGCTATCTGTTGAGCCGTGGAAACATGGGGAAGAGCAATGACGTTGGAATTATAGGCTTCCCGAATGTAATGACAGTCTACTTCAATATGTTTGGTACGTTCATGATATACTGAATTAGCCGCAATTTGAATAGCACTAGTGTTGTCACCATGGAGGGGCGTAGGTTGTAATTGGGGAACTCCAAGTTCAGTTAGCAGACCGCACAACCACACAATCTCAGAACATGCAGTTGACATAGCGTGATATTCAGCCTCAGTGAAAGACTTAGAAACACAATCTTGTTTCTTACATTTCCAAGAAATAAGAGCATTACTTAGGAAGATACACCATCCAGTTGTAGATCGACGAGAATCAGGTCAACCAGCCCAGTCAGCATCACTAGAAGCAGTGAGCTCAAGAGATGTAACCCTTGGAAAGAACAAGCCACGATGAGGAGTTCCAATAAGATATCGAATAATGCGACGGACTGCTACCAAATGAAGATGACGAGGGGTATCCATAAATTTGCTGACAGTATGCACTGCAAAGGAGATATCTGGACGTGTGATAGTGAGATGGATGAGACTCCCCACCAGCTTCCGATATAGAGTAGGGTCTGAAAGTATATCACCTTCATCTTTTCAATAATTAACATTAAATTCCAACGGAGTATCAACTGAGGAGGCTTCAAATAAATATGTTGATCGAATCAAGTCTTGAATATATTTGTGTTGGTTCAAGAAGATACCATGTGGGGCAGAGTGAACCTCCAAGCCTAGGAAATAAGTAAGCTACCCAAGGTCTTTCATATGAAAAACCGAGTGAAGATGCTGCTGAAGTTTTTGAATAAGGATGTTGTCAGATCCATAGATAATAATATAATCCACATATACTAACAAGAGAACAATCCTAGTGGTACTCTTATGAAGGAACAGAGAGGCGTCATACTGACTTTGGAGATAGGAGAAATCCAAGTAAGTAAGCTACCCAAGGTCTTTCATATGAAAAACCGAGTGAAGATGCTGCTGAAGTTTTTGAATAAGGATGTTGTCAGATCCATAGATAATAATATAATCCACATATACTAACAAGAGAACAATCCTAGTGGTACTCTTATGAAGGAACAGAGAGGCGTCATACTGACTTTGGAGATAGGAGAAATCCAATAGAGTGCGGTGAAACTTATCAAACCATGCTCGAGGAGCTTGCTTAAGGCCATACAAAGAACATTTTAGCTTACATACAGAGTCAGCTGAGGAAAGAGGCATGCCAGATAGAAGCTTCATATAAATACTTTCTTTGAGATCACCATGTAAAAATGCGTTCTTGACATCCATTTGGTGTAAAGACCAAGATCGAGAAGCAGCAAGTGATAACAAGAGACAAAAAGTAGTCATTTTAGCAACGGAAGCAAATGTCTCATCGTAATCAATTCCATATTCCTAACGGTTACCCAAAGCAACTAACCGAGCCTTGTAGCGTTCAAGAGAACCATCTGATCGAAGCTTCATAGAATACACCCATTTACTACCAATGGGTTTCACAGACTTTGGATAGGGCACAATATCCCAAGTTTGGTTGGCCGAGAGAGCCTCAAGTTCTGCATTCATTGCCTGATGCCAACACTCTTGTTCCATAACCTGTCTATAGGATGAGGGAATAGTAATTGAGTTAAGGGTAGCTGACATAGAGCTATGGGATGAGAAACCATACCTATCTGGTGGTCGACGAACACGGGAAGAGTGACGGAAAGTGTTAGGAGGTGAATGATCAGCTGGTGAAGGATCCGATGTCATGGGTAGAGAATCATGGAGACTTGGAGGGACAGTCGTCGGAGGGAGAAGGTCAAGATTAGTGATCGGTGTTACCTGCTTCCGAGAGTAAACGAGACCGAGCTTGTATCGAGAGAATTCTATAGGAAAGTTGGGCAAGACAGTGAACACAGGAGGAGAAATAACAGTGTCTTGAGTAAAGAAAGATTGTTTCTCAAAGAATACAACATTACAAGAGATCCCAAGGCGATGTGTAATAGGATCAAAACATACATACCCTTTTTGTGTGCTACTATATCCTAGAAATGCACACCTAACTGATTGAGGTGTGAGTTTCGTTCTTTCATGTGATAGTAAATGAACAAAACAAACACAACCAAAAGTATGTAGATGAGAGTATGTAGGATGATGACCGAAGAGCTTATAAAACGGAGAAACATTATTGAGAGTGGGAAATGACAACCAATTAATGAGATGGACAGCGATAGACAAAGCTTCACACCAAAAATGAGAAGGAACCGAAGACTCAATTAGAAGGGCTCTAACCATGTCAAGAATGTGTCGATTCTTGCGTTCCACCACCCCATTTTGTTGAGGAATAGAAGGACACGATTGCTGAGAAATAATACCATTGGTCTATAGGAATGTTTGAAACTCATTTGACATATATTCTCCTCCCGAATCACATGTAAGATCTTGATGGAGGAGGAGAATTGGTTATCAATGAGGGCAAGGAAAGTTTGAAAAACTAAGGAAACTTCACTTTTTGCATGAAGAAAGTAAACCCATGTGAAACGACTATAGTCATCAATAAAGGTAACAAAATATTTATAATGGGCATGAGACACCACAGGTGCAATACCCCATACATCACTATGAACAATGTCAAAAAGATGCGAAGCATGAGAACCATGAGAAGGGAAAGACAAAACTTTACTCTTGGCAAGGAGAGGCTGAAACTTGAGTGGTAGCAGCAAAACTAGAAGCTAAAGTGGCAACGACAATATGACTTACTTCAAGCTTACATGGAGGGAGAATAGGACACTCCTTAATCACGTGTACAGCCTTCTTGCAATAATTGCATATCTTCTTAGGACACTGAAGAACCATGTGATCAAATCTCTTACAATTGTAACACTACACACCAGACATATCCTAAGATCTATATTTTCCTTGAGCAGCATATGCAACAAGGATTGGTTCTACTTGATTCTGTTGTTGCTCCAAAGAAGCACGAGTGATAAGTCGCTGCTCTTCCCTTAATAACTCACCCAAACATCCATCCAAACTTGGAAGAGATTCACGATTCATAAGACTTGATCGAATAGGTTCAAATTCGGCTCGTAACTTCATGAGAAATTGATCCCTCTTGGTAACTTCATGTACAGCTTGTACTGCCTCCAAATTATCAGTTGAAACCGAGGCATATATGATATTCGTGTACTTAGCCCACAGATTGGAGAAACCAGAATAAAACTCTTCAACAGATCGAGAATCCTGAGAAAAATTTGCCAATTCAAATTCTAATTGAAGTCGTCGAGCATTGTTGCTTTGAGTGTAGACTTTCTTCAAAAATTCCCACATAGCACGAGTAGACTTGTAAGGCTTGAGATTAAGAACAATCTAAGCATCAACTAATCCAATAATCCAGGCCATAATCTTGGAATCTTTGGTTTTCTAGGCAAGGTACTTTTCCTTCTCCTTCTCCTTCTCCTGATTAGGAGGTGGAAGCTCCTATTAATGTGTCCCCAAAAATCACCTCTGCCCTCGATCAATAATTGAAAATGAAATGCCCATGAAGAATAATTCTTTCCAGTAAAACGAATGCAAACAGATTCATTCTTTTCAGTTGACATGAGTAAATTGTGTATGATCCAACCAATAATCACAATTTAACAAAATAAGTTTTATCCAATCCAAATAATTCAAGCCAATTAATAATTAATCAAAATAATAGCCTAATATTCTGCAATTAATAGTAGCCCAAAATAATATAAAATAGCTTCCAATTAAATTAATACCAGCCCAAACCAGTGGCCCAAAGACAAACCAAAGCCAAGTCCAACTAAGAAGAGACACGATGCACCAACAGAAGAGACGCAATGGAACTACAACGCAGATGACCAAAGAAGAAGGATCTCCGACCAACCTTGCAGATGCACTGGAACAACCCAAAATTTGTGCAGAGTCTAGGAGTAAACCAAATCGAAGAACAATAAGAGCCCCGAATTGAGACCACTGGAGCACACTGAAGACGCTGACTGTGCGAAAACCAAGTGGCGTCGACTATGAACAATCAATTGACCGTCGAAAACCCAAAAAAAAAAAACGACCACCGTGATGCCGAACCAAGAACAGATTGCTG
>NC_036247.1:28224040-28276250 GCF_002742605.1 Olea europaea var. sylvestris
GCCTTTATCCTGCATTGCCTGAATGGGTCGTTCTTTGGGCTATTTGATTTTTGGAGATCTTCTAATTGGGCTTCATTTCTTGGGCTATTCAACTTGGACTGAACTTTTTGTGTGTCAACAGATGCAGGAATTACAGTTGAGGATTCCAAATAAACTGGTTCTATATTTTTATCCAAGTTCCAAAACTTAAACCCTTCATATAAGCCAAAATAAGAACTGTAAATCACAACCCAATAACTCCAATTATGGTAGGCATCAATTCAGACTTTGAATCCAAATAATGCAGCCAGAATCTTGATCCATGATGAAATACATAATCTTATGTACACATAAATGGAATTTTCAAATTTTGATTCTCATATATACAAAACAGGGGGAAGTCGTATATGCCCAAAAAAAAAAAAAATCCATATTTACGTGAAAGATAATAACCAAAATTTCAGAATTCTTAAAACCTGATATTCTCAAAGATTCAACCATGAAGTGGCTCTGATACCACTTGATACCATTTTAAATCCAGATTTACAGATTTGAAAGGAACTAATAATCCAATTTTAATCATTTCATAAATTTATCCACGTTAAATCAAAGAGAACAAAATAAAAACGGAAGCGTACCTTGATCCATAATTGTAATTGATTTTGAACGGGTTACAATCTTCCAATTGATTCGTGATTTTCCTTTTGAATTCTTGAAAAACTCTCTGTTGATGGGGATGCAGAGGTTATGAGAAAATCATGTCAATTGGGGACCATGACCCTATGATAAATAACTGCTAAGCAGTTATCATCTTTTATTTGTTTTAAATTGGCCCCTCATCAATTTAAAACAACTACCTGACCTCTACACTTTAATCCCATAACAATTGATACCCATTAATCCAAAATTAAATTAATTTGATCACTTTAATGGACTAAAAATACGAGATAACAAGATACACTTTAATCATATAGCCCCAATTGTTAAAATTTTTCCAACACATACATCATTGAGAGACAATAGCATTATTTGTCAAAAGAGATTCAGACAACTAATTTTCGGATATTTCATAAGAATCTATATTAGGGTTCCTTTGTTCGAACGACAAAATCGAAGTGATTATCAAATTAATCAAAATTTTCTGGTATGTTCTTTTTCCTTACATATTTTCGCAAGTACTGTTTGTATTTTATCATAAATTTGATACATACCAGAAGTTTAGAATTATTCTTGATTTGGGATGAATTGTTTCTTGAAATCGTTGTTCTCGTTCTTTCCCTTGTTTAGGTTTTTCTGTAATATGAATGCATGATGATTAAATTTTACTCTTTTTCTGTAAAAATTAATTTAAATTACGTGTTTTTAGTGGCTAGAGGATTAAGTAATCCAATTTTTTTTTTAATTGTTCTGCATTAAATATAGAGAAATTCAAGAAAATAATTCCTGGATAAGTTTCCTTTTTAAAATTTTAATTTATGATGGTTAATGCCACCCAAGTAATTCTCAACTTTGTTGAGAGGTTAGCATGAATATCATATACAAGCCTGTTACACGTACAAAAGAATTTCACATAACACCTATAGGAACAACACTTGGCCAATTTTCATTGAAAGAAGCAAAAATAAAAAAATAAAGAAAAGGAGAAAAACAGGCAGACAGCGTCTTGTATGATTCTGTGAAAAATAGCCCGTACTTGAGGTTTCAATCTATCATATATTAGTGTGGAGGGGTTGTGCTTCTTGATAAAAAAAAAAAAAAAAAAAAGGGTAATTAGCACAAAACGTTCCTACTTTTCGATGTTTTTGTGGAAAACGTCCCTACCTTTCGTTTTTTGGCGGATTACACCCTCACCTTTACCTTTTTTTTTGCGCAAAACGTCCTTCTATCAACTCTCCGTTAAAATGTTCCATTAAATCAAGAGGTAATTAACACAAAAGGTCCCTACCTTTCAATATTATTGTGCAAAACGTCCTTACTTTTCATTTTTTGGCATAATTGGCACAAAAGCTCCCTACCTTTCAATGTTATTGTGCAAAACGTCCCTACCTTTAATTTTTTAGCATTTCCACCCCTACTTTTCACCTTTCATTACGAAAAAGGTCCTTCTCATCCATTTTTTTTCAATAAAATGACGATTTTACACTCCTATTCAAATAAAACAAAAAGAAAAGATGAATAACCAACTGTAACCATAGTCCTTAAATTTTTAAAAAATTACAAAGAAATCATAAATTCCCAACCACCACCACTTTCACAATCTATCAAGCTGCCAACTATAAATCAACATAATACCACAGTTCTGCCACCATTCCCACCAGACTCTGTCATCGTAAATGTGGTTATTTTGGACAGATTGGTGACCAATACTATGGAGGAGGATATCGGGAAGAGTGAGGAGAGGCTGGTGGTTGTGGAGTCCGATAGGTATTGTGGCCGAAAGGTACTACAATATAGATCTATAGGGGGTGGCTTGGTGGAGTTATGAAAGTGACGGTAGTAGAAAGTTCAGAATTTATCTGTAATGTTTTGAAAGATTTAGGACTATGATTACTATTAATTATTTATTTTTCTTTTCTTTTCTTTTCTTTTTATTTTATTTGAATAGGAGGGTAAAATCGTCATTTTATAGAAAAATGGATGAGAAGGACCTTTTTCGCAATTAAAGGTGAAAGGTAGGGGTGAAAATGCTAAAAAATAAAAGCTAGGGATGTTTTGCACAATAATATTGAAAGATAGGGACCTTTTGTGCTAATTACCTTGTGATTTAACGGAACATTTTAACGAGGAGTTGACGGAAGAACGTTTTGTACAAAAAAAGATAAAGGTGAGGGTGTAATCCGCCAAAAAACGAAAGGTATGGACGTTTTCCACAAAAACATCGAAAGGTAGGGACGTTTTGTACTAATTAAGCTTAGTCAAGCTGGTTCTAGTGAGACTCGAACTTCAATGGAAGACAGCTCAGAAGTTCCAGTAAGTGTTTTCTAGTCTCATAGTCCTAGTCCTGGCACAGGAGATTCAACCATGAATATATGACACTTTAACTTCCATATCACAGCAGAATTTCAAATGATAAGCACAAAAACTGAGATGACGTGTCAATTATATGTAGATGTTAGGCCAGCCTCATGGAATGAACAACCAGAATCAGCTCGAACCATTTTATTATGAAAAATTACCAAATATACGAAAAAGCATCACATGGTGTACTGATGTGTCTTACATTATTATTAAAGTAGGAACTGTAAGAAATTACCTTTAATCAAACTCGTCGCCTTCATCTCCAAATTGTTTCTCCAGTATCAGGCCAGCTATGTTACTATTTACAGAGTTAATTTGGGTCTCTCTCACAGAGTTCCCTCTAGAACGTACAGTCTGAGGCCGAGTTTTTGCTATTGGGCTAACATTAGTATTTACATTGCCCCTGCTTGTTTCTCCAGCACTACTGTGCGGTTCCGCCATAACAATGCCATCATTGGTCATCATATCATGAGAGCCAGATCCTTCAGACATGTCAGACCTCTGGCATAGCAATTGCCCGTTATTGTGGCTATTCATAAAAGGAATTCTGAATGATAACGAGAATTTATTAGAATTTCGCACGATACACATGAAGAAATTAAATTCAAACATAAGAAACCAAAATAAGACAATTAGTCAAACCAAACCGAGCAAAGTGTAGAGGCATACGACCTTATTTAAAAATAAAACAAACTAAAGAACATGTCTATATAAAATTTTAATGCACCTCCCCAGAAAATGAAGATCAGAAGCTTGTAGATAATCAAAAACTGGAACCAGGTTTTTTGACCTAACTTCAAGCATGTCAACGGGGATTTTTTCAATCTCAATCTCTCCCCTGTGAGCAACTTCCTCGTTTTCATTAAAGTCATCAGTCAGTAACATGGAATGAAAATTTATCTGCCAAAAGATATTAGTATAAAAAATGTCAAGCATTACAGTGATGGAGAAGTAAATTTGGGAAGACACCATTTCAAATTTCATGTGACAGATCAAGTACCTCAGGTTTCGCCCACAATGGGCTCTGATTTTGATGCATTTGCAGCTCTGCGTCAGATATGTACATATGGTGTCTTTCTTCAGTTGTGACTTTATCTTTCGTGGGTGCACCCATGACACTGGAACACACACTATCATCCTGTCTGGTTCTTTCAGGAAATACTTTAGCACGATCTAAATTTCCATTTTCGCTATATACGTCAATATCATCTTCCCGCTGCTTCCTGTTTAGTTTCTGGCAAATATCCCACTTCTGGATAGCCTTAACTACTAACCCTGCATCACCATCTAGATCTGATTCACAGCTGGTATTCACTCCTGGTAAAGCTGTCACACTATTTAGCATGGCAGAGGTACCCAATGCATATTGTATCATAGAACCAGAAGAAGAGAAAACAAGCAAGTAGTTTGTCTTCAGAGAATTGGAATGTCCATTTACATCATCACCTCTGCAGTTATGGAAAATTGAAGCAATAACCCCAGGGAGAGAACTTGTCTTCCCAGTAGCAGCTGCTGCAGCACCACTTACAGCATTTCTCCAACCATTATTTCCATTTCTTATCCTGATAAGAGGAGAAAGTGAAATTGGGGATCCAGATGGACAAATAATTTGTTGGGTTAGACGCTGTATCCCTGAATTTGGCGGCCCATGAACTGCATGCTTCTTCATCAAACTGTATCCAGTGTTTCTGGCACTAAAACAAGCATCAGAAGACTGAATGCTTAACGAACCCCCTGAAGGAGAAATAGCAAAAAGATGGCTTGTCCCTCTTAAAGAACTAACCATAATCCATTGGCTATTGCTACTAAA
Organism: Olea europaea var. sylvestris; assembly: GCF_002742605.1. Classification (NCBI taxonomy): domain Eukaryota; kingdom Viridiplantae; phylum Streptophyta; class Magnoliopsida; order Lamiales; family Oleaceae; genus Olea; species Olea europaea. The sequence goes on from NC_036247.1 coordinate 28,228,848, forward strand.
ACTTATGTCCTGTATGACCTAAAAAAACATTATCAAACAGAAAGAATATCAGATCAATCCTATTTGCTGACAATAGCATCCGCATATAAGAAGATAAAAAAACAACTCTTTTGTTCTTACTGCAGGTGTGACACCACGTTGCAGCCTGTAAAGATGGACATGAGATGGGCCAGAAGCAGCTCCAGAGGAACCTCCAGAAAGTTCAGGAATTATACGGAAAACATTAATGTTGTGGCCCTGATCTGAAGCAGTCACTAGCAGGGTGCCACTAGGATCAAAGCACAAAGATGATATAGGATGTTTATGTGCCCTAAATTGGGTAACAATACTTTTGCTGACAACATCTCTGACAACGACCTGATGAATAAACAAGAAACAAAATAAGGAAAACATTATTTCAAAATGGAATATGTAAGAGAACACACAAACATCAGTTTCCTGCACAAAATAATCAGGGTAAATGTACAAAAATCAGAACTGCACCTGCGATGTACAATGAACATTAATCAGATATTACTGATCCTATAACTAAAGAATATCTTATATACTGCAGCAAAATTGCAAAGAAACATTCTAAGTACAGTCAAGTAAAATGACGGTATTAGGTTCAATAACTTGCAGAGCAGGTAAAACAAATTTGACTGACACAGCAACAATAGTTACATACAAAAAATGGTTTCCACAAACCATAAAAAGAAGCACGCTTGGGAATTATGCATACCATGCCAACACTGTCTGCATGAGCACTTCCTGGCAGAGAATTGTTTCCATCAGGCAACAGCTCAGAGTAGTACTTTGATAATTTCTTATAACCCATGTCCCCTAGTGTAACAATACCAGAAGCTAGTTGCCTGCCGGACTCTTTTGCGTAATGTGCAACAACGCTTCCATTTGAAGCAGGACTAGGGAAACTAACAGATGGGTTAAGATGTTGCGGATTCACACGCCCTGAATTTGGGATGGCAACTGGACTTCCACTATAAGCCATCCACCTGGGACCCACTGCAAGGGGCCCAAAGCCTATACCTCCAGATCCACAGTCACCCATAACAACAGGATTTGTAAAAATTGTATACTGTCTCTCCAGCGTAAAAGCATCAAGACAGTGTATCTGCATAGAACATATCTTATCAACATATCCTGACAAGAGAAAAAGGACAGCGAAGGTTGAAAGGCATATTTTTTGATGAATTTAAAACATAGTGAAACGCACCTGAGCTGACTGTAGAACAGCAACAACTCGAGAACTACATCGCACTAAATGAACAACAGACCGAAACCGTAAAAGATGTACATATGATTGTGATCGCAATGAATAAAACCAAACTACCGTAGGCATACAACTACCATTAACCGAACCATGGCAGTGTTGAGCGAACCCATTATGAGCACCACCATACCCCTCCTGAATGTTATTGCCCTCAGAAAACGATCCGTCAGCACAAATTATCAGCAATGGGCGACTATCACCAAACTTGTCTCCAGATTCCTCTGATGCTGTTGGGTTGGGTAATGCTTGCATAAACGAAACAGGACCATCGCTCCTGGAAACCAGTTTGTGCACATTGTCTGCTTCTTCAACATCCCAAACCTGGAAGCCACAACTGTAGCCGAGCAAGAGAACTTTCCTTGTGACGCCTCCCTCGAGTTCTAGCTTGTCAAATCCAGCCCAGCAAACCTTCAATTGGTTGAAAGGTACAAAAAATAAAAATAAAAATAAATCAGCCATACCAAATAGATTTAGCACACGTGCATTGGGAATGGCAAATATCATATTACCAATTGGCACAGCATAGAGAAAGATACCCAAGAACCAATTATGAAAATATCAACAATAAGAAAATACAAGAGGTGATGTCAGATAATTATAGCATGCTAAATTAAAAGATTCATGGCAAAACAGCACGATGGGATTCAATGAAAATTAGTGCGAGGACATTTAATTATTGTGTGGCACCACCAGATAATATTTTTGTCCATTTATCGGCAATACATTGTTGAATCGCCCAAATTAAAAACACAAATTCAAGCTGTTATTAGACTGACGAACTTCTTCACCAATATTTTCAAGATCTCAAATTTCCCTTTTTTTACTTGATTTGTCACCAGAAAGGAGAACTTATATATATTTTTCAAGAAAATGACAAAGTTCTATATCATTGAATCTTTAAACTTTATTGTATAGTTGTCCATAGTTTTAAAACTTGACCAGGCCACTGGCCAAGCCAAAGCACTGGGTCAGTGGGTCACCAGTTCAACCACTAAGTCACTGGTTTAACAGCCAGACTAATGTTTGATTATCATTTATATATAAAAAAAAAAAAATATTTTTAAAATAAATAATCAGCGTAAAATATAACTACATGATAAAAAATTGAGTCATGCAATAAATTAGTGCTGTGGTGATAAAATAAGAATACTATAATAAATTAAAAATATTAACTGCTCAAATACTCGATTTTTAACATCAAAATGATAGAACATAATAATCAATTCTTGGTAGTTGCTTACATTACTTCACATACTATTGAAGACGACAAATGTCTATTTACATTAGGTCGGAAACTTGTCTGGCACATGAAGCTTCATATTTTTACTAAAGGCAGGTTCAGATATCAAGTTCTTTAACCTGCCAGTATCATTTCAGTTTGGTTGCAATTTACCCAGATTTGACCGACCATTCGCAGGTATTGATCAGTTCACATATAAAACAGTCCCCACCATGGCCAACTCGAAGGTCGACAGGCCAGTTCACCAGTTTTCTTGTTGAAACTATGGTACTATCATGATTAAGTTATAAGGGTGTTGTGAAGTTTGAGCAACAGTCGAGCAATCGCTGTTGAGACATAGATTAGACTGCAATAATACTATCCATCTAGACTGATTATCATCATCAGTCAAGGTAAAAATTAAGTAGTATTAATTGATATGCCATCATAAATGTAGGGATATGGGTCCTAATCTGATAATCATTATTGAATTACTCATTAGACCGATAGAAGGCTTAAGTGATGAACACAAGCATACCAGACAAATGTTAAATCATATGACCCTCCTTTACACCACGATATCATGAGTTTCACCACTACTCAAGAAATGTCGCAATACTTCAGACTGTATGAACAAACACGCAAGTCCTCAAATAAATTGCTGATGTATAATCAATTAAACAACCGTAGTATAATGAAGAACGGCCGATAAAGTCAAAAAAGCATCGCGGTCATAAAAAGCCAAAACATTCAATTGTCTTCCACCCGAGGAAAAAAAAATAGGGGTAAAGAACTGCAAAAATTGAGCTATTTTCCCGCCATTTTGCAGTAACAAACCAAGGCGACAAACCTTTTTGGTAGAGTATGAACAAGTTCATATACAACAATTTCCTACACTAAGCATTTTAAACAGATACTTTATTTAAGGATATCCAAAACATAACCCAAATGGATGGGGTACCATTTCTATCATATAAAGCAAGAACGCAACATATTCACTTGTGAAAAACCTCTCTCTCTTTGCATAAAAGGAACCCTGCAAAATTAAACCAATGCGTCCTTGCACTTACCAGTCTCAAAAGGTTTAGTAAAACCACAAAAAGAGTTCATTTGTTCATTGGCTAAATTGTTCCTCTATAAGTGAACACACTGCTGCATGCAAAACCTTGTTTCCACAATTTGTCTTCACCCAAGAGTTATGAGGAAAAATGGTTAAAAGAAGAAATTAACAAAAAATAAAACACAGGAAACATAAACATTAAGATTTGAAGCAATAAGTTTCTATCTCAAACGCAAAATGAATTATAGCAGTCAAAAATTTCATCAAATACTCGTATATAACTATCAATTTCAACTTAATCGCCAACTAAACAGTTTTTTTTTCCCTTTTGGACAAAAGGATTTTCAAACTAGGACAACTCCATTTTACAGTATCATGTAGCAACTCAATTTCAGCAAATCTAGCAGTCAAAAAAGAAGCTTAAAATCCTTAAAATATCACCTGATCTTGGGGGAACTCACTGTCCCTGTCCACGATAGCTGAAGCAGCAGAGGCGGCAGACTTCACCGTGGATGCCACGCTTGAGGCTCCTGAGGAAACAATCCTCCAGTAGCTGGAAAGAGACTTAATTGATGTCGGAATGATCCCATTATTGCCCCGACCAGACTGTGGCATCCCTCCAGCACCAGAACCGCCACCACTTTTCTTGCTATCATTCCTCATCCCAAAGCTCAACAAAGCTAAAAACCAACAAGGTAAAGCACACACTCACAGCAGTTCAGCCCTTTCACCTCCTAATCGATAATGATCATAACCTCAGCAAAATCAAGCTTTATGAGAATATAACAGATAACCCTGAAAATGATTAAAGTTTTCAGAGCGTCTCCACTTCAGCTTACAAGTCAGAACTCTATAACCATCCAAAAACCATGCAAATTGCAACAAAAAAAAACGATTCAATTGCACAGCCCCTGTGGTCTTCAGCTCTTATCCCTTTTGCCCCCTCTTACTTTTCCATCAACCGGAACAAAAAACAAAACGAAAAAATATATTTAAAAACCAGCAGTTCTATAGTTTCTGATAGCAATTTTGATTAATACAAAGCAACAAATTCCTCAAAAAAACCTTTTTGTTGTATGTATTTTTTAATTGTAAAAAAAAAAACACAACCCTAACTTGAAACAAAAGTTATAAATATATTGAAAGAATTTATACAAGGATTGAAGAATCATACAAAGATTATATACAAATTGAATCAAGAAATTTAAAAGCTTTTAAAACGAATTAAATTGTTAGGGTTTCGAATATTTCGATGATTTGAGATTGACCGATGGGTGGAGAAAATAAATATACATAAATAAATACTGTATTGTAATGTAGAGAATTTTAGAGAGAGAAAGAAAGAAAGAAAGAAAGGGGGAAGATTGAGCGATCGGATAATGTCATAAATTAATGAAGAAAGGCGAAGACATGATAACTCTGTTTTACGTCTCCCTCTCTCCCTCTCTCTCTCTCTCTATAATTATTAATTTTTTTTAATTTTTTTTTTCTTTTTTCGGGGCCGTTGGAAAAATGGCAACTACTCTCCACGACTTCTCCTCTACCAAATAGTCAAAACAGTATTTACATTTTACCGCGTGGAAAATAGTACAGGAGCATAAAATTTAGGCCTTAGACTCATTATTTTTTCATTAAAATAAAAAATATAATCGTTATTCGTTACATTAAGTCATCATATTTGATTTTTTTATCTCTTATGTGGAGTTCATAAAGACTATATTTCTCATTCTAATTTTTACAATAATATGACTCAAACGAGAGCTTAATATAATAGTTGACATGATAAATATTATATCATGCAATAGTTTATTATTGAACTATTTTGAACACCCATCCAATCAACTCCCGCCACGACATCTTCTATCATTGCATCTGGTCGAATTTTTCTGTCAAAGTAACATTATTCCAAGTAATTCAAATTTCAAGGTTTTACTATTTTTAACTTGTGCGCACAGGTTGATGAACTATACTGGTGCTGATTAAGGGGACATGTGGTGATTCATTGAGTGAGGGATCGGACGGTTGAGAAGTGGGGGAGTAGGGTAACAGAGGTGGGGGTGCGGAGCAGGGAAGTTGAATTTTGTTGCAATGGAATCCGAAGGGATTGTACGAATATTTCTTGCGGAGAAAACTCACGATATGGTTTGTTCATAAATGAGAATATACCACAAGTTATATTTATAAATTTATAATCTAATAGCTTTAATGAAAATAAAAAGAAATAAATAAATAAATAAAATTTTATTACATATTTACCTTCTTTAATTTGTCCAATCAAAACAGATCACTGGGTCGGCTATCCTCGTGATATGGAATGTAGGCCTTGGTGTTAGGATTTTATGCCCTTGTTTGAGTCCTTTTTGAGGAAAAAAATATATTTTAAATAGTAGATTGATGAAAAATGTGTGACTAAAAATTAATAAAAGTTTTGAATTTATGTATAATATTATTTTATTAAAAAATGTGTAGTTAAAAATAAATTTTTAAGAGAATGTGACTCAAACAAGGGCTATGTTTTACTATTGATTATTCTCGATTCAGTTATCGTCCCTGACTCAAATTTTTATTTCATTTTTGGATGTTTCGACTTTCCAAATATAAAGTATTGTTATACTTAGGGGGTGTTTGTGCCCTATTTTTTGTAAATAATATATTATGGAATAGTGATTGATATTGAAATATTTAGTTAAAAAATAAGGAAATTTTTTTGATTTACATGTAATATTATTTTAATAAAAATATGTGGTTGAAAATGAGTATTGTAGAAGAAATAATACGATAGAATGATGTCAAACAAAGTTTTACTTTCTTGCTATAACAAACAAATAATGAGAGCACCAAATATGTAGAAAATATTTTATTCATATTTGGAAGTACACAATCCAAAAAGACAACTAAAAACTTATTTTAGCATGTTGGAAAATGAGAAATCATTTATGGCCATATAAAAATATTGTCAGTATATGTCACAAAGAAATTGAAATTTTGGTAAAACTTCTTCAACAAGCCTTCTAAGACAAGTTACGAATAAGAAATAGAGTCTGTTTGTGAGTGATTTTAAAAATTAATTTTTTTACCGTTAGGAGAAAAGTGGAGTCCACTTGTGAGAGAAGAAGTCAAATATGACGGCTAAAATAGTGAAATAACGATCAAAAAATCAATTTTTTGAGTGAAAAAATCGCTCCCAAACAGGTCCATAGCACGCAAGGGATAATTTATTTTTATTTATGAATTATTCCTTGTACAGGTTAAATCAAGAATTATTTTTCTTGTACAATTGGGGTTGACAATGCACTCATAGAAAAGGGGATTCACGATTTTTTTATTCAACGTGAGCCCCCCTATATGTCTAATTGTCAATTGAGATTGTCATCCCCGATTGTACACATAGCACAACTGTTAAATCAAAATTACAAGTAGAATTATGCCTTTGACTAATATACAAAGAATATTAAACTAATACTCGTGAGAATCACTAGTTATTTTTAATCATTTTAATCAATATATTTATCACTATGATTAGCAAAGTGTGTGTTGTGCTAAAAATTCGTAAGTGAAAGGTTAGAAAATAAGTAGCTCATGTCTGGCTTAGATCAAATTTTTAAATAAATCTTGATAAATGTTAATGAAACTTAGAGTTGAAAAGTTGTAGACCATTTGAAATGTGTAATTAAAATTAATTATTAACTTTTAATTTGATTTTAATCAACTTTTTTAGCCACATCAAACATGAGCTTAGTCTAGTTCCATTTAACACTTAACTTTTAGCAAATTTAATTTGATTTTTTGTAATAGCAAATTAAACATATAACTAATCTAACTAATTAATTGGGTAGTGTATATGAAACTCAATTCATGACAACTCGTGAGAATCACTAGTTATTTTTAATCATTTTAATCAATATATTTATCACTATGATTAGCAAAGTGTGTGTTGTGCTAAAAATTCGTAAGTGAAAGGTTAGAAAATAAGTAGCTCATGTCTGGCTTAGATCAAATTTTAAAATAAATCTTGATAAATGTTAATGAAACTTAGAGTTGAAAAGTTGTAGACCATTTGAAATGTGTAATTAAAATTAATTATTAACTTTTAATTTGATTTTAATCAACTTTTTTAGCCACATCAAACATGAGCTTAGTCTAGTTCCATTTAACACTTAACTTTTAGCAAATTTAATTTGATTTTTTGTAATAGCAAATTAAACATATAACTAATCTAACTAATTAATTGGGTAGTGTATATGAAACTCAATTCATGACAAGAATTAGGGCTTTGAATCCTAGTATATTCTTCCATTTTAATATCAAATTCATTTATTTGACAATACCTATTTGAACTTAAATATTAATGTTCCTAATTTAATTTGTATTTTTTTTCCGAGTAGACTTAAATCTATCATCACACAAACCTAGATCTCTATGAATAATGTGAATATACGAAAAATACATTAAATCACAAGAACATTCATAAGATCATACAAATCATAGCAATATATCTTTATCATAGTCGGACTTTACCTTAGTATTACTACGTACTATATTTCATATTCATTCTCTTGAATGGCAATAGAAATTAAAAAACAATTCAGTTATTGATCAAATAATAATTGAAAGACATTAAACTCCTAACAACCATTTAAAACTAAACAAGATCACAATTAAAAAATTAATATTGAAATTTCATAATATACAATTCCACATTGTCCTAACGTCTATACAATTAATCAAGTATTATATGATTACAAAAACACAAATTGGATTGATTTAACATCACCAAAGTTAAATTTTGAAAAGAAAATGGAAAGAAAAATGGAAAGAAATCTTGAAACTCTTGAATCTCTTCAACGGCTTCAAGCCTTGTAAAGAATGTCCATGTTGTATCCATAGGCTTCCCCTAAATAATGGATATGTATATATAACTCCTTAGGTCTAAATTCGTGTTGTAATTACTTTTCAAGTAGAGATTGAGTTGAACATGAAAACAGATTCTCCTTGTCGAAATGTACAAGCGATCATGGTACAATGCCTTGTGATTGCCTGCGATCATGGTACAATGCCTTGTGATTATCTACATTCTATGTTTACCTGCTATTCATGATTTTCCCTTGCTTGCGACTGCAAGGTATTCTCCTTGCTCTTATAAGGTCGATTTTGGTCTCCGTTCAACTTGTTCCCTGGATTTTTTTATTTTATTTAGCTCAAGTCTATTTGTATTTGTACCATGGGTCCTTCATCTATTAAGCTCCATGATTTGATCTTCGTCAGTCCACAATCATATGCAATTAATCCAGTTCAAGTTTCAAGAATTGGAAGTTAAGTCCCCAAACTTTTCAAATACCAAATTTAACTCCTAAAATTTGAATTTCTTCTAATTACTCTCCTGATACTCCTCCTTGACCACATGCATTCCGATTGATGTTCAATTACTCCTAATCAACTCCGAATATGCTAAAAATCACATTTCTTTATGCCAAATGTTTTCAAGTTGAGATTTTACCTACAATTAATATATTTACACAAGATTAGGTAATATCTACTCGTTTAACTATAATTAATCAAGTTTAATATTTTATTGATGGAAACTGTTAAATAAAATTGAACAATATTAGGGGTATTTCATAGACATTTTTATGTAAAAATGTATTTTAAAATAGTAAATTGATGTGAAATGTGTGGTTGAGAAATAAGGAAAAATTATTGATTTACGTGTAATATTATTTTAATAAAGAATGTGTGGTTGAAAAGAAAAGAAAGAAAAATATATTTTAAAAAAAATAACTACCAAACGAGCTTAAAAAATATTAAAATTTCATTCTTCGTGTTTTCTTATAGCATGTACAGAATATGTACTACTACTCTGTAAATTATTATTATTATTTTTTTCCCCACAAGAGAGTCTCCATGTGAATGGTGAAATTAAAGTGTGGATGACAGGCAGACAGCCCTATTTAAATTTCTGCAAGTCAACTTTTTCCCCCCAATGTATTAGTCCTGAACACACACACACGCACACATTTTAAATTCCTTGGCTCCGCCCCCGTTACTATTTAGACTCTAACAATCAAGTTAATAAGAATGATAAACAATGTGACAAAAAAAAATAATAATAATAAATAAATGAATCTGGAAAAAGATAATGTATAAAAGAATATTGGTAGGTTGAGGCATATCTATCGATGAGCATTTGCTCCAAAGGATGTGTCCCATAATTGGATGTTTATGAATGACAAATTCTATAACATGTTTCCAGATTCCCGAAAAAAAGAAAAAGAAAAAAGTGGATATTTTTTGTCCCATAATTGTAAGGATATTTTGATCAATCTATCAAAATTGGGAATAAAGATAATATATCAATTAGAATTTACTACTCGTTTACTTACCATGAAACCTGATAGCATTTGATCTTAGATGATCGGCATGCAATATTGACGGAACCCTATTCGTGGTGACCAGAGGGCTCGATGGAGTTATTGATGATGGTAGCGAGAAGACATACGAGGTTTATCGTGTGCTTGTTTTTCTTGTTTTATCTAGGGTTCGATAGACTATCGCACACAAGAACAGAAAAGTGTGAAAAGAGTAAAAGAAGAAAGAAATACTGAAAATTGATCGCTTGCAGCTGACATCTAATTGCTCCAAAAACGTCTTCCACTTGTAAACAAAGTTTTCAAAAGCCGTAAACACCATATGCTCAAAGGAATTCTTGAGGAGTCTAGCTTGAACCCGTTAGGCTGGCTGCTAGCCCAAAAACCGCCCTGAACTTAAATACAGCCTAGCCAAGAATGGCTCTCCTCATTGGAGACAGGTTTGGGCTATAACAGTTAACCATAAAGGTTCTTGAGGTAAAAGGTCTATAGCTCATGTTAAGGCAATACAACAAGGCGTCTTAAGTTAGAAATAAGAGTTCATATTACTCGAGAAAAAATTTCTAGTACTCCTAGAGCATGAAGACTCCGTACTCTGGGAATACTAGAATTTTTCCTTTATCCACATCCTATAAACCAACACAACACGGATGCTTAGCTCAGCTCAGTGTATTACATATAGCAATGTGCTTGGGCGCTAAGCTTCGTGGACTCCTACGTCCTACCCAACTTTTAATGGAGATTTGCAGGTTGTGATCAAAATCTATAGTTTGATCACTTGCTAACATTAAGGCCTTTTGGTATGTATTCATCTTATTTTTCTTGAGGTCATCTGCTCTTTCATGTAGGCACAAAGGTTTGAAACCTTAGAACAAAACAAAAAATGACGAATTGAGCCTTATCTTCAATAAATTTGACTCGATTACATTAATTTTATTCATGACATTGTACGTTTTATTACCTAGATCCAATAAAAGATTCAAAACAACCAAACTCTTAAAATGTCCGACAAAATTATCGCAAATGCAGAAAACTATCTACCCATTATTTAACTTTGCAAACTTATAACAACCAACCCAATAGAAAACAACAATATTTCAAGGTGGCACCCACGCTCCGGCGAGCCGGATTTCAGTTTAATGCCTTTCTTGCTAACTTTCTTACCTGAATCGTTCACCTCAATATTGGCCCCAACCACCAAACTATGTCTCTTGGTATGCCAAAAAATGATCCTGAACCTCAACTTGGTGGATAAACCCACTCTGAAAATTGACACGGTTCCATTGGAAACATTTTTAAAAGCCGCCTCCCATGGCGGTCCATGAGCCTCCACCACCGATTTCCGGCGAGCTTGCTTGCCGTGACCTTGGTAAAATCCTGGCACAGTGTAGTTGGCTACAGGAAAGCTAGTATTTGGACCGCAAAAAAAGGTTAAACTTATGTTATCGTAGTACACACCCTTCTCTTTCATTCCATTATCGAGCTTGAGGTCAAAGAATATGCTGTTGTTGCTTCTAGTACCCATCGAATGATCGGATTTATTAAGGATAGGCACGTAAAAATCTTGTATGGAACAAGTGGGTTTGGAGGAACGTAGAGCTAGCCACAAGAACAGAGCAGAAACGCCGGAGGTGATTACGAAGTGGGAGCATCTGCGTCCACAAGAACCACAACCACCGCCCGACATGTCGGAAAAGCTGTTTCCGGAGGTCAACGACGAAGAATCGTTGGTTCTGTTAAACAATTGAAGTGGGAATTTCAGAGTTTGAGGAAATTATTTGGTTAGATAGATCAAAAGAACAATAGTACTATATATTTACAGAGCATTTAGGTTGGTTTCTTGGAAGAGACAGAGAAGATTTTCTGGTTTTTCCTGTACCGCGTAACTCCAATGAATGGGGTCCATGAAAGAGGTTTACATTCTCCATAAACAAAAAAGATGTAATCATGCGAAAGTAGCTTCTAGCTTTTAATTATATTTTTATCTTAAGAAAGTAAAGAGAGGGATTTGACAAAGTAGTCCATATATACAAATCGAACAGACATTTACATGTTGCCTTCATAGCAATGAAATCAGTTCCTCGTGCTGAAGAAGAATAGTATCCATTAAACATTTGGAATACAAATCGTATTTGGAATACAAATCGTAGGGCAGCAGGGCCAAAAAGAATTTCATTTTATAATAGAATCTTATCTGAGATTGATTCCTCCTAAAGAGTCGTGGAGGCATGTGATGTTAGATTGAACAACATTTATTGCATGACACTATCAATTTAACACAAGGTCCAACGCAAATAGAAGTTGCTGACTTTTCTAATATCTAGGAAAGTGACAGTTTTTTGTAAGTTTACCGTCAACAAATAATTCATACCCGAAAGTGCATCTTTGATCATTTTGAGACACAACCCAATTTGAACAGGACAATACTGTACTTCAATTCTTAGATGATTATTAGCCTTGGATTAAAGGTCCTGAGTGACTATTGAAGCTTAGATTACACCAATAGGATTGCCTCTCAGACCGACGTTTCTCTACAAATAGCTTTTATTTTCTCACGGAAATTTCTTTAGTGCGAAGACAACATAATAATTGAATGCTTCGGAACTTTTGTTTTATGACTTCTTCAAAGCTATGAAGAAAGAAATATTATTGGCGTTGAAAAGTAGACATTGCATTATATTCTATTATATTATTAAAGCGAAAATGCACCACTACACGTTTGGGACCTTGACCAAGCAGAGCAAAGCAGCATACTCCAACTACCGTTCATGTAGGATCCTTACTTGATCTTGCATAGTGCAATAGTGGTCAATCAAAATTACTCACTTGCGATCTTCGAGCTCTAGATATTCCATAAGAATAATAGTTACCTAAGTGATGTGGGAGCTAGACATTCAAGTATACACTTTCGCAGGCAAAAGATTCCTCGTATCACCAGAGACACAAATCCGTTTTAACACTCACTTAAAGTACGCAAAACCTGAGCAACCTTGATGAAAGAATGAGGCAGTCGACCCTTCTATAAGAGAAGGAATGAATCTCATGGCACACTATGCAGGTAAAAGGCTTCTCGTATCACCAAATACAAAAATCTATTCTTTCAGTCAATTCTTAAGCAAGCAAAATCTGAGTTACCTTAATGAAAGAAGGCAGTCAACCCTTCTGTTAGAGCAGGAGTTCAAACTTATGGCACAAGAAGCAAGAGCCAAATCGAACAGACAAGAAGTAAGAACAAAAGTACAATCTATAGGTATACTATGCAAGTAATATAGCAGCGAGTTTAGCTCTCAAACCAACAAACAGGTCACAGAATTAGACACAGCCCCAGCCCTTAGGGTCAAAGAAAAAGTAAGAAGAATGCCCTCAGATGTTCTCATTTCCCTTGCTTCAAGTGTCAAATGGGATAGAAACAAATTAACTCTTGTTTGGTAAATCTTTTTTCAGATTTTAAGCACTTCATTCTTAACCTCACTTTTCATTGGACCTACTACTTTTATCCACTTTTTAACCACACATTTCATAAAACACATCTGCTTATAATCTCAAAAAACTTTGTCTAACAAGGGCTTTATCTGTTCTATTGATAATTTCCTGAATGAATCTCAGGAAATCTTGTCAACTAACTATGAAGTCGTGTTTTATGCTCTTCGAATCAGAATGTGAAATGGAAAACAAGAAAGTACTTGATGTAACGCAAGGGATCAAATTATGGATATTTCGAACAACATTATGATCATAAAGAAATTATTTTTACACTACTTCTTACACGTAGATAAGAATTTTTAATAAAACATGATTATCCCACTACTAAAAGAGCATATGAAAAGGTAAATGAATTGAAAAGTAAAATTCCAAGAGCATCATAATTTTGAGAGAAGACTATTCAGAAAAGTGGTATACTTTTAGAAAAGAACACAACCAAGGGCACCATAATATCAAAAGAAAGACAATTCAAGCTAGAGGAATTATCATTAGAAAATCCACAAATCTTTATCGAAATTTTTTGAGTAAAATTTAGTGAAGAGAAAAAGAAATATCTCTCTCTTAAACTTGATGGCTTGTTCCAATCATCATTCTTCCTCTGGAAATTTTTTTTGCATCTCGCAAATAAGACATTTGCCGAGGGAGCAGAAGTCCTTTTGAAAGAAGCTATTTAGAAACAAATATACTGGTTCCTACTTCAGGAACAAGCATAACATAAAAAAATTGCTCACTTTTATCTTAATAAAAAAGTAATCAAGTGTATGTCTCTCTTGAACTTGATGGCTTGTTTCAATCATCATTCTTCCTCTGGAACCTTATGATGGTAATATAGAAGGTAGAAATGAAGATCTATTGAATAGGAAGAGGATTGTTCATCTAACTCGTGTTGAATGAAAGATTGTGTACTATGCTGGTCGGTTAATTGAGTTAGTAAACTTGTACACATCCATTATTTAGAACAATTATTAGTTCGAGGAAATTTCATCCAATATCATTTTTTTCACGTTTGATTTAAAAAAAAAAAAGAAATCACAACTTTTTAAAAAGATTTGCATGAATGACATTTATTAAATTTTTGACCAAAATACTCATACAAACTTTTTAAAGAGTGAATAATTAAAGAGTAATATTATTCATAGTCAATGATTGTAGTATTCAATCTATGTTTATTTAATGCATAAGTTTGTTATTTGAGGCAATAGTTTGTCATTTGTAATGCATTTTTCTTTGCCCACTTCCCACCACCATATCCATCCATCCATCCTCACTGTAGCATCACTCCAACCACCAACCACCTCTACCTATCCCATCTCCATTAGATCCAAACCCCCTGCCACCACCCCTCTACCTGTTTCATAAGGTCACACCGCTACCTCTCCTAAAAAGTCGCTAATAATCCATTCTAATATAAGATTTAATTTAGGAGATGAAAACTATCCCAAGCAGGGGCGGAGCCAGGAAAAGATGTTGTGGTGGGCTAAAATAAAACTAAAAAAAATAAATCAATGAACTCACGCTGTGAGAGATGCTCCATACCACACCAAATATAGTTCAAAAAGCTAAACTTATGACACTGATGACAAAGTGAGTCAGATACTTAAATAAGTATAAACACATAAATCTTTAAAATGTCTTACTAAATCTTTGTAGCTTTTCTTGCCAAATAAAAAATCTTGACACCTTTCTAGAAAATATAAAATGTGCCAAATAAAAAATCTTGAAAACTAACTCAAGCACGGGCGGAGCCACAAAAAGATGTTGTGGTGGGCTAAAATAAAACAAAAAAAAATAATAAATCAACGAACTCACGCTGTGAGAGATGCTCCATACCACACCAAATATAGTTCAAAAAGCTAAACTTATGATACTGATGACAAAGTGAGTTAGGTGCTCAAATAAGTATAAACACATAAATCTTTAAAATGTCTTACTAAATCTTTGTAACTTTTCTTGCCAAATAAAAAATCTTGACACTTTCCTAGAAAATATAAAATGTGCAAAAGCATGATAGACATAAACAAATATTGTATACCCTCTAACAAAAAATTAAGAAAAACCTATTTTCACTATTATGAGACTCAGAGCCAAAAAAAAATCAAGAAGTATTCCTGTTATTAAAGGTTCTTAGTCAATACACATTTTTGAAAAACACTATCTAATATGGGCATTAGCCTTCTATATCTTCACATTTTAGTTCCACCCGAAGGGGGAAAAATTGACCAAGAATATCAAGAGTTCAAAGAAATTGGATTTATTTCACTTTCATGTTTGACTTACTTCAATAGTATAATTTTAATAATTTTAATTTATAAATAAATATTTTTTTAAGAAATATTTTTTCTACGGATAAAATTAGATATAAAGCAAGTTATCTATTTTGATAATAACATCTATTTCATGGTCAACAAGTATTTTTTAACTTATAAGTATAATTAATAAATAAAACATACAAAAAAATAAATTTTAACTACTCTTAAGATTTTCAATATTATTACTATTATTTTCATTAGATAATTTTCTTGCTCATAAGCCTACTAACATGGATATGCTTTCTGATGTGAAGAGGTTATAACATCAATAAATCCAATTCTATCATCTCATTTGGGTTTTATTTCTTTGGACTACTGTAGCAAAAATAAAGTTATTCTTTGCCTTTCACCTACCAAATTAAATTTTGAAAGAAGTTCTACTATTTTGAGTAAGAGATTTGGAAGTGGGCTAATTCTAAAATTTGGTCCATTGAAGAAATTAGGTTGGAAGTTGGCAAATATTAGAGAAAGTGGATGGTAGGCTAATTCTAAATTTGGGCCAAAAAAATAACTTTTTAAGAAAAAGTTACAAAGTAAAATAGGAAATGGGCTAAGGCTGTACTCGGCTGAAGCCCAGTGCAGCCTCCCCCCATATTCGCCACTGTTACGAAATATGCGGAGAATAATGAATATTAACTTTGAATGTGTGATTGATATTAAAGTTTGACTTTGAATGTATAGTACAAGTAACTTTTTAAGTTACTAATATTGCCAAGCACATGCAAAGTCTTTACTCACATTTTCCTTTTTTTAAATATATAAACTATTTTTGAGTTGGGATATTAAGGGAACAATAATGCTAATCAAACAAGGATTGGAAACGGGTGCTTTGAAAGGTCTTGAGTTGTTTTTTTTAATTGTTCAATAACATTGTGCCATGTACCCCTTTGTTTTTAAAATCTGTCGATCATTGAACTTGTCACTGTAGCATAAATCTTAATGGAGTGTGACAGGACAATGCACTGCAGGATGGTGTCGATCAATGTCATTTTCGCTTTGTTAAAGACTTTTGATCAATAGTTTTGAACATTTTAGAGTTCTTTATGTTAATTTCCATTTCATATGATATACTTCCAATCTCGACAGGACCTCGATAATGGGCCCACACATTTTCGATAAAACTGCAATCACAATCTAGCGATGCTATAAATATAATTAGCATTTCTTGTCTATTTCCCATATTATAATATCCCATGTGCACTTTCTCTATATAACCGCCACATAATGTTTTTCAAATTCAGAAAACTTTAACGCTATTCTGCACATAGAGATGTCAACGAGCCAAAGTCCGCGGCTCATGCATGGCCCGTTCATAAAAAAGCTCAAACTTTTTTAGCTAGAGCCGAGCCCTCAGTCGAATTTTGGAGGCTTAACTAAGGCTTAATTGAGTTTGGCCGAGCCCGCTCACGAATTGTTTATTTATTTTTTTGAATTCAAGAAATATTCACGTTAAGAGAAGTTAAACAAGTTCTTTTTCTCGATTAAAATACAATAAAAAAATATATGCATATAGATAAGATAATATATGAATTAGAATACAATTTCAAGTGTATACATATCTTGATATTCACTTGTAGAATTAAAAAATATTGGAATAGAAAATATCTTTTAAATTTCAACACCACAAGATAACAAATAATATTATATTAACGCTAATACTAATGATTATAATAATAATTAATAAATTATAAATATAAATAGTTGTAACATGATTATGAATATTAATTATGTAAGCATATTTATATATAAGTTGTAATTTATTGATTTAAATCTTAAATTAAATATTAATAAAACAAAAAATTGAAAATTGAGAACGAGCTAGGTCGAGCCTATGACACGGATCATTTCACGAACTGACGAGCTGCACTGGCTTGGCCTGAATCTCGAGTTAGCCATGGGCCGCCCCAGTCGACGGGCTCATTTGCCTCCCTATTGCTACGCATACATATCCCTTGTTTGAGTCTCATTCTTTTTATGAGAATGCATTTTGAATAGTGTGTTGAAGGGAAATGTATGGTTAAAAAATAAGGAAAAATTTTGAATTTGTGTGCAATTTTATTTTATTGAAGATTGTGTGGTTGAAATGATTTTTTTTTCCAAAGAATGGGGGTTAAAATCCTGACCCTCAAAACATGTCCCAAACTTCGTCTTTCTCTTGAGTCACTAATCCTAATCTGCTCAGACATAACCGTTAGGTTCTTCAACCGTTGGAATTTTCCAAACCCTAATCTTTTGATCAGGTAATTCTCCTCGAATCACTTTGTTTAGTAGAAGAACCAGTCATGTGTTCGGTTGCTCTAGAATCAATAATCAACGGATTATGAGAGGAGGACAATACATAGTGAGAAGATACATTACCTAATTGAGCGAAAGTGGCCATAGAAGTGGAAATGGCCCGTTTATAAGCTAAGAACTCAGCATACTCATCGCGTGATACACATAAGAAGTCAAACTCTAATGCTAAACTGGAGTAAGTCATTAGTCCAGATACTGGGTGATGATCTATATTAGACGAGACTTGATGGACAAAACTAGATGGTTTTCCATGTAACTCCCAACAATAATCAACGATGTGACCTATACGACCATAGTAAGTACATTTTCAAGGTTCACAATTTATCGAACGAACATTGCCTCTCGTGTCTTATCCACCCTGAGAGCTAAAATCATGTCCACGATTATCGTTACGTTTACCCCTAAACGACATGATATTATCCACACAAACTACTAATAGTAATTAAAGGACCATGAGCCAAGTAGCCCAATAATAAAACCAATAATGGTTAAACCAACATTAATAGGCTTGAAATTAAAGGAGCCTACCCGCAACATAAACAACCCGACAATAAAACTAAATTAAATCTCACCTCTTGAGCTAGTTTTTAGGGTTGAGAAGGCCCAAGTTACAAGTTAGTCCACATACACAGATGTCTTCCATGCACTATATCAAAATTTGAAGCACAATTGATCTCAAAATCACAGACCAGCGGATCTCCACTCCGAATCATGCTACAACTCACAAAAAAGAATCACAAATTAGCTCGACAAATTTCACCTCCAACACCGAAGATGAAGCCGACCAAACCCATACAACAGTGTACCCAAGGGCAGAACTGAAATTGAAGAAATCGGAAAAAATGAAGGTAAATATCAAAGTTTAGAATCAATGCTCTAATACCAGTGTTGGGTGGTCTTAGGCCTTCTCAACCCCAAAAGCTAGCTCAAGAGGTGAGACTTTTCCCTCACACTTAAAAGTTGAATACCAACCTAATTCACAATTGACGTGAGACAACCTCAACAATCTCACCCTCACACATCGGACTTTGTGGGAGACCAAACACGTCTCTCCCCACACATCGAGCACTACGTAAGGCCAAACCCATCTCCCCCTTATGCAACAGGGCTGCGAGAGACCAAACCTGTTTCTTCCTCACACAAATCGGTATCTCCGTGACTGTTGGGCTGGAGACTTGTTGATAAACCGATCTTTGATACCAGTGTTGATGAAAAACTTTGGAGAGAAGAAGATTATTATTGTTCCTCTCGTTTTCTTTTATTATTTAAAGATACTAAAAGTACATACATAGAAAGATACGGTACAAATATGGAAACGAAATAAGCCTAATTGCCTCTTGTCTAATCTACGTTATTCTAAATTATTTATTTTCTTAACAAAGGCAAAGATTTGGAAGATACTACCATGTATCGTCAACTTGTGGGAAGTCTAATTTACTTGATGCTAATGAGACTAGATATTTCGTTCGCTGCTGGAGTGTCAAGTTGATTTTTGTAGAATCCAAGAAGCCTCATCTAGAAGCTGTTAGGTGTATATTGAGGTATGTGAAGAGAACCATTAATTTTGGCCCGTTATACAAGAAAGGAGGAGCAATCAAAATAGTTGGATAGTGTGATGCAGATTATGCTGGAGACCATGATGCAAGACAGTCAACAACGGGCTATGTTTACCATCTTGGTACAGGACCAATTTCTTGGTGTAGTAAAGACAACCAACAGTATTACTCTCAACTACTGAAGCAAAATATAGAGCAACAGCAATAGCAGCTTAAGAAAGTACATGTTTAATGCAGCTAATAAAGGATTTGCACCAAAAAATAGACTACTCAGTGAAACTTTATTGTAATAAACAGTCAGCTATACAACTAGTAGAAAATCCTGTATTTCACGCAAGAACTAAGCATATAGAAGTTCATTATCATTTCCTCGGAAAGAAGGTGCTAAGTGAAGAAATAGAAATGAAACCAATCATGACTGGAGACCAAGTTGCAGACATGTTCACTGAAAGTCTAAATTCTTCTAAGTTCGTAGAATTTTGTGAATGACTTGGTATCACAAAAAAATCAAAGAAGTATGCTCTGAGGGGGAGTGTTAAAAGTCTTTCTCAGAAATTTCCCAAAAGCATTGCAACATATGCTGGCCAATGATAAGCTTTTCATAATTGTGAAGTGTCCCGCCGAAAACTTTGTCTAATTAAGAATTTCAAGCAGCTAGATTTTCTTCTTCTTAAAGAAACCTGCACAAGGATTCTATTGGCTTCCTAGCATCATTAAAACCTGTCCTCCAATTCATATTGGCTAGCCATAAAATTTATTCGTTTGAAGATAAGTTGTTGGTGTGCTCATTTGCTATTGGTCTGATGATGCATCTGCTTGTTTCTTCTCCTGCTGGCTGCCGCCTATAGATTTCTATAAACAGGGGAGCTGCCTCATTTTGCAAGTGTGGTCTGATGATTTTTGAAAGATTGCATTCTGATCAGTTTTGAGAAGTGTGTGTTCTTATCAGTTTTGAATGTACGTGTTCTGATAAGCTTTTAAAGTGTGTGCTTGAGCAGTTTTGAGTACGTGAGAGCTTCGGTTCCTTGTTATGTGAGTGCAGAAAAATAATAGCCGTGTTTTGAGTGATGTTACTAGAGTTTCATGTACTTGTTTTTTATTTAATTTAAGTGTGCCTTAATCCCTTTTAAGTGTTAACAGACTCCAAAACACTGCAAATGGCTGTTCCCAGATTATTCAATGGAGTCGAGAATCATAGTTCCCTTGCATAGGCTTTTCAATTTTGATATATTGAGGAGCGACAAACTCTTTAACCTTTGCAGAGTGACAGCAGCACTACTGTCTGAATCCATGCTGACTCCGTCTTCGTCTCTTATTATCTCCATTTCTGCACATGATGTGACATTTATGTCTTCAAGGTTCAGATTATGTTGCAAACCCCAAGGAGAAGCTTCTTGATTTTCCCCACATTCTTGAAACCATAGCGAGTGATTATTTATTTATGTGATTATATTCCCACAATCTTTAGCACAAGGGTCCACCAAAACACAGTGCAAACAGCAATTTCATGAATATAATTATTTATGTTTACAGATCAAACTATAAATTTCATCAGTTCAATTATGAAGGATCCCCAAGAAATCGAGAAAGTAATATGTGATAAACAGAGATGAGTAGTTGAGGAACAACAAAAGTGACATCATTTTTGCATTAAATAGGTAAAAATTTAAAGAAAGAAACTAAGATGCTTATGCGATTATTACTATCTTTGATCATGAAACTTCACTTGGCATGGGGCAAGCTCTAGATTATAAATATTCTACGAAGGGTTGAAGGAAATTTTGGGGTTGGGATGGACCCACTCCAATGATTCGCACCATTCTTTCTCTTCTTTGAATATATGTATACTTTTGAGAAAGGGAGGATGAGATGGTTGTCCATCGAGAGGTGGCAGAAACAAAGGCATCTTCTTTCAGCTTTTTGACAAAAACAACCCAATTTACTCGATGGAATTACAAATTACGGTTCCCTTGCAGATGCTTTTCAATTTCGTACACTCTGGGGCATCAAACTCTTTAACCTTGGCAGGGTAACATTAGCACTACCGTTCGAACCTAGGCTGCCTTCATCATTGTCTCCTATTACCTCATCCATTTCTACACATGATTTGACTGCCAACTCTCGGCGGTTATGGAGGTTATTTAGCAAACTCCGAGGAAAATTTTCTTCATTTTCCCACAATCCAGAATCTCCAACTTTTGAAGCTGGGTAAATTCATCACATGGAAGATGTGCCGCTGTTACTCCTCCGCTGCTCTATAGGAGACGAAGGAGGAAGATGATTTGAAGTAAGCATGTTTTAGTTTTTCATTTAGTGCTTATTCGGATAAAATTATAAGTTATTAAAATTATAATGCTATAGAAATTTTTTGTGGATAAGTGAGTAGTTGTTGTACGTCTTATGAAATGTTTGGTTAAAAATTAAAATTACAAACGCACTGCTTGTGATTGTAGAGAGAGGATATTTAGTTCAGGACTTTGGAGTTTTACTGACTAATATTTATTGTTATAGTTTGGTTTCTTATCAGGCTGGAATTATGATGAAGGGGCAGATCAAGATTCATTCATGGTTTCAGAGCAGCAGCATCAGTTACTGCAAGGTTCTTGTTCATTCTCATGCCAGTCCAGACATATGTTAACTTGCACTTAAATCTAGAACTAATTCAAACATGATATTTGAACTTATTCTTTGTCTTGCCTAGTACTACTATGTTTGATAATGTAAACTTTATGTTACTGTTTGTTCCATAAATCTCCTGCAAGCATCGAATGTTGGTAATGTCATGATTATTAGTGTTAACAGATGTGCTTAATAATGGATATTATTCTGGGAATTGACGTTCGAAGTTTGCTGCTGCTTTATTTTTTCTGCATGGCTTCTCTCGTCCATGTCCTAATAGTACCCAACGCATCTTTCTATCACACTTACAACCTCTGTCATCTTTACCATACTAATACAAAAACCATTGGTTACTAATGTCACTGAAGAGACAAGTGAAGAAACCATATTTATTTTTGTAAAGGAAAAAGGTAATATGAGCAAAGGAGAATGGAATTTCCCCTTGTGATTATGTGTATTTGTCTCTAAGAATAAAAAAAGATAAATTCAAATTTGAATACATGAATCGTTTTTTATCACTGCATCGTGTTCATTTTAAGATACCAAATAAATCTTCCGTAGCTGCATAATGGCCCTGTCTATTTGCTAAAGAAAATTCAAAGATTCAAAAGGGAATAACTATACAAGCATGAATAGAACACATTCTGAGGGAAGCAGAGCGAGACTATCTTCATCTCAAGACTCAAATCAACTTATTCACCAAGAAGCAGTTGCAGGATTAATGATGTCTACAAATCCGAATGTAAATTTGATCAGTCTTCGTTTATGTTAACAGAGGACTTCCTGGCTTTGGCATCCCCTCCTTGGCAGTTAAGGTAGGTACCATTAGCTCACCCTTGCAGGATCACGATCTTTTGTCCCGGCCATTGTAGCACGTGCGTCGCGCAAGGCATAAGGGGCATGATGACTTGACATCATCCTCACCTTCCTCCCATCATGACGTCTGAGTCAAATATAATTAACGAAGGGTTGAAGGACACTTTTGGCATTGGGCTGGTCCCACTCCAGTGATTCCCACCATCCTTTCTCTTCTTTCCACAGTACTATCTTTTTGAAAGATGGAGGCGGAGATGGTTGTCCATTGAGAGGAGGCAGAAACAAAGGCAACTTTCTTACTTTTGTAATGTACTCCATATCAATTTCCTCAATGGAATCACAAATTATTGACCCCTTGCAGATGCTTTCCAATTTTGGCAGATCGATGAGGTACAAATTCTTTAACCTTGGCAGCGTGATGATACTTTCTGCACCCAAGTCTCTAATTTCATCATCTCCTATTATCTCCTCCAATTCTGCACATGAATCAACTTTCAATATGTTGAGGTTTTGAAGGTTCTGTACCAAACTTAGAGGGAGAAGCTTCTTGATTTTCGCGCACTTCACAACCTCCAACCTTTGAAGGTGAGAAAAAGGACCATGTGGAAATGGTGCAACTGCTGGTACTACTTCCCACTTGATGAGACCAAAAAAATTCTGCAAGTCCTGAAGATGCAGACTTTCAAGGTAATGGAGTGGTATCAAGTAAGACTGCTGTTCAACTTCTGCCATTGTTTCTTTCTCAAGCGACAATCTCAAAATGCACTCGATTCCATCCTCTTTTTCAATATAGCAGTGCTTCAATTCTGTAGGATTATTTAATTGTTGGAAATCATCAAATAAGCAGCTACTCAGACCACATTGATCAAACCGTAAGTACTCAATATCTCGTGGCAGCATAATCTCATCTTTTCCTGTTTCGCCTTTCTTAAGACTGTCTTTTCCAAAAGTTACCAATTTAAATGCTAATCGTTCAGGGTTGTGATAACTATAAGAACATCTGTCACCTATTTGAATATCATAGAAACTGAGCTGCCTATCACTTGGTCGAGACTTCATAAATATGTTGAAATCATGCATGCAGCGAAATTTGCCTTGAAATTCTTCTAGTTGTTTCAATCCTGCAACTTGTTCTACTGGTATTGTCATCCATGTAGGGAGTGTGAGACGCTGAAGAAGTGACATTCCTTGTGAAAACCCAGTTGGAATTGTTTCTATACGTGAGCCAACTGTGTCCAAGCATTTGAGAATGGTTAAACTTTCCAAGCCTTGGGGTATTTCCTTAATGCCAGTATAACTGAGGTCCAGCTCTTTCAGTGCCTTGAGGTTTTCCAATGGTGGCACAAACACGAGTTTCCAACAACATCCGAGCAATAATGCATTAAGTTCCTCCAAGTTCGATATGGAACTAGGCAAGTACTCAATCAGAGTGTAACTCAAATCGAGAACATGCAGGCCACGCATCTGCAAAAAGATTGAATCTGGAATTGATTTCAAAGGATTGGAGCTTAAAAGCAAGGTTGAAAGTTTAGGACACTTGGGTGATGTGAAGCTCGAAATTTCTTCTATATTGTTCCTGTTGGATAATTTAATTCTTTAAATTACTAGATCTTTCATGTTAAATCATCAAGAAATATAATAATTAAAGCGGAAGCATACCTGAATCTGACATGGTTAATGCAATATGGATTTCGCGGTATGATCTTCCAAATCTACACGCAGTCTCCTTTTCCTCTCTGTGATGGGATGCAGTAGAGAATGAACAATAATCTGTTGCGTGTGATCTGGGGACCATAACCTATTTATATGAGGATGCCCTTTGACCTAATTCGGCCCATCATAGAATTAGGACTTGGACCCGGTCTCTACACATATGTAAACCCATACTTTAATTGGATACATTAAAGCCCAAAACCAAAAAATCATATTAGATCACTTTAATTGGGCTCAACCGAATTCGATAGCCTATAATTTAATACACAATTATTCACACATACAAGCCCATCTTTAATTAAAAATTCTTACAATCTCCCACTTGGGCTATATGTGTCACCTTATAATTGTGCATTAAACATAACCTTATGAGTACTCAGAATTTTGCTATCATTACCGAATGTATCCCCAAACAATCCCGTCCATCAATCATATCAACATAGGATCAAAGCGGCTTTCGCTACTTTCATGTAGCTAAACCCATCAATGGTCACGTACATCAATATAACCGAATGACATGGATCAAGTATGGATGTGTAGCATGGAAATTACATGTAATGTGATCTGTAACATGCCTATTTCCAACTGGTCCACCTTAATACCTTAGTGAGATCATTTTAAACAAGTTCAGAGATAATTAACCAAATAACTTTATAACTGAAAATAACTTTAACTTTAAACCGTATCAAAATGTGCCGTGATCAAGAAGTTCTGTCACTTCTTCAATCATTTTATCAGCACATTTTGCCAAGGTCACACGCGAAATACCACTATTTTGGTTCACTTCTGTTTCCAAGCTTTCGAATTCTTTTTGCTTTGATACTACATTGCTCAACCAATATTTTACCACACTTTTTCGCATTTTTCCTGGATGACGTTCTTCCTCTCTTAGCCTTGCAACCATATCAGCTTCTTGAGAGTTGAGGAGTTCAAGCTTCCTCTTAAGATTTTGCATTTTTTTCTCAAGGTTGTAATAATCGCTCGCCACATTCACCGCGAAGTTAGCTAACATGTCACTCATGGTCTTGTCTACAGATAAGACGCCCAAAGTAAATCACACAAACCCCACCTAAGTAAAAGAACAAAAAAGAAGAAGATAAAATAATAGCATTTAGATCTTGACTCTACACTGCAGATATAAAAATACTTGCAAAGAAATAGACGGACAGTAAGCACATCAAAGTCTCTGCATAATAACATTTGGAAAGAATGATTCAAAAAATATAATTTGTATGAAAAATTCCAAAATAATAATTAATTATGCTAAAAGACATGGTGTTTGTTACCTCTAAGACAAAACTAACACTGGAGTTTTTACTGCAAGAAGCTGATGAGCCAAAAGACGAGATACCAATCTGCCTGGTGTTGTTGTAATTGTTTCCTAGCTGATGAACGGATATGTGAAGCTGGTTCAATGGCAGATTTAGGAAGAGACCGGCCAGGTTCCTGGATGGACACGAGTTGACTTCAAGCCTAAGTCTTCATTTAATTCTGATATAGGTATTCTTACCATGAATTGGCTTATGTTATTAGCCCATGTTTCAGCCCTTTTATTTTTTATTTATTGTTTTTAATTTTTTTTTTTGGAGATATTGTGTTTTTGAATATTGATTTTTTGAAGAATGTGTAGTTAAACCATTCTAAAAATGAAAAGTTCGACACAATTGGAATTTTTTTTTGAAAATTGGATGTGTCATCTATTTCGAGAGTCAGGTCAATGCCACATCTTTTTCTCAAGCATCAATATCAAAAGTTTTGAATTTACATAGAAGTAAATTGATGTTTAAGTAAACTTATAGTTACAACGAATAGAATTTACCTTGTTTCAAACATTTCGTCGAATATTTATATCTTTCCATGATATTTTCTTCCATATACTTACCTTAATTTCCTCATCTTTATTCAGCCTTTTCATTTTTCTTCAAATCATTGCATGTGGGTCCCACACCACAATAACTTGCTACTTGATCGAAAGTTGTTTTTAATATCTGACCGTATAACATAAGGGCGATTTTGCAAAATAAAAAAAATGGGAATATGAAACGTTTGATATATAAAAGAGTAATTATATTCACGCCACGATTTTTTATTTCTTACACAATATTTTAATTGTACTTAAGATTCTTAATATTTGTTCATTGTAACATTTATATTTCTAACGATTTTTTTATATTATTCTTATCCTCGAACTTTTCATTAGTTAACATGTTTTCTATTTAATAACATTTTTATGTTCAAAAGTCTGTTAAAATGACGTAAAATAATTTATTTTCCCATCACATTTTTAAAAATAAATAAATAAAAGTGCAAAAAAATATTTTTTTTCTACATTTCAAAACATAAGAGTACAATATTTGGATATAAGTCATCGCAAAAAACGAGACGTACTAATTATGGAAGGTTGAAGATAAGAATTCGACGGAAGAAATTTAAGGAAATAATTGCTACAATGAGCAAAAATTGAGGAATGTAACTACAATTAAAATATAGTGTATCAAATAAAAATTGTTGTGGCAATATATGAATGGAGGAGGGCTATTTTCATGAATAATTTATTCAAGATTTGAATTTTTAAAATATCAAATTTTGCTGGAAAAAAAGCTCATTTTAAGTTTATCATACAAGGACTAAGTCAACTTTAAACATGATAATTAAGTAGCAATTTTCTTTTTGACTGGTCCACGGATTCTAGAAAGATTGGTGTGACAAAGATTATTAATAAGCGGCTTGACTTATTAACATTGTTGCATCAACAATGCTTGGTGTACACTCTTATTTATACCAAGTTACACAACCCCCTCACAAGTAAGAAAGCCCATGTTAAATATTTTATTCATAGGGTCCCTCACGTGAGGGCTGGAATAACTCTTTTTGCATTAAAATATTTTACCAACCCCTAAATTTATTATGTAATAATATTGTAGATCAAGATTGATGAATGTTAAAATTGTCGAAAGAATGGTTTCAAATGATCGATATGATTTTTAATAATGTTTTTACTATTATATTGTTGTAAAAAATAATATTGTAAAATATCAATGTTTAAGTGAACAAGAAGAATGGCATTTACCACAATTAGGCCTAAAACATATATAATATGGGTATTCTTTTTTTCGCTTTGATAACATTGAATATTATAGAAAGACCGTAATAAAACCAATTAGATGAAATACGATCAATATTGATGTCCAAACAAACAAGTGAAGAAAATAAGAAAGGGAAGAAGAAATTAATTAAAGATGAACAATTACAAATGAAGTTTGATTGCTTAGATGACTACATTAATTTCCATTTAGTATTTTGTCATGTTCGTGCCAAAAATACAAATAAATTTTCTAAGACTGCATCTTTCTGCCAAAAGAAGTTTTAAGAGCAAAGGTGTGCAACCCTTGCAGAAGCTTTTCATTTTCAAAAGTGCTAGGTGCACGGCATTTTGTACAGCAAGTTTGACAGTCCTCTCACATAGAGGGGGTAGGGCCCTGATTAAAATAATCACAGTCTTATAAGAGGGCTGTCAAATTATAAGTGTACAGCAGATAGCATTTTTCTTTCGATTTTGATAGATTGAGGAATGACAAACTCTTTAACCTTGGTAAGATGACAGCAGCACTACCGTCTAAATCCATGCTGGCTCCTCCTCCGTCTCTTAATCTCTTATCATCTCCTTCATTTATGCAATGATGTGACATTTAAGTCTCCCAGGTTCAGATTATGTTGCAAACTCCGAGGGAGAAGCTTCTTGATTTTCCCACAATCTTCAAACCTTAACGTGTGATTATTTATTTATGTGTATATATTCCTACAATCTTCAACACAAGGGGCCGCCAAAACCCAGTGCAAACAGCAATTGCATGATTATTTATGTTTACAGATCAAACTATAAATTTCATCAGTTCAACTATGAAGGATCTCCAAGAAATCGAGATAGTAATAAGTGGTAAACGGAGATGAGTAGTTTAGGAACAACAAAAGTCGCATTACTTTTGCATTAAATAGGAAAAAAGTTAAAGAAAGAAATTAAGATGCATATGCAATTATTACAATCTTTGATCATGAACGTTCACTTGGCAGGGGGCAAACTCTAGATTACAAATATTCAACGAAGGGTTGAAGGACATCTTTGGCGTTGGAATGGTTCCACTCCAATGATTCCCACCATTCTTTCTCTTCTTTGAATATATGTATGCTTTTGAGAAAGGGGGGATGAGATGGTTGTCCATCGAGATTTGGCAGAAACAAAGGCATCTTCTTTAAGCTTTTTGACAAAAACAACCCAATGTACTCAATAGAATCACAAATTACGGTTCCCCTGCATATGCTTTTCAATTTTGGCATACTCTGGAGCATCAAACTCTTTAACCTTGGCAGGGTAACATCAGCACTCCTGTTCGAAACTAGGCCGCCTTCATCATTATCTCCTATTATCTCCTCCATTTCTACACATGATTCAACTTTCAACACACGGAGGTTATGGAGGTTATTTACATAACTCTGATGAAGAAGTTTCTTCATTTTCCCACAATGCAGAATCTCCAACTTTTGAAGCTGGGAAAATGCACCATGTGGAAGAGGTGCTGCTGCTACTCCTTCTTCGCTCTTTACAAGACCAATAAAATTTGGCAGGTTCAGAAGATGCAAAATTTGAAGGCTTTGGAGTGGGATCGAAAGAGAATGTTCTTCTACTTCTTCCATCAGCTCCTTCAGAGATGATAATCTCACAATGCACTCTGTTCCATCCTCTTTTTCAACATGGCACTGCTTCAATTCTAGAGAATTATTCAATTTTTGGAAATCATCCAATAAACATCTACTCAGGCCACATTGTCGAAAGAATAGTTCCTCAATATCTTGTGGAACCATAATTTCATCTTGGCATAATCCTTGCCCTTTCTTCAGACTGTCTTTTCCAAAAGCTACCAATTTACAAGCTAATCTTTCAGGGTAGTAACATCTATTACCTCTTCCATCACCTATCTGAATATCATAGAAACTGAGCCGCCCAGCATTTAGTTGAGACTTGATAAATCTGTTGAAATCACACATGCTGCTCAATTTGCCTTGAAACTCTTCCAGTTGTTTTAATCCCTCGACTTCTTCAATTGGTACTATTATACATTTAGGCAGTGTGAGGCGTTGAAGAAGTGGGAGTCCCTGTAGAATCCCTGTTGGAATATTTTCTATACATGAGTCGAATGTGTCTAAGCGTTTGAGATTGGTCAAGCTTTCCATGCCTTGAGGTATTTCCTTAACACCAGTCTTACTGATGTCCAGCTCTCTTAGTGCCTTGAGGTTTCCCAGTGGTGGTACCAACATGAGTTTAAAACAATACCTGAGCAATAATGCATTAAGTTCCTTCAAGTCTGATATGGAACTTGGCAAATACTCAATATTTGTGTAACACAAATCGAGAACATGTAGGCTATGCATTTGCTCAAAGAACAAATCTGGAACTGACTTCAAAGGATTGAAGCACAAAAGCAACGTTGAAAGTCTAGGACACTTGGGTGATGTGCCACTTGAAATTTCAGCTATATTATTATGCATCAAGGAAATCTTATCCAAATCTTCCCTCCATTCTTGTGCCTCTGGTATTTTCTTCAACTGAAGTCCAGCTTTTACCATATACCTAGGCTTGTCTTTAGTGATACTTAAAGCCATGTCTCTAATGAGATCATGCATCTTCACTTGTTCATTTCCATGATAACTTGTACTTCTTTCAAGCAAGCAAACATTCTCCAATTTATTCAGTATTGTGTGACCTTGGTCAAAGTCTGCTTGCCTGCTTCTTCTTCTTTCCATCAAATCCTCTGAAATAAATCTTGTTATCAATTCGTCTCTTTGAATGCAGTAGTCTTCGGGATACAAGGAGGTATACAAAAAACAACGTTGTAATTTTGGATCCCTCAACCGATTAAAACTACACAAGAGTATTGGTAACACCTCATTTTCCATGTCCGTTTGTCCAACAGAAGATTCTTTTAGTTCCTCCAAGGTATCCCTCCACTCATGAATGTCAATCACCCCCCTCAAGCTTCCAGCCATGGTGATAATTGCAAGAGGCAAACCAGCACACTTCTTTACCACTTCTCTTGCTATCTCTTCCACTTTGGGTGGAAGTCGTATGCCATAACTAAGTTTGTTCATAAAGAGATTCCAAGCTTCTTCCTCCGAAAGAACTTCCACTTTTAGATACTTATGGCATTCCATTTTGCGACACACCTCTAGTGATCGACTAATTACTATCATCTTAAATCCATATATAGCAAGAGAGGGAGAAATTCCAATCCTTTGTGAAGAAAATGAAGTCCACACATCATCGAAAATGAATACAGATCTCTCTATTCTTTTGAATGCCTTACCCAATTTGGCTGCTCTCTTGTGCTCATCACCTTTAGCCGAAAGATCTAGATTCAATGCTTTAGCGATGTCATTTTGCAACTTGCGAATGTTCAAATCTTGTGAGACAGTAAACCAAAAGACATTAGCATGGAACACAGTTTCATTCTTTAGCTTATTATAGATACATTGTGCGAGGGTTGTTTTTCCAACTCCTCCCATACCATAAATGCCAATAGTTGAAACCTCATCACTCATCAACCATGACCAAACTGTCCCAATATTTTTTTCAAATGCTTGATGCTTCCATTCTACCGTTACAAATTGCTCATCTATTGTCTCATTAACCTCAAATACGATTCCCTCTGGAAATGTACCTCGATCAACAAGTTCTACCACTTCCTCAATCATTTTATCAACACGTTTTGCCAACTGTATGCGTGAATAAAATTTGCTTTCATTCACTTTTTGTTCCAAGCTTTCAAATTCCTCTTGCTTTTTTTCTACATTGTTCAACCAATACTGGACTTCTCCTTTTCGCTTTTTATTTGGATGGACTTCAGCTTCTCTTAACATAGCAACCACATCAGCTTGTTGAGTATTGAGCAACTCAGTTTTTCTTTTAAGATTTTGCATATTTTCCTCTAGAGTATAATAATTGCTAGCTGCCTTCACAACTATATTGGTCAACATGTCGCTCATGGTATTGCCTGAAGATAATAACTGTCAAAGCAAACAGAACTTTAAACGGAAGAAGTTAGCAGTTGTTGAAATATGGAGCACAAATAATGTACAGTCAGCAGCAACATATTGATAATCAACGAGAAGATAGTCATCAGGAGAAGCATGATGGTGCAGGGTAGAAATGTCATTGAAGGCCATTCTGTTAAATTTTGTTACGTAGCATTCTTTTCTTTTCCCTTTTCTGTTAGATTCTGTTGTATAGCATTTTCTTTGTGAAAGTATTCTAGATCCTTCCCATTCACTGTATATATACGTGTGGAGCTAATCTATTGTAATCACTTGAAGACATTTTCAATAAAATCATTCTTCAAGCTTACATCTGGTTCATTCTGCCTTTTTGCAAAGGGAGCAATTTATTCCCTATTTTCTTATAGCAGTGAACTTCAAAGTGAAGCGAGAAGAACAAATGCAACATCAAGCATTTACAAGGAAAGTTTAACAAAAAGCAAAGTAATTTGGTTTTCTAATGTATAATCAAAGAAAAAGCAGATGGTGCTTATTGTCCAGCATACCCTCGTAGTATCGTGTTAAGGCCACTCTATTAGGATGAAGTTTGATGTACAGCACCGTTTTTAACATTATACATAAGCCATAAAGGTACTCACTTTTCAAAATCCAGAAAACGACGGGATTCTAGGATTCGATCCCCCCCATGATCACAAAAAAACACCAGTTAATATTTCAATTCATAAGCTGATATAACTTCGATCTTCTCTTCTGTATGGTCTTTTATTTACAGGTCTCCATAAGACCTTTGCTTTAAAAAGAAACAGTAAAACCTAGATCATATAAAAGTGTTAACGGCTAATAAACAATTTTATCTTTGCTTAAATCAACACATATTTTTATCAGATAGATATCAAGATTGAGATAGTACCCCAATCAAGAACTCAACAACTAAATTTGAAAGCAAGCAACAATTGGCCACAAACTTCACAATTCCTCTATCAGATCAAAATCTTATTTGTGTTCCCATAAAACAAACGAGAGAATAATAATTTAGAAACTTCAAATCATAAGCTAAAAGACATGGCACTACCTTCAAGTACTGAAACCCCAGAACTTAGCAGAAGATTACAGCTCGATTGTGAGATGCGGATAGAAAAGTGAAGAAACGGGATTACGGGAGTTTCCCGGGGGAGTGAGTTGTTTAACATTAATGATTGGTTGGATTATTTTCTGAATGAATAATGCTAGGTGTACAAGCTACATAGATTATACGTCAAAATGAGATGGAAGAATTTTTTTTATTTGATTGATGAAATTTTGTCACAATAATATCTCATTAAATGCTGTGTATATACATTATTATGTATATGTACCACAATTATTATTTTTTTCCATTGTACTACATGTTAATAATAGTTTACATAATGATTTAGATACACGTGATGTGTTGAAATATGATTATGTCAGAATTTCTTCAGTTAAATTAAGAAAACCTCCCCACTCTCTTTATGATCCCTCTTTTGTATGTAAATCACTATGGGTTAATTTCTCAAACGATTACTAAACTTACTTGAAAAATATAAAACGATTACTGAAGTTTAAAACTTGCAAAAATGATCACTAAAGTTTATAACGCTTTCAGAAACGATCATTGAAGTTTACAAACTTTCAGAAACGGTCACCCAAATTTTTGGGCGAGGTTTGAGGCAAATTTTCGGCAACTTCCGACTATCAAGACCACCGAATTTGGATAATTTTGGAAAGCTTACAATGTCATCTTCAGTTACCACCCAAAATCTCCCCATAACTCCAAATAATTTGACCGGAATAAGCCCACAAAGTTAGCTCCCCGAAATTTGAAAATCTGCCAAGATTTTTCAGATTTTTGGGTAAGTTTTGAGACAATTTTTTGACAACTTCCGACGACCAAGACCCCCGAATTTGGATACTGTTGAAAAGCCTACAATGTCTTCTTCAATTACCTCCCAAAATCTCTCTATAATCCCCAAATGATTCGATCGAAATAAGCCCACAAAGTCAACTCCTCGAAATCTGAAAAATCTGGGAGAGCTGACTTTGTGAGTTTATTCCGACTAAATCGTTTGAAGTTATGGAGAGATTTAGGATAGTAATTGAAGAGGACATTGTGAACTTTTCAACGATATCCAAATCCGACAATTTTGGAGGTCGGAAGTTGCCGAAAAATTGCCGCAAATCTCCCCCAAAAATCTGGGTAGATTTTTCAAATTTCAGGGAGCTGATTTTGTGGGCTTACTCCGGTCGAATCCTTTGGAGTTATGGGGAAATTTTAGGTGGTAATTAAAGAGAACATTGTGGGCTTTCCAACGGTATCCAAATCCGACAGTCTTGGTGGTCAGAAGTTGCTGAAAAATTTCCACAAATCTAGATTTTTCAGATTTCGGGGAGCTAACTTTGTAGACTTATTCTGGCAGAATCTTTTGGAGTTTTGGGGAAATTTTGGGTGGTAATTGAAAAAAACATTGTGAGCTTTCCAACGGTATCCAAATTCAGGGGTCTTGGTGGTCGAAAGTTGCTAGAAAATTGTTGCAAATCTCGCCCAAAAATCTAAAAAAAAATCTGGGCAGATTTTGAGATTTCGGGGAGCTGACTTCGGGGGCTTATTTTGGCCGAATCCTTTGAAGTTATAGGGAGATTTTGGGTGATAATTAAAGAGAACATTGTGAGCTTTCCAACAGTATCCAAATCCGATGGTTTTGGTGGTTGTAAGTTGCCGAAAAATTGCCGCAAGCCTTGCTCAAAAATCTAAAAAATATGGATGACGGATTCTACAAGTTTGTAAACTTCAATAACCATTTCTGAAAGCGCTCTAAACTTTAATGATCGTTTCTGCAAGTTTTAAACTTCAGTGACTGTTTTGTAATTTTCAAGTAAGTTCAGTGATCGCTTGTGAAATTAACCCAAATCACTATATAACTTGAGCATTATTTTTTTCCCCTGGTTATAGCCATTTTATAAAGGGAAATTTCAATTTCCATCCACAACGTTTACTTTCTTTTATATTTATCTCCACTCTTTATTTTCTAACATTTTATTTCCAATTCTTCATTATTTTGGCATCCATAGTCTCGCTTAACGAACAGTCCGGAAAATGATGCCACGTAATGAAATTAAAGAAGATAAAATTCTAATAGTCGTCATTCTTAGTACTCCCGCATCAACACCACTCTCCACCCACACGTGCAGTACTGTTAGGGATGGCAATGGGCCAAGCCAAGTCGCCTCGGCCCTTTAACCCGCTAACTCGGCTCGGATTCGTGGCGAGCTAAGCTCATGGCTTGCGAAGCCGTTGCTCAGGGACGAACTTGGCTTGGTCCACGAGCTTGTGATTTTTTTAATTTTATTTTTATTTTTTGGGTAAATTTGCATATTTTTTGACCTTTTTTTTTGTAAATTTACATATTTTTTGACTAGCCCACAACTCGTCAAAAGTGGCTGGTGGGCACACGGCCCACAAGCCGCTCGTGGGCTCGACTCGTGTGATTGAGCCTCCTACTCAGCTCGGGGTCGGGCTCGTCTTTTGACGAGCCTAAGCCGCCCACGAACCAAGCGATCGAGCCGACGAGCCGCTCGAACCGTTTGAAATCGCTAAGTACTGCAGTAGGATGCTATCTAACATGAATATGAAGCATCTCTTTGAATTATTTGAACTTGAAAAACATGTAGACATCTTTGATTCTTTTTATTCGGAACCTTCTTTTGCTTTCTCCACCAAAACTGGCGGCTAATCTGCGCTAAATTTAAGACTGAAACGAACGAATTCTCAACACGAATTATGCTGTTCCAAAATGCCCTTATTATATTGGGTGCGATCAATTTTTAAAAAATGAAATTTTAAGGTTTTTTATGAAACAATCCGTCAAATTTTGGGGCAGTTTGTCATAAGACTTTTGAAAGGTCAAAAGCGAAATTGCTTTGGAATATATTTGGATAATCTAACTGAATCTATGTGTTTTCCGCAACAATAGGTAAAACTAGAGGAAGAGAACGTGGCTGAACAAGTCTTACAAATTTCTGCGACTCTTATAACCCCATTTTAACTGTCTCAAACAAAGTTTTCTTTTCGAGTCTGTCACCTCCTGCACCGTGTGATCTCACGGGGCGTTGGCTGGTGAAACCTTGAAGTTTCTGAAATAATCTCTTCTTCTTCCTCTTTTTCCCTTTGTTCTTCACATTTATTTAGTTTTAATTCTAAAATGTTGATAAGAAGCACATGTATAGGAGTACCCTGGAGAGTGCTTTCTTGCATTGCTCTTGTTGTGTTTTTTTGTAGCACTGAGATAACTAAGGCTCAAGATTATGACTCCCCCGATACACCGGCGGCACCACCGCCTGAGCAAGGAAAATGTGATGGCATTTTTGTCACATATAATTTTATGGGGCGAGAGAAAATTTATCCATTGGTGAAGAACACATCCGCACAGGCGTGGTCGTTTAAAGCAATGGCGACGGTGTTGAATGCAGGGGCTTATGAGCTGAAATCATGGAAGATTTTCATTGGCTTTCAACATGAAGAGCTGCTGGTTTCGGTTGATGGGGCGGTGGTTGTGAACGGAGATGGAGATGGATTTCCAATTAAGGTTGGAAAGAATGGGACCCTCTTCGCCGGATTTCCACAGTCGGATCTGGAAACTGCCATTGACACTGCTGGGGATTATACTCAAATGATGGTGCAAGTCAATATTAAAGGAACACTTTTTGGGGTGAAGCCTTCCGCCACGCCGATGCCTAAGACAATAAAGCTTGTCAATGATGGATATAAATGTCCTGGAGCTATGCGTCGAGGTACTTTCTATTATCTATGTTTCATATTTCATGCGATGCATTCATAGTATTTCTTCAAGACAATTTTGTATTAGAGGTATATCTAGTTCCACTTGAAAGTATGAGTTGGTTATTGAACAACCATTGATCTAAGAGTCTAAGATGTTACAACACAATTGAAGAAAAATTAGTGTTATTTTCCACTATTCTGCAGGAAGCTACATGCATGTCTGCTGTAAAAGGGATCCAAAATTCAAGGCTAAGAAGATCAAAACCAAGTTCATGCCTCGCCAATACGGTGATCTCTCCTTCACATACGACATTCTTCAGGCAAACGAAAACAAATACATGGCACAGGTCACCATTGACAACAATCATCCACTTGGTCGTCTTGATCAATGGAACTTAACTTGGGAGTGGATGAGAAATGAATTCATTAACAGCATGAAGGGAGCCTACACTCACAGAAAAGATCCTTCAGATTGCATTTATGGTGCACAGGGACAATACTACCAGGATTTCGATTTCTCGACTGTAATGAATTGCCAGAAAAAGCCGATTATCTCCGACCTACCTCCTGAGAGAGAAAACGATGACAAGGTTGGGAAATTGCCCTATTGCTGTAAGAATGGCACCCTTTTGCCAAATACTATGAATGAAACCAAGGCAAGAGCTATTTTTCAGTTAGAAGTTTTCAAGCTTCCGCCTGATATGAACAGGACTGCACTTTATCCACCCCAGAATTGGAAAATTGAAGGTGTACTGAATCCAACTTACAAATGTGGCCCTCCTTTCAGGGTAGATCCAACCGGGTTTCCAGATCCCAGTGGACTTGATGCAACGACTTCTGCAGTTGCAAGTTGGCAAGTTTCTTGCAATATAACACATCCCAAGCCGAAGCAGGCAAAATGCTGCGTATCTTTCTCGGCTTATTATGCTGATTCTGTTGTACCCTGCAACACCTGCGCGTGTGGCTGTGATGATGACACTTGGTGCAACCAAAATGCCGCACCATTGCCTTTGCCTCCAGATGCTCTTCTTGTGCCTTTTGCTAATAGGACGAAGAAAGCAGTAGCTTGGGCTCATCTGAAACACCACAAACTGCCAGTAAAACTGCCGTGCCCTGACAATTGTGGGGTGAGCATCAACTGGCATCTTGACACTGATTACAAAACTGGATGGACAGCAAGAATCACACTCTTTAACTGGGATAAAATTCCGTTTGTTGATTGGTTCACAGCATTCCAGTTTAAGAAGGCATTTCCGGGATACGAGAAAGTTTACTCTTTCAATGGAACCAAATTGACTCGGCCTAATAACACCATCTTCGTGGAAGGCTTACCGGGTTTGAATTACCTGGTAGGAGAGGTAAATGGGACACACCCGGAGAGAGATCCCAGAGTTCCCGGAAAACAGCAATCTGTTATTTCATTCTTGAAAAAAAACACACCCCATATAAAAGTGGCACAAGGTGATGGATTCCCTTCAAAAGTGTTCTTCAATGGTGAAGAGTGTGCTCTTCCAAATAAACTTCCCGTAAGAAGTGGTGCCACCCGATCCCCCAATGGTGTGCTCCCAGCGATTTTTCTTTCTGCTGCTACTTTTCTGCTGTTATCGGGTCGCTTAAACTGAGAACACAATTTCAGAATTTTCTTAAATCTTCCTGGATACAAGATTTGAGAAATGAAAATTAATCCTTTTAAGGTTGATAAAGAACAAAGATATTTTGTTATCAGAATTCCTTTCTCAGTCCTGGAAAATAGATCGGAATTGATGTGCTTCATATGATAACAAAAAAGAGGGAATGCAACAAAGATTATTGAAGACTGGTTCTTATCCGACAAGCAGATGAAGGGATTGTAACAAGTTTGAGAAGTACAGGAATTTGTTTTTTTTCTATAAATAATTATATTAATTTAGCTATTATTACAAATTAACTTTGGATGTTTTAGCATGTTAGTAATGAGAGTTTATTGTTTAGGATCTTTTATCACACAATGCTGTTGTTAATTTTCTGCATAATTCTATCTGGATTCGAGAACTTTAGTTGGACTTGAACATTCTTCATTATTAGAACTTAGAAAGTAGGTGCTTATTTGGAATCAAATCAGGCATTTGACTTTGGAGTAAATCAAGATTTTCGTTGAATGTATAGATATATATGATATTTAGGGGTTTTGCATTAAACCATTCATCAAACTCCACTTGTTGCTCCGAAACGCTCTTTTGCTTTTATCAACGTTAGAGCGTTTTCTTGGTGAGCACAGATTCAACAACGAAAGGTCTTCCTCTACACCATTCCCCAGCACTGAGTCTTCTGCATTCAACGAAGAGCAAAAATTTATGTTACTCAAATCTTACTATCCATCTCTAAAGAGTTCTTCGTTTATTTCTACACTTCTAAAGTTCTCTACTATGATTTATCCCGATTTGTACATTTTCAGAAGTCTTAACGCTGTAAAATTTCTATACATACGTAGGAACAAGATATACATTTCAAACTTTATTCTACTTCAGTATAGCTAAACAATTCACCTAAAAATTTAAGGAAGTGGATTATTCTCAAATGGCAGTATTTACACTTTAATATTTTTGTTAATGTGTGGCTTAATACTCACTCTATCTCTACCATTTGTGCATGTCAAGAGAAGATTTCAAATCGGATGGGCAAGAGATCAAAGTAAGATCCAAGAATTAATACCAGTGTTGAATAACACTTCCAATCTTCTCCTGATATTCTAAGATGCCATTGCCCAAAGTAAAGGAAATGAAAATTCTTGATAATGATGAAGCAAAGCATAAACTCCCAGAATAAG
Organism: Olea europaea var. sylvestris; assembly: GCF_002742605.1. Classification (NCBI taxonomy): domain Eukaryota; kingdom Viridiplantae; phylum Streptophyta; class Magnoliopsida; order Lamiales; family Oleaceae; genus Olea; species Olea europaea. Next base: position 28,268,201 of record NC_036247.1, read on the forward strand.
ATACTAAAAAGGCCTTGAAAGAGTTCAAAAACAGCACAGGTCCTGTTGAAAAAGTGGCCATATGCTTTGCACTGGAGGACAAGGAATCCAAGAAGAGAATAACAACAAAAGGAGGCAAAAGCTTAACTGACACAATCTGTAAAGAAGGATGCAACTTCATCTACAAATACCCTGATCTTGAACCATTCTGTAACTTGTGTTCACCCATTCAAATCTGACATTTATATTTTTGGCAGAAGGCTCATTTTCGAGCCCTGGTGTTCATATCTTTTTCGATGGCTGAAACCCTTCTAAAATTAAGTAGAAAAGTCTTTTATGTGTTGGGGCTATTTGGTGTTCTGTTACTGATTCAGAAAGGTAATGCTTATGAATTCAAGGTAGGAGGTCCAAAAGGCAGTTGGGCAGTTCCTAGTGATCCTAATGCAGCCAGCCTCAATAAGTGGGCAGAGACGAACAGGTTTCAGATTGGAGACACCCTATGTAAGAAGCACTCTTCATTTATTTTCTTGAATTATTTTACTGAACCAGGTGCGTGTTACTTGTAGACGACACTAACAAATATAGAGTGACTTCATCAAGTTTTTGCCATTTTGCAGTGTTTGTTTATCTGGCTGACAAGGACTCTGTCCTACACGTAACAAAGGATGATTACACTAATTGCAACACGGCTGCACCCCTCGAAAAATTCTCTGATGGTCACACTGTTTTCAAGTTTAATCAGTCAGGGCCCTATTACTTCATAAGTGGAGTAGCAGATAACTGCCAGAAAAATGAAAAACTGTTAGTGGTTGTGATGGCAGATAGAAGCAACCATTATTCAAATTCGCACCAAACAACGGCCCCTCCTCCTCCCTCAACAGAGGTGCCCCCTTCTCCAGCACCTACTGGTGAAGGGTTCCCTTCTCCACCACCCTTGGAGGAGGAAAACCCTGCTTTGGCTCCTTCAGAGGAACCTCCACCTCCTCCTCCAAATGGTGCTTCTGCAATTTGCTCAACTGTTATTGGCGTCATTGGAGCTTTTGTCAGTTCATCCCTTCTATATTTTTGAACTGAAAATATACATCCCAATTGATGTTGATTTCCTTTTCTTACCCGTTTTAAGTTCTTTGGTTTGTTTGTCAAAAGTTTTTCCTTCCTTTCCTTCGTAAATTCAACCCCTACAGATTGTTGATACTGGTTTGATACAGTTCAGAAATAAGCCAATGTGCAATATTTGCATTTATGTATTGGTAATTTGATCTACAGTGTAAAAATTAATAAACAAACTATAATATATTTTGGGTGAATACTAAGTTTGATGTTTTCTGTTCATTTTTCATTCTATCCACATTACATGAAAGAAAGAAAAAAGGTATAGAATGATGTATAGCATCACCTCCAAGTTCAGTGGTGAAGATACACATTTTCAATGATCGTGTAGCTTATTAATTAGTTGCAAGCCAAACTTGCCGTATATAACACTCGCTTCAGTGCACAAACTTCGGCCTCTAGTATCCCTACCATTCCTCTTCGAACAAATATTACTAGTTACCATAGGAAAAAGAAAGAACTTGCAAACAGAGGGAAGCATTTCACTATCAGCTATCTCCCTGACAGCACTTTTTTGAAAATTTTCAGTAGCGAAATATACTATGTTAAATTACATTATTAGAGATGTCAAGTGTACAAGATTTTTTTCGTTTATACACTGACTATTGCTGTTCAAAAAAATCTCTGTTAGATGGAGTGATTGTGTAAAATTAATATTTTCTTTTCATATATATTTCCTATCCAAATTAGACATGATTTTGTTTTCATTTTAAGACTATAAAAAACATTTAGATAATAATCCATGGAATGCATTAGAGACTAATTTTGGACTTGACATTCTATTTAATAGACATTAATGACAACTTGATCGGAAGTCTCTACTTTTGTGCAACTTAGGTAGAAATCCACATAATGCATTCGAGGCTCTTTTAGTTATATAAACTATAGGAGTGCATCTTCTTACCAAAATAAAATGCTGAGATAAGTCAAATCTTGCTGAGATAAGTCAAATCTCGAAGGATCAAAATATAAAAAATTCTTTTATGATTGACCTTATTCTCATCAAACAATTCTAAAATTCGTCATAGAGTCGCGTCAAGAAAACCATATTTATTATAAAAATTTAAATCTTCCTCAAAAATCTAAACTAATGTTCGAATGAAGTGTATAACTAAAAATTAAAAAAAAATGTATTTCTTTTAAAGGAAACAGTTGACTTTTATTTGATCATATCAGCGTGCTAAACTTTTAAAAGAATATCAGATTTTTGCTCAAATCAGAACATTGTGATCAGAATTATTGAGTGTCATAGTAATTCTCAGGGGCGGATCCAGGATTTTCAATAAGGGGGGCTGAAATCTAAGAAAGTTAATGCAATAAATTTTTTGGTAAATGACACACTAAAACTAGGCGCAACCATTTCGAATGAAAATTGAAGAAAAATATATATATGTTCCCTAATAGATAGAATCATTGAATTTTCATTTTGACGTCGGACCATATAAACAGAAAAACACTAAACACCAATAAATCAACACATCACCACTTAACAAGTAATGCACATTCATCTAAAAATTTGCACATTCCAATATTTTTCTGTACTTCTTCTCTTTCAAATGAACTTCACATTTTACATTTCTCTGCATCTCACCATATTAATTCCTTAAAAACTATATGAATTACCATAATATGTTCTACTCACAAAATTCAAGTGATTAGTGGGATATGATGTCTAGAAGAATACAAAAGTCCAGATTTTTACATTTTAGAATTCAAAACCAGCAAAATACAAAATCCAACCAAAAAAAATTCATAGCAGGACTAGATTAATAGTGGACTTTCATGTAAAACGCATAATCATCAAAGCCCATATTGTACTAAACAAATCGAGCAGTTGAGATGAAACTCTATCAACAAATGTGGAAGATTGAGAGCAAATTTACCATTTTGTAATATTTTTTTGCACTCAAACTGGGACGAAATGTCATTTTCCCTGTAATTTGGTTTCAATTCAGCAACATCCATATTTTTCAATAAAACCCCAAAATTTCAGGCTGTGAAAATTTTCAAATTCCCAAGGAATTGCTCCACCCCTGGGTAATTTGTTGACATGTGGTCGACTTAATCCTCAATGTTTTGATCATAACAAACAATATTATTTTTATTTCTAACAAATTCATTTTAGTAATGATAGTTCAATATTCAAATTAATCATGTATTATCGGACTTCAAATGAAGATCAAAATAAAAGCCATGTATTCAAGTCAAATCATTCGAGACAAAAAATTTAAGAGATAAATGTTAAAAAAGATCAAGATCAATAGTATGACAGACGATATCAATAAAAGATCAAGACGAGGCATACTTCGGAGCAAAGACTTGATTTCTTAGGTAAAATGTAAAGGTACTAATGCTTTGATATTTGGCAAAGAGTAGTTAAGCTCAAAGTCTTGCTATGCATTAAAAATAATTTTTGTGCGCTAAGATAATTCGAATGCAATCTTTTTGATTAAACATGAAAATGACTTTTAAAAATGATATATGGATTTTAAAGACATTTTTATTATGAGAATTTAGTTAAAAATATTCTTAAAAAGTCCATACACTTCAAAACTTTCAAATCGGAATAAACGAGGCGAAAACGTGAAAAGACCGCACTGTCGGGGCGGTCAATCGCCCAGAGTGAAGGTCGACCGACCATGAGAGGTAGTCGACCGGACTCCTCCAACTGTCCGGATTTGACCGTTCTAACTTTTGATTTTTACTGTACAAACGGCTATATTGGTTTTCCAGACAAGAGGCGGTCGACTGGAAGAGTCATCCGCAAATTCAAATTTTTTTAACATTTTGGACTATATAAATACCCTAACCTCTTGTATTAATAATTATCACTTCCAAGAGCATTAAATTGAGATACTTCAAGCTTTAACTCTCTACTCCTTATTTATCTTTATCAATTCATTCACTTTTGGAAAACTTTTGATTGAGTTTACTTTTGAAAGTTATTGATCAAAGATTTTTCAAATCTAACACTTGAGCTTTACTTATTGCCATTCATTAAAGTGTTAGCCTACTTTTCTCTATTGTACTCAATTTTGAATATATCTTTATTGTGGGAGAAGATTCCTTTTTGTAAAGCTTACTTTTGATTGAATTGTGGGTCATGTTGAAGTCCCGAAAAGTTCAACGATTATAAAAGGATCGGTGCTCCTTGCTTGTAAGTCACCGGAAGCGTTGTAAGGGTTGGATTGCACCATAAGTCAATCAATATAGTGAAAAAGGTCTTGCTCGTGAAGGAGAGCTTGGTAACGGGAGCGTAGATTGTGATAGCATCGAACTTCCTTATTACATCGTTTGCATTCTCTTTTCCCTTCCTCCTATTACTCGTGTTATCTTGTTTATTGATAGTTATTTGCTTTAATTTGTGTTTATTTTCGAAATAGTTTCAAATAACCAATTCACCCCCTTTTGGTTAGTTGTTCTTGGGTTTTCAAATTGTGGGAGAGGATAAGAACGTAAGAGAGACATCTAAGTTTTGGGGTTTGAGCTGGGTTTCTTATTTTGGGCTTGGGCTACTTTTAATTTGAATACGGGCTGATGTGATATGCTAATGGGCTAACCAAATCTAACTAATGGACCTGGACTGAGGCTGGCACGGGCTGTAGCATGGTCCAGCTCGTGCCTAGATTTGCCAGTGGTAATGCTAGTATCATTCTGCCAAGATTAAAATATTTAACAATTAGATACTGCCAGAACTAAAGAGCATCTGCAAGGTGACGATGATTTGAGATTCCATCGAGAAAGTTTCTGGTAAAGGAAAACTAAAGAAGGGGCCCTTGTATCCATCTCCTCAATCTCTTAAAGAGAATGAGTTACGTGAAAAAGAGAAGGAACGGTGGGAATAGTTGGAGTGGGACCATCCCAACGCCAACACTTGAACATGTTGCTCAGTATCGGAGCTGGTTGAAGCTGTTTGATATTCACTAGTGAATGTGATCGTTGATGATTTTCTTTGCCACCCTGTTTTGTGATAATGTTAGGAATTTGATTATTTCTTAAGTTATTCTTAAAGAGGATACTGAAACAAGTACAACAAGAAGGTGGTAATGACGATAGAAAAAAATAGTAGAAAGAAATTTTAGAAAAAATTGCTGTAATGAACAGAGAATGAAGTTTACTATGTTGCAAGTCTGAGATGCAGATCGTAGATATCCTTACAAAGTCACAATCCAAGAGTAGGTTCGAGGAATTAAGATGTAAGTTGGTAGTTTTAAAGAAAAGTATCAAGTATGAGTGTTGAATTCTGAGATTTCAGGTAGCTGATTTTATGAAATAGCTGATTAAGTTTATCTTTTCTTTAATTTATTTTTAAATTATTTTGATTACTGAGTCAATAGTAGTTGGTTCCTTAAATCCAGGGATATCAGTGACAAACAAAATTGTTATTTGTTAAGATTTTTATGCAAAAATATCTGCAAACATGATATTTTTTCTGGTATTTAATTAGCTCATATCAATGAATTAAATGATCTTCCACAACAAACTTCATTCTGCATTCATTACAACAATATTTTCTAGAATTTCTTTCTACTAATTTTTCCTACAATTGGTACTAGAGCGTTCTTCTTAAGGGACTGTAAGTTTCATTTTCTATTAAATGTGTGAGCTAAACACAATAGAGTTAAAATACTTGTGAGATTTGAGAGCCTCCAAATTTTTCATAATGGCTTCAAGTAATTTTTTTGTTCCTGCTCCTTCTCTCTTTACAAGAGAGAATTATTAGTTATGGGCTATTAAGATGAAGACCTACTTAAAGGCCATGAATTTGTTAGAGGTCATTGAGAATGACGTTGATCCTGCTCTTCTTCTGCAAAATCCAAACATTGGCACAGATCAGGAAGTATGAAGAAGATCCGTCAAGGAAACCTAGACCACTTACGTGCATCCACTCAGCAATGTTAGATGTAATTTTCACAAGAATAATGACTTGTTATTTACCAAAACAAGCATAGGATAAATTGAAGGAAGAATTTGAAGGTAAAATCTATCAAGATGTTAACTCTCAAAAGAGAGTTTGAAATGCTAAGAATGAAGGACAGAGAGACAGTAGAGGAATATTCTTCAAAATTCATGCAACTTGTGAATCAAATTCAGCTTTATGGAGAAAACATTTGAAGACACAAAAGTGGTGGAAAAAAATGTTGATAAGCTTGCCGAACAAATTTGAATCCAAGATTTCAAAAATTGAAGAGTCTTGTGATCTGAAAAAATTGTCAATTGCTGAACTTATTAGCAAGATGCAGGCATAGGAGCAAAGGACCTCTATAAGGTCACAACAAAACATTGAAGGATCACTTATCATGAAGCACGAAGGAAAGAAAATTGAGGAAAAGATGGGAAGAAATCTGCTGGTGACAGATAGAGTAAAGATAAAGCTCCTGAAAGCTCAAAAGAAGTTCACAAAAAAGGCAAGTTTCCACCCCATAGAACTTGTGGAAGAATGAACCATCAAAAGAAAGATTGCTGGCATAAAGGTAAACCTCAGTATGAGTGTAGAAATTGCAAGAGTTATGGGCATATCAAAAAGTTTTGCAAATTCAACATGGGACAAGCAGAACAACAGCCTGCAGGATAAGCAAACCACACTCAGGATCAATTGCAACCTGAGGAAAGGTTATTTATGGCCTACAACCATTCTCAACCATTGGGAGCCAACATTTGGCTTGTTGATAGTGTTGTACAGGCCACATGACGGGTGATCTAAGCATGTTCAATTCACTAGATAGATCTTACAAAGTCAAAGTAAAGCTAGGAAATGGAGAACTTGTGCAGTTAGAGGGCAAGGGTATTAACACTATTCATACTAAAGGAGGTACCAAGCTCATTTATGATGTCTTTTATGTCCCTTGCCTAGATCAAAACCTGTTGAGTGTGGCTAAAATGTTGAAGAAGGGATATTCTATGAATTCCAAAAATAATATGTGCATTATTTATGATCCTCGTGGTTATGAAATTGCAAATGTTGGAATGGTAGATGACAGATTTCTTTTGGATTTCAATATGGCTAAACGACATGTTTATAGTGCCAAAACTGATGAAACTTGGCTGTGGCATAGAAGGTTTGGATACTATAATTAGAAATCCTTGAAGTTTATGGAAGATAATGGTATGGTGATGGATATGTCTTCTATTTACATGACTGATGGTCTTTGTGAATGTTGTCAGAAGGGGAAGATGCATAGAAATTTTTTTCTGTCAATAGTACTTGGAGGGCAACCAAAAAACTTGATTTGGTCCATACTCATGTCTGTGGACCAATGAGCATTCCATCTCCCAATGGAAGCAAATATTTTCTCTTATTCATTGATAATTAGACAAGGATGGTATGAGTTTATTTCATGGCTAATAAATTTGAAGGTTTATCTATGTTTAAGAAGTTTAAAGCTTATGTGGAAAATCAAACTAGATGTAGCATCAAGACCTTGAGGTCAGACAATGGTATGGAGTACAACTCTAGAGAATTCATGAATTTTTGTGAAACTGCTGGTATTAATCATCAACTGGCAGTACCTTATACTCCACAGCATAATGGGGTATCAGAAAGGAAAAATAGGACCGTGATGGAGATAGCTAGATGCATGATTATTGAGAAATGCTTGCCTACGTATTTCTTGGTTGAAGCTACAAATTCAGTTGTTTATCTTCTAAAAGACTCACTACAAAGTCTGTGAAAGGTATGACACCATATGAAGCATGGTTTAGGATAAAACCATCAGTTAAGCACCTAAAAGTTTTTGGTTCAATGTGCTATTTTCATGTTCCAGCAGTAAAAAGAACCAATTTACATGAGAAGGCAGAATTGGGTATCCTTTTGGGTTATGTAGCTCAATCTAAGGGGGTACAAAGTTTATAACATGAAGACAAAAAAGATCACAGTGTGCAGAGATCTTGAAATGGCCTTTTGGAATTACGAAAAGAATTCAGTTGAAAGCAATTTGCAATTCTACATCAGATTTCAAGC
>NC_036247.1:28281981-28323094 GCF_002742605.1 Olea europaea var. sylvestris
ATACGAAACAAACGATTGTAAAAGAGATTAATTTCTCAAGTCTATAACACAAACAATCACAGTAGATGTCCCACCTATTAATATCTTCTGAGAAATTAAATCATGATCATATAATTTATTTCATGGCTAATTCATTAAACATGTTCTATGGCATATAAATAATCAGTGTGCCACAGGATTAGACTGGTCGATCTAATCGAGAAAAAATAATAAAGTTTTATATCCTTAAGAATAAAGAAAAAGTTACAAACCCCATCGTATGACACATATATAATTCTCATCCTTTCGATAAAGCATTACCAAATTAAAATATTCATTTTGCCCCTCTTTTTCCCTGCCAAGCATCCCAAAACAAGATATTAAAGTCCAAAGTACAATCGAAAGATTTATTCCTCATAAATGTGAAAATAAATAAAATAATGTTATTCGTAGTCGTTCACTACGACAGTACATAATGGATAGTTTTTTGATGCATATGGAAAAAAAAATCGTAGATCATTTGGATATAAATTTATAAATATTTTATTAATCCAGTCAAAGTTTAAAATTAACTTTAACCATATATTTATCAGTACTCTTTATTATTATTGATATATTTCATTAAGCACACTACTATTTATTCTTATACTAAATATGACTGATGAGGATCAGCTCTTCGATTTCATGAAGAGACTCCAACTTGCGTAAAAATCCAATGTGTATGAATCAATTTTTAAGTGAATTTGTTATTTGATTTAATTCTCGAATTCAAGACCCTTTATCTATGTTATATTATAATTGTATTGAGTATATATCGTTTTCTCCATCCATGAGAACTAGACGAACATAAAGAGTTTTTGTCTCATTATACGTATGGCTTGTTTAGCATGCCTGAGTAAACAATTATGCACAAAACAACTATCAAAATATTTTACACATGTATTCCTTCAATGTTCTTGTTAAATACACACCAAACGCACCTATACCTATAGGTGTTGAGAAGTTAAGGGCCCTTGGGAGTTGGGTGATGGTCCAAGCAAGGATACATAGAGCAAACCTCCTAATTAATTTGTGTATATGTTATTTGCTAAAATCTAAGGCCATGGGGTTGGGTGAGATTTTAAAAAAATAATAATAAAAAAATGCACCAAACTCAATATTTTGAAAGGGCTAGTTTTATCGGGTTAGGATTTCCAATATAATAATTTTAAGATCAAGATATGAATACAATATTTTTAGTAAGTAGCATTAGGAGTGATAAATTTCAATGTTTTTATATGTTGTGTACACATGTAGCACATCAAAGAAAACTAAAATTCACACGCGTGACTCATTCAAGACTTTTTGCTACCTTTCTACTTTTATATTTATTTCTTTTGTGTGGTCTTTCGTCTCAAATTTTGGTTACGACAAAAAACAATAAGTTATATAGACACATTAGTGTATTTATTTGTGATTTTGGTGTTGATACTTTCAATTGTTACGGCTAATCTAGAAAATGTTACAAGAATCAACAACAAAATCAATCGATATTTGTGGATGAATAAATGTTTGATCTTACATATTGAAAAGGATATATTTTATTATATTGCCAATGAGGTCAATATAAACATTTTTATTTTTCTGTTACTACCTTATTTAAAATTTCTATTGCAATAATATTTAATTGTTATTTTCTTATTTATGGCCTTTTCCATCAAGTATTTTGCAGACTCAAATCTTCAATGCCTCACATTGTTAGATGTAACCACAGTATCAATAGAAGTTGAGAGATTGAACCAGCCGGAAGAATTTCAAGGCAAACGACACAGTACAAGTGATTACAACATATTTATCAAGTCTCAACAAACTAATAGGCAGCTTAGTTTCAATGATATTCGGATAGTGAGGGAGACATGCTTGTCCGTTACTCCCACCTGAATTTCCCCTTTTCAATTATATCACCACGAAAGGTCATATTTTTTCTTTGAAACATTAGCTAGTAAACAAGTAGCTTTCAGAACAGGCGTTGAGAAAGAAGAAAGCAATAAAAGATGAAATTATACTGCTACAGAATATCAAAGAACTAGGCTTTGAGCAGCATGGTCTGATTGCTTAAAAATGTGTATAGACTCATCCCCCTTCCCGGGTTCTATTGACACTCAACATCATGGTTCTGTGTTAAAAAACTGGAATTTATTGGGGCAAGGACACAATCCAGATGTCAGAAGACGACATCATTAGGTTAGCAACAAAAGAAATTGCAGTGTTAACATAACATTGTAGAAGGAACTGCTTAATAAATCTGTTTGAGGCAATAAATGCAGATAATACAATGGCAAAACTTCCTATATACTACTAGCAGGACACTACATTATGCCTTTTGAACTGAAAACCCAAGAATAAAGTCCTTGATTTCATCACTTGCTGCCTTTGCCAGGGCACTCTGGCCTTCTGAATCTTTGACAGTGTAATCAGCTCCTGCTCTAAGCAATTCCTCAATCTTTGGCTTGTCACCCTCTGAGGCAGCCATCATCAGCAAGATGTCGACTGGGTGGATGTTTTGGTTCAAAAGAGCCTCCATCTTATCATATGTACCCTCCACAGCTAGCATGCCCATATAATTGAAGTACTGTTTAAAATCGATATAACTGTTGTCAAACTTCTTCCAATCCATAAATAACTAATCACATAAACTGACTATTTCCAGATTCATCAAAAAAGTTAAGCTAGCAAGATGATCGAAAATTAAACAGGAAGAAGCATAAATAATTGGCCAAGAAAAAAAAACGTTTTGTTCCATCCATCATTGGCCAAGAGAGAACGTATTCTATTTCATGTAATAGGTAACTTCAAAAGAAAAGAAGGGAAGGGCCAGAGCTCATGGACAGTGTTCTTCTTAAGTTACCAACCTTCCCACCAAGAATTCCTCACTGCCCACTCAAAATTATTCAAAACGAGCTGTTGAAGAGATTTTCTCAAATACCTTTGGTAGGATTAAAAAAAAAAATGGCAAATCAAGAATTTCATTCTCATCCAAGGAATGACCACACAAACATGGTAATGAGGACATCCTCTATTTTATTTCTAGTTGGACTTTATTTTTTTATTTTTTGGACTTTATTTATGTTTTAAATTTTTATTTATGTAATTGGGCTTGTATTGGCCCAAGTTCATTCTAATTAGGGATTTAGTCTTTACTATTTAAACATAATTGCGATGTAATTTTAGTAGTTGATGATTGAATAAAGATTTTTGGTGGCTTGTGGTGAAATTCTCCCTCTTCCCCATTCTTCTTCTTCTTTTCCTATTTTCTTCTTCTTCTATCCCTTCCTCTAATTTTTTCTTCCTAATTCATTAATTTTCTCTTTCTTCATTAATTTTTCTATTGGTGTTGCATCAAATTTGGTATTAGAGCCGAATCTTGGGTATTTCCTATTATACAATCCAAAATTTCTTATTTTCTTCTCAAAATTTGTTGGGACAACACAATTGAAAAGATTTAGCATAAAAGCAGCATTTTTTCATTTTTTTTAATTCTTTGTCTTTGTTAAAAAAAAAAATAATAATAATAAAATAAAATAAAAAAATAAATTCGTGTTACTGTTCACGGGGGGTACTATTCACACCCGAAAATTCAATTTTGGTATTTTTAGTTCCCAAAAAAGAGAGAGTTACTGTTCACCCAGAGAAAAAAAAAATTAAGTTTGAGTATTTTTCATCATTTTTTGTCCCAAAAAAAAAATCAATTTTAGTATTTTAGGCGTTTGCTGCTGTTAAGTGCTGTTTCACAAATTCTCAATCTTTATAATCTAACCCAAATATACCCACAAATATTCCTTTTATCCCATGCAGCCTAATAACCCCCCAAACCCAATTACTCAACCCTCTACCCCTTCCATACACAGCCCACTTCCCATCATAATCATCAAACTACTTACTTCGAGCCCAATTCCAACATCTCAAAAATAACTCAACCCATTACTTGAATCAAAATAAACCAGCCTACTTAACACATATTATCACATCTCATTTAACACATAAACGACCAACAACACGGATCAATTTCACTTGCCCGTCAGTTATAACTCCAACGCACAACAGAGCCGGAGCAATAACCAGTATAAATCACAATCAACAGGGAGTGACTTCGGCAGTGGAAGACATCTGCAAAGAAGGATAGGACACAAGCATAACTGGGGTCCAAATTTCAAAAAATTCAAGCAACTAAACAACAGGGAGTCCTTGATCTCTATATAGTATTAGTTTATACCACTACATTTTTAAAACTGCATCAATTAAAATCTTGTGCTGCTGTTAACGTGATAATTTTAGCCTTAAACCCCACTTGATCGAAACCATTGATCGAATTGACACCAATGACCGAATTGACTTACATTATTCCCCACTTAAATTGATTGGAGAATTTGACTAGTGTGTTGACTCTTGCTTTGCTATTTTACATGTACCAGCAGTATTAGCTTGCTTTTGATTTATTTAATCTCAATATTTAAAATTAAATAAAAATGGTTCAAGTTATTTCCCATTACTTGCGTCATATTGTTTATTTCACATTGCTTGCACTTATTGTTCATTGATCTCTCTATTACACGTCATTTAGCTGCTACTACAATGCATGCATAGTGGTCGACCGATCGTATTGTCACTCTAGTTTCAGTACCTAAACATGGATTCTTACAAGTTGATGCACTCACCCAACAAATAGCAACTATTCAAACCCAGACAACTGCCACTCTTGAAGAGAGTAAAGCCCTCTCTGCTAATTTGAACAATTTTAAGCATATTCCTCATTCGACTAATGTTAATAATTCTGAAGTGTCCCATAATAGACAATATTATCGTCAACAAGGTGATCAAAAATATTTTCAACACAATCGCCGGATAAGGGTCGTGAGCAAGAACGAGGTCATGGTCGTCATGGTACTCATTCTTTTCCTCGTCATAAGGAGCATTTTTTTAGAGACATTAAGTCAGATACTCCTACTTTCGATGGTTGCTTAAATTTTGAACTTCTTACTCAATGAATGCCCTTAAACAAGGGAATCAGTTAGTGACTAAGTATATTGCTCAATTTGAAGAGTTTCGAATGAAGTGTCATGTCATTGAGGATGAAGCCTTAACTTTGAATAGATTTATACAAGGTCTAAGAGATGAACTTAGGTGTGAACTCTTCTTTCGAGGTGTCACTACTCGTTACTCTTTAGCTCAGGACTACGAGTTACTTATTAGTGCTCCATATGAAAAGCGTAGTCACCATCGTGCACCCATCTCATCAGCACCACCTCGTCATAAGTCTATCACAGAGCCTTCCTCGTCTAATGTTCCTCCCATTCGGAAAAGTAAGTGTAAAGGTCATGATATCCCAAAACCTTCTTCTTCGTATCGAAAGCGTAGTGACATTCCCCCTTTCGTCTCATCAACACCACATTTTCCTGTTAAGTCCCTTCTAGGTCCTCCCCCATCTAATACTCCTCCTCTGTTGGACAATAAAGGTCAAGATTTTGAAACTTCAATAACTTCTCCTCATTTGCAATGCTTCAACTATAAAGACTTTGGCCACATCTCTTCTGAATGTTCTAATCGAGCCTTATTCATTGAAAAACAAAAGAATATGATAGATGAACGATTTGAAAATCAAATCTATGAACCTAAACTTGAAGAATTTGATGACTTTGATGATAGTGAGGACACCCCTTTAGATAGTATTCGGACTTTTCCTATGAGTCTAGGTATTGTACCCCTTGTTCTCGATACCTCTTAGTCAAATGTTGTATGTCCTACTCTTATCCCACCCAAAGGTATTGATGATTTGTGTGATCATACTCTTTGTAAGGAAACTCTGGGAAATTGAAATTTGATCCTTCCAACTGTTCAAATTGCATATAACAATTCTGTAAATCGGTCTCTAGGTCTAAATCCATTTGAAGTTGTTCATAATCATAAGTCTAGGCGGCCATCAGATCTTATTCCCATGTCTCCGGATGCCAGTGTGTCGTTGTTAGCTAAAACATTTGTATATCATCTTCATGAATTGCATATTGAAATCAATAAATAACATGATGCAAGTAATGCATTATATAAACTTCAAGCTAATTCGCATAAACGATATTTTGAATTTAATATTGGGGATTATGTTATATTGCAAGCTTGTAGTACTGGTCCTTTAAAATTTTTAAAGCATGTTGGTTCAAATGCACATGTCATTGCTCTTTCATCACATTTTAGTTACCACTCTGCTTTAAATATTGAGGACTTCATTACTTACAAACACCGTGTTACTTCCTTTGATGATCCATTTCTACTTAGCTTTGTGGACCCCCAACTTGACTATGTTTATATTTCTATTTCAATACCATCTATCACAGCACACAAAGATAAAATTGATGTTATTTTAGATAAACGTGTTGTATTGACCAATGATGGCAAGATTCAGTACTTCTTTGTTTGTTCGGTAGATCAACGTGCTTCTTATGCTCCTCATTATGTACAATCATGTGAAAATCTTGAGGATGAGGTGTATGAGTATTGATTATTTGGAGTCCAGTATCAGTACTTGGTTAGAAGGAAAGATCGCCACCCTTGGTCATATCATATTCTTGGGAATGAGCTAAAATTTTCAGTACTATCAATCATGGAATTTCGTTACTTAGTTCGTCAGAAAGATCGTCCCCCATAGCTTGACTTGAAGCATTTTGAGTATCAGATTGACTGCAGCCTATAGTGATCTATCAACTCAACGGAGTCGAGTATTTCTCCCACTCCGGAAGAATTGATGAGGACATCATCTGTTTTATTTCTAGTTGGACTTTATTTTTTATTTTGTGGACTTTATTTATGTTTTAGATTTTTATTTATGTAATTAGGCTTGTATTGGCCCAAGTTCATTCTAGCTAGGGTTTTAGTCTTTACTGTTTAAACCTAATTGCGATGTAATTTCAGTAGTTGATGATTGAATAAAGATTTTTGGTGGCTTGTGGCGAAATTCCCCCTCTTCCCCATTCTTCTTCTTCTTCTTCTTCCCCTATTTTCTGCTTCTTCCATCCCTTCCCCTTATTTCTTCTTCCTGATTCATTGATTTTCTCTTTCTTTATTAATTTTTCTATTGGTGTTGCATCACATGGTGGCAAAGAAGGGAGGAAATGACTGGAAGAAGAAGAAAAAGGAAATTGTAAACCAAGTCCTTATTGGGGTCTTAGCATTAAAAAAACGCGGATTAGAACATGTATGGCGACAAGTTAAAAATAACCATAGTGTCTTCTGGATCACAAAAAATAGCTCAACCACTGTCTGAAATGCCTCAAATCATGGATTAGAACTCTACAATCAGATCCCTACAAGAGAAGATTTCGTTCAAACATATAGTAGGTGAGAAGTTGGCAATGGATTCTCCAGATTTTACCAAATGTTTGTTGTTTTCAACATAAAATAATTAGTACTAAAGAAAAACTCTAATTTACTTGACAATGTTCTACCATTTCAGTATGGCTTCCGTGGTTGAACTATGTTTCTATCTGTTAATCTTATTAAGTGAAGAAGCCCAAGATCTTTATAAATTAGTATTTATTTCGGTACTAAACCGATGTGCGATAAGACATCCCTTAACTGACCCCTTGAAGATGGCACTCATTTGAGCAGACCAATTTTAAAATTCACGGGGTGACTCTGATACCATATTAAGATTTGAAATCCATCTTAATAAGGTCAACCTTGTTAAAAGAAGTATCTCAAGATTTTTTAAGTTGGTCAATATTTGATATTTAACTAACTATTCAGCTAACAAAAAAAAATCTTTCCAATTCAAACTCAAGGAAAATTCTACCTTTGCTAATTGAATATATCTCAGATATCCACATTACCAAAAACAAATTAGTACGGTGGATTCATTTAGTTGAAAACTTAACTAGCTAGCAATCACAAATTTCTAGAATAGATATGAATAAGTGATCACCTGTTCAACATCGTCGCGGTCAAAATCATCACGGGTCTGGCTACCGTAAACTCCAGCACCTTCTGCATCAACACCATTTTTCCCAAATCTGAACCAGCATGTGGTTCTTGAACCTGAGGTTGGGCAAAGTCTGGTTGTGTGCCTGCAACATCCTAGAGTTTTAGTTGCTGACTTACCCAGAAACCTAGAATTGAGCTTGGAAAAACATGCAGTAGACCCATTTGAAGAATAATTAGTGGGTCTTGATAAGAAGCATGATAGCTGGACAGTACTCGGAATTGTGGCCACTCAGTAGGCCTTGATAGGAATATTTAAATTTAGAGACACCCAAAAAGCAACAAATCAGAGTGGCGCAGCGGAAGCGTGGTGGGCCCATAACCCACAGGTCCCAGGATCGAAACCTGGCTCTGATAAGAGAGCAAGCTTCTCTTCCCACTCCTCTTTTTAATCAATCAGATATTTTTTGTTTGGTAATTAATTAAAAAAACTTTTGATGAACCAAAAAGTTTAAGATGTTTTTTTTTTAATAAAACAACAGATTATTGTGCCTTTTCTAATCGACAAACGAGTTTATAGCTCTAGTTTATCAAATATTAAGTACGATTATTTTAAATTCAATTAATCTAGAGACAATTCTTATTATTTCTACACTTTTCTAAGATATTTTCAATTTTAAAAGGCAGATGATGTGATTTTATTTAGTTTAATCTAGGATGATGGAAACTTATTAGTATACTTGCAAATCACCAATCACCAATATAGCTTTCAAAATTATGAATTAATTAGAACGGATAAATAGAAAAGCACTTATTTTGGAAAATTAGAAATATTTTCTTTTACATACTAGTATTTCTTTCCCCATATTTAGCACAAATTCAAAAGAGTTAGCTCGACAATTTTCGGGCAAAAGGCTTGAAAATTTATCCTGTTGATATAGGCATTGTTGGATCTCCATATTCAAGAAATGGACTACTTTAGCAGGCTAGAATTATGCTATCGAAGTTGCTCTCACAGACACACGCCTTATCAGCAGCAACTTTCAGACCTGGCTTCTACAGATGACAGTGCAAAACTTAAGCTTGGATTGATGGTTGTTCTTAAGAACCGAGCACGTGTTATATTGTGGAGGTTGCAGCGAGCAATCGGGCCAATCACATTTCCTGGATTCAATTGGCTGATCTTGAAAGTTGGCATTATTAGACAGTGCTCTCAGATAATTTCGAGAAACCAAGCTTCTTTAAACGATTTCGTATCGGGTTTGCCCACGTACTGTCCGGATTGCCACATGTTATGTCCACGATTTCGACCATGCCAGACCCCTTTTTGACTGGTTTTTGCCTTATAGGAGTTCCATCCATGGGTACATTATCAGCCTTGAGAATAGGAATTCGATGAGTTTTTCCAGTGTGCTTTTTCCTTGTGACTTCAGGGGATTCATGATTTTGGTCGCTGCTGCTTGCTTCACCCACTGACATTGTAGATTTTGGCCTTCTCGGAATGCTGTCACCGGAGCATCCAGAGGAAGAAACTGGAGGAGAATCATTTCCAAACGACACTGGAATCTGAAATGCAAATTTCCCGGATTCTAATTCCTTAGACATGAGAGCACTGATTGTTCCGGTGGTTCCTACTTTAACGGATCCTCCACCACCCTTGATAGCTTCGAATGTCTGAATCATAGTCTTTCCCGTCTGCATGTAAAGACCAATATACCCTTTTAAGTTCTAAGAGGTGAACTTGTTTATTTTTTAAGCTAATTCAAACAGATGTTGAATAATATCAGTTCAGCAAGTGTCAGAAAGCACACAAATATAACAATTGTACATTACATATCCAAACTTCTGCATTATGCAAGCTCATCAGAATTGTTGATGCTCTCAAGTGTCCCGACCCTCCAGTTAAGATAAAGCAAAGAACAAATAAATTTGCATGTTTGGGAAGTTTGGATAAATGTGTAGTACTTGTGGGTTCCTCGGAATGTGTGATAAAAATTGGCTTGAGGCTGAGCTCACTTAACAATTAGAGAGAGAGAACCTTCTAGCTACATAAAGCAGTAGATAAAGCCAATGCTCGTATCTGGCATTGCAGAAGCAACAATGTACAAATTAGTGACTTTTTTAGTCACGAAATACTATACAAACTAGTGATTTACTGGTAAATTATGTGATCGTGAAAAATCATATTACTACTTGTACTGTATATAGAAAATGACCAAACCGAGTTAGGACTTTGGTTCTACATTCACAGGCTCCGTTAGACTCTGCTTTGTCAATCATCCCTATTCAGCTCCAGTCATTATGCAGCTTGTGTACCATAAAAGCTACAGTTAATATTAAAAAGACTTTCACATCCTTTTGTGAATGCAGACTGACCAAGGCAGTCAATCAAGGGCGACAACACGTATATGAAAAGGGGATAGTCACCTCCTAAAGCGACGAATCAGACAACCTCAAAAGGCAGGCATATGGACAAGGTGCCAAATTATTGGCTCCTAAACTTACACAATTATATAAAACAGAGAGTACCTTTAAGCAAAGAAGCACAATATTGTTAAAAGTCAAAGAAATACGCAATCTTCAAAAGCATTCGAAAACATTGGAGACCACAACATTGCTTGGAACAAGAACTCTACACATTGGAAGGAGAAGTCTAGACATGAGAATCTAAAGGGCTTCATCTTTCTTAAATGTTGGTCAAATTATTTGTAATCTTTTTTTGTCTCTGGAATTGTCCATGGCTGCCTATTTAAGCAACAGCTGATTGTAGTTTTTTGAAATCCCGAGTGAAGTGGATCAAAAACAAATACTATAAAGAGAACAAATCTTACACACTCAAATTCGAGAACTCGCACTAAAAATTAAACACTTTTATCTTAAAAACTATGCACTAACTTAGGCAATGGAGCATGTTCGGTCACCAAACTACCATCTAGGCAACCGGCCGGAAGTAACACAGCTGTTCATTTAGAGCAGACTCTCAGCAAATAGTTTAATTCAAGATTATTTACAGGTCTAACTAGCACTAATAATTTTTAGAGCAGACTCTCAGCAAATAGTTTAATTCAAGATTATTTACAGGTCTAACTAGCACTAATAATTCACCGTAGCAGCGAAGAAGGTAGACGGAATCTTGGGCATCAAATTGACAAGAACCTAACTATAAGTAAAGAACATGAAACTTGAATAGAAAATAGATCAAAATCTAGTAACGAGACATCATAAAGATTGATAAAAATAAATAAATAAATAAAAATAAGTAATAACAAATCAACAATTGACCCAAAAAAAATCCCATCTCTAGAAGTAAAGACAGTAGAATAATACCAAAAAATTCAATTCTGAACCGTCAAAGAGAAAATGCTGTGAAAAGGGTGAGGGAGAGAGGGTTTACATTATACAAAGCTCGCTAATTAATTGCAGTCTTCATGTTAGTTGTAGTGTCACTTTCAACAAAATCTACTCGAAGATTACTAAAAATTGTTTACCTGTGTATCTAGGTCACAATGGAAGTCGGGCAAGATCCGAGTTACTCTCATTTGAACAATTCATTCTTGGCCCACTTTGCTAATTTTTCTTCTTTTTGGTTTCAAATGTTTCTAAAAGTTTTTTTTCGCTAATTTTTGTTTTTTTTTGCTTTCAAATGTTTCTAAAAGTTTTTTTTCGTTTTAATTCAAAGACGTCGAGTATGTACATAGTTAATACATTTTATGACCACTTTGTAACTCCGATTGAAGAAATAATATTTATCCCCCTTTAGGTATTGTAACATAAATAATTCTTAGGGGATTTAAGAATCTGTTTGATTGCAAATATAAAATTTGGGTGGAAAAAAAATAAATTTCAGGGAATTGAATTGCCTAAAAATTGTTTTACTGATAATTGTAGATTATTGTGTTTGATTAGTATAATTTTTAACCTGAAAAATGTTAAAATAAAAGTTTCTTTTCGTGTTCGTTTAGCTTTTTTTAGGGAAATTATCAATTTAACGGATATTCTCTTTTACGAATATTCCTAGAATTTGTTTTCATTGTCCAAAAAAAAAATCCAAGAAAATTAAAAATCATTTGTCTTTTGGTGTTCGTTTAACTTTGTTTTACATACAAATTGTCAATTTAAGAAACACCATCTTTTACAATTGTTCCTAAAATTTGTTTCAATTGCCAAAAATTAAAAAAAAAACACACACACACACACGCACACACAAAATGGTAAAACAATTCCTACCATTTTGGTGGGAATGAAAAGTCATGAAAACCAAGAAAATGCTTACGTGACGATCAAAGTAGGGAAATCAATTCCCTACAAAATTTTATAAATCAAATATGTCAAAAGTGAAAATTGGAATTTATTTTTCATTTTCCATAGAAAAAAATTGGGCTATCAAACATAGCCTAAGCTCCCATTTGACTCCCATTATTTGAATTTATAATGAAGAGATTAATATTTTTTTTAAGATTGTGTGGTTGAAAAGTTTTAGATTTGAGTGTAATATTATTTTATTAAAAATTGTGTGGTTGAAAGTGGGATAGAGAAAAAATTAAATTAAATTGAACAGTTTTAAAGGGAACCAAACCGGGACTAAGTGTTATAAACATAAGCATGGCAAGGTGGCAAAATCAAGTTTCAAACTTTTACAAATTTTCAGTAGGATTAGGCAAATTTTAGGGGGGGAAGGGGGGAGGGGAAGGTAAAGTGTAATTAGGTGTCAATGTCAACGTTTGCGCCTAAAAGAAATTATTTAAACAGTGAAATTTGCTACTTCAAAGGTAAGTGATATCATTCAAGTTGGTGCAATCACTTCATCGTAGTATAATTTGAAACTCGATTCCACTTATACAAAGTAATTATTGCTTTGTAAATGCTTTCTACTTCGTGTGCTCTTTCAATTTTTAGTAGAGAGTTTTAAATAAGAGCACGTTGAATATTGATAAATTAGGCTCAACAAATATACTCTTTTTAAAACCTTGCCCAGTCTGGTTTACTTCAAATAATAAAATATTAACATCTTTTGATTGTAAATGAGTAATATTTTCAGATGTCTTTTCAATCCCAATGAAAATTTAATAAACAATTTAGAGTCTGTTTTGGAGTGATTTTATAAATTGATTTTTTGATTGTTAGGAGAAAAGTGAAATTCACCTATGAAAGAAGAAGTCAAATATGACGATTGAAATAGTGAAATACGGTCAAAAAATTAATTTTTTAATGGAGGGGAAAATCACTCTCAAACAAGCTCTTAGTATGATATATGAATAAAGACATATAATATAATTACATGTTGATTTCTTTTTCAAGGTGTCAATTTTTCATGTCATTATATACTCCTAATCAAGATCTTAATCGATTTAAAAAAGAAAAATTATTATAAAATCTTGAAAGACAAGGAATACTGATTTAAGCCCCCGTTTGGCCCTCATTTTTTGAAAATAAAAATGGGTGGAATGGTTTTTTAAATGGATATTTGAAAAAAAATGAAATTTTTTTATTTATATATAATATTATTTTACGAAAAGTTGTGTAGTTAAAAATAATAGTGAAAAATGAATTGTCAATGGAACAAGATTCAAACAGGGCTTAGTCACGGATCTCACTTCCTTTTCTACTAAAGCTCATTTTGCTTCCATTCTTGAATAAATATTAATCTCCATACACTAATCTCACACTTCCTACCCCACCCACAAAACTTTTTCACTACAAATTCGTTCTTCGTTTGTTAACTCCTCACATTGCTCAATCCCTTTCTGTATCTCTCTGAAAGGTAAAATCTTCAATGTTTCTGCATTGTAACATTGTTTAGTTGATTCTTTATCAAGATTTCGAAATGAGTTCACAAAGATCCTTAAAACCCACAAAACCTCCTAACCAATCAACCCCTTCAAGGTCTTCTTCATCTTCTCTATCATCCCATTTAGCCATGGTAGAATTGAAGCAGAAAATCATCAACTCTCTAACTAAACTTTCAGACCGTGATACCCACCAGATCGCTGTTGAGGACTTGGAAAAGATTATAAATTCACTGTCCAATGACGGTGTTCCGATGCTTCTCAACTGCCTCTATGATGCCGGCAATGATTCGAAACCTGCCGTGAAAAAGGAGAGCCTTCGTCTCCTCGCAACCCTCTGCGCTGCACATTCGGGTACCTGCGCTACCCACTTGACAAAAATAATTGCTCACATTGTGAAGAAGCTTAAGGACTCAGATTCACAGGTAAGGGAAGCATGCCGCGAGGATATTGGCTTGCTTGCTACGCTATACTTGAAGGGCGGCAATGGCAGTGAGGGGGTGGTTTCTCTGTTCGTGAAGCCGTTGTTTGAAGTTATGAGTGAGAATAACAAGACTGCGCAAGGTGGGGCGGCAATGTGCATTGCAAAGACGATTGAATGCGCCTCCGACTCACCTTTGACTGCGTTTCAGAAGCTCTGCTCGAGGGTCTGCAAGTACTTGATTAGCCACAATTTCATGGCAAAGGCTTCATTATTGCCAGTTATATCGAGATTATCTCAGGTTTGTCCAATTTGACTTCTTTTGAATTAGGTTGTATGGTCTTAACTCATGGTATTTGTTTCATCGTGTATGAAGTTGGGAGCGATTTGCTGAATATTGTGTGAACCATATCAGAAGTCATATCACTTTTGATAAAGTAGTTGGCATTTTGTAAATTGTTTGGTGATACCAAATTGGAGGAAAAGAAAATTGCCATCTTGACTTGTTGTGCTATTGATTTTGATACTTCAAGCCCATAGCTTAAAAGCTGTGAATAGAATGTAAAGTTGCAATGTGTTGTAAAACTATGCTAAAGTCATAAGATTGAGTTAATAAATTAATGGGGACAGATAAATTTGACATGAGATCATCCTTGGGGTTTACTTTGAAAAATGACACAGGAAGTCTTAGTGGACCTTCGTAAGGGAAGAAATATTTACAGTTTTTACAGTAAAAAGTCATCACATTGGGATACACTAGTGGATGGCTAAACGACTGGAAATTAAGTTAAGAATATCAAACCACAAGCATATTTCTTCCCTTTTCATTGAGTTTTTGGTTTGGTCAAAAATGATATTTTGGTCACATTTCATGCTCTGTTAAACTCTGATGTATAAAATTCACTAGAATTTTGTTCTCTTTCTATTAAATATGAGATAATTACTCTTAATGCCATATGCTCATCTGCAATATGTCAATGGCTTCCTTTTATAATCATGCTTCTTATATTAGTCCATATCTGGGCATTCAACCCTCCTATATTTGTAATAGACAGACTGAGCACGGCGTTGACGTCTTTGAACGAATCATTGTGGTCAGAATATGTGAAATATTAGTTTTTTATCTGACATGTCATATAACAGTGTTGTGGGGGAAAGAAGAATTTTCACGTTCTTTTTCACACTGTCAATCTGAGTTTCTATATTATTTTGCAGGTTGGTGCAATAGCACCACAAAGTCTGGAAACCATACTGCAAAGTGTTCACGAGTGCCTTGGCAGTTCAGATTGGGCTACTCGAAAGGCCGCAGCCGATACGTTAAGTGCTTTGGCACTTCACTCAAGCAACTTGATCACAGACAGAGCTGCTTCCACATTGAATGTGCTTGAGGCCTGCCGGTTTGACAAGGTGAGCTCCCAAAATCAACTCCCCCAGACAACTATATGACTGTTACATTTTCCTATATATGGTGCCAAAAGTTATTGAAGTTATAGAGCTATTTACTGCATCAGACACCAGCTATCATGCTCTTTTGCTTCTTTTTTCCCATTATTTCAGTCGAATTTTCGAAGAAAGAATTGTTAACTTGGTTTTTATTGTATTCCACATAGTTAGGCTGCTTGTATTTGTTCTTGTTTGACAAGTTATGGTGACCTCTACCTAACATTACAAAAAATTTTGAAATAAGAGTCCTTTATTTATTGTATGAACGGCCTTCCACATATACATACTGCAGACGATGCCAGGGAAAATGTTCTGCAGTTACCCACCATTGTATACATTCTCGATGATGAATGGAAATGTCTCTAATATCATGTTGAATCACTTCATCTAAAAGCTTGAGTTGATGGAAATGGACCTACATTATTTATTTTTATTGTCTTCAAACATAACTTACAAAACAGTTGCAGGTTTCACCTTTTTGTATTCAATGGGAAAAGTTATTCTACTTAGAATATTGCTTTGGCGGAGCTACTTCTCATTTGGAATAATGATTTCCATTGCTAGTAATATTCCATTCAACTTAAATGTCAATTTGGGGATATATGAAGAGTCATTTTAGGTTAAGCCCAGTTTGTTTGCAGGTCATTGCTGAAAACTCACTCGATAAAAATCAATGCCATTTACTTTTTTGACCAGATAAAACCTGTCAGAGATAGTATGACAGAGGCTTTGCAACTTTGGAAGAAAGTTGCAGGAGGAGATGGAACTTCAGATGACCAAAAAGCATCATCTCATGGTAGGAATGGGATCAAATATTCTTCATTTGAACTTTTTTTTTTCTTAGAGATGTTACATTAACTCTCATACGCAGGTCCATCCTTCAGATGTCAAGGCTTCTGCATCAGCTGACCATTTTGATAAGGATGATATTCTAAGTCCTGGGGAGAGAAGAGGTGAACAATCAGTAAAGAACTCATCCAGTGGATCTTTACCTACCGATTCTACTTCCAAAGATAAGGGTAACAACGTTTTAATTGCAAAAACAAGGAGAAAGGAACTGCCGGTTCAATATTTAGGGAAAGGCGCATTGGTGATAGGAGTGATGCAAATCAGAGGGAGTCATCCAGCATTAATGCTGATTTTTCTAAACATCCTAGTCAATCTAAGGGATTTATGAATAATAAAGGAAATTCACTGACCATTCAGAGGCAATTGTTACAGTTGGAGAGGCGACAATCCCATCTCATGAATATGTTGCAAGTATGATTAGTTTGTTTGTGTTATGGAAATGAGTCCTCTGTCTTATTTCTGCCTAACTCCTCTCTTGTATTTCAGGATTTTATGGTAGGATCTCATGATAACATGATGACCCTTGAAAACAGAGTACGGCGTCTCGAGAGAGTTGTTGAGGACATGGCACGAGATTTATCAATATCAACAGGTAGACGAGCTGGTGGTGTTATGCCTGGATTCAAGGGTTTTTCCAATAGGCATCTAGGAAAGTATAATGGCTTCCCAGATTACTTTAGTACCAAGTTAGGAAGAGGAAGTAACGATTGGCATATTCCCTTTGGGGGCAGATATGCAGCACTTCATGGTGCTGCTTCAGGCATGCGAAGTAGGGGCCCATCTTGGAGATCTGACGCACCTGATGCTTCGTACATCTATGCATATGGTAACAGTGGGCAAAGGAAAGTGGCAGGTGGTGGTGTTGTAGTCATTAGGTCCACTAAATTGGAAAATGAGACTGATCAGGTTAGCAGCAGGAGAGCTTGGGAAAAAGGATCTCAACCTGTTAGGTTTGGTGAGGGGCCTTCTGCTAGAAGTGTGTGACAAGCTTCAAAAGATGAAGCAACTTTGGAAGCAATTCGGTTTGCTGGAGAAGATAATGGAGATGCTCGAAATGCTCGAGTAGCTATGCCAGAAATGACGTCTGAAGCATTAGAAAATGATGGTACATTGCAAGAGCGTGACCCCACCTGGACTCCTTGGAGCAATGCAATGGATGCACTTCATGTTGGTGATATGGATTCAGTTTTTTCTGAAGTTCTGTCAACTGGAGATGACGTATTGCTTGCTAAGCTCATGGAACAATCAGGCCCTGTAATTTATCAACTATCACTTGCCGTGTCCACCAAAGTTTGCATGCTGTTGCACAGTTATTCCTGGAGCCAAACTTGTTTAAGATGTGCTTATACTGGTTTCAACAGGTATATCTTCTAATAGTTAGTGCCCTGATACTTTGGCTGCTCAGACAGGAACAACTACGTACTCCTACTTTCTCACTTTCTAAAATAAATTTCCAAATTATACTTCAAAACGTAGGAAGGAGGGATTGACACCTGTCACATTTGGTTAGAATTTCTCTGTTGTTTCAGGACCAGATTCTTGTTGGCATCTATAGTTTTATAGCACGTTATGAGGTGGCTTATCTTAAATATAGGCAACAAATATTTGGCTTTTTTTTTTAATGTGGACACACCTACATTGACAATAAGCCAACATAAGCCACGTATTTGGAGCTTATCTTTGAGATAAGCCATCTCAAACACACTGTCTGTAAATTCGATTCTGGAGTTCAAGTCAGTTATCATTTTACTTACATTTCAATAATCAGGAATGAATAAAAACAGGGAATAGTTCATAAATGCAACGTTTTAATTCTTCTCAAATTTTAAGAGGTTTTATCTCATCCTGTATAGTTTATTTAGGACAAGTTGTAATTTTACGAGCATTTTAAAGTGTAGATCTATATTTTGACTCTGTTATTACTGCCTGTTCTTAGTTGATAGATAATGTCATGGAAAATGGGCCTGATGTCCTGGGCATTCCCGTGGAAGTGAAAAGAGAAATTTTGTTGAATTTACACGAAGCGTCTTCATCATTTGAACTACCTGAAGACTGGGAAGGTGACACTCCAGGTCAGCTCTTACTGCAGTTGACATCAACCTGGGAAATTGATCTGCAACACTTGGATAAATAGCCGGCTTAACAACCAATTCTATGTTAGATATATCTCGACAACACAGAACACAGGGTTATAGCTTCTTTTTTCTTTTAATGTTGTCCAGTACCTTAAAATATATAGAGACCTTGCCAGACAGGCCATTAATGTCTACTACCAGAGAAACAACAATCCACTGAAATGTAAAAAATATAGTTAAATCCTATTCGCAATTTTGAAATTTGAATAGTGTTAAGTTTTTTGTGGTGAAATAAAAATAAAAATTGCCTTCGTTATAACCTATCTCCTAGATTATTGGAGCGTGTCTGGCTGTGCTTTTTCACCAGATTTTCAGCCAAAATTGATCTGTTGGTCCAAGCTGTAGGTATCACCTCACACACAGGCAGTCAAAAATTGTAGGTTGCAACAGTAAGAAAATTGCTGCCAACGGTCACTTTTTTTGCTGGGGTACTTTTAAGAACCACCAAGTCAAAAGACCAATTTTTCACATTGACCAAATTTTTTTTGCTATTCACCAAAAGAGTCTTTTAAAGAATAAATATCATTTTTGTCTTTATTATGTATTGTAATTATAAAAATATATCATTTGCTCAAAAGACAATAATACCCTCTTTAAAAAATTAATAAATCCAAACAATCCCACTTAAATTACAAAACGAAATCGCTTTCCTTATCAGATTCTCCAACACAGTTAAAAAGAAATTTTATCTTCTGTTGGGTTTTTGATACCCAATAAATTCCGGGTTATGATGTTAATGTGGGTTAATATTATTTCATAGGCATAGGCCGATGAATGAAATAAATCCAACAATCAAGTTCATGAGCTACACCCGACCCAATTGTATTCCTTATAGATGGCTTGAATCTTGGTCTGTTTACCCCTTTAATGGCTCAACTTAAAGTCTAACCCTAGAGTATATATTTGGCTATAACCCTAGCCACTTTCATATGATGTTTTGTGAGACTTTGTGTGAAAAAAAGGAGAATCCCGGCTGCCCTCTTGGTGAGTGAAAAAACAGCCCCTAGAAGTGTCCAAAACACCAGTTTACTTTGTGTAATTTGTGGTTCATTCATAGTATACCTTCGTGATGTCTTCTCCTAGCCTTTGTGGCCACAAATTATCATCCTTTCTTGCCCTACGTGGGTAAGATTGAATAGCAATCGAGGTGAATTATATTGGTTGTGGTTTGGAGCCGATTGGATTGGTTGTTGGTAGATAAATGTACGTTGGACTGAACCTGAAAAATCACCGTTTGAAGATCTTTCAAGAGAGCTTCCGCAACAATTGGTATTAGAGCTTCAAGGTGAAGGTTTTGGCTTGTGAAATCTATCAGAAATCGTCCAGAAAATCAGCAGAAACGCAGCAGAAATCAGATCGAATAAGCTGTCCAAGAACTGTCAAAATCAGTCTCCGTTTTTTGCATTTTTTGATCAATCTAGAAGGAGTTTGAGGAAACAGAAACCACTGGCGTGACATGCAGGAGGAGGCGAACCCTGCAAGCCGGCGCGTGTAGGTCGACGGAGGCGCGTGAGGCCCACACGCAGAGAGAAAGAGACACACGTGAGGGCGCGTGGGAGGGAATTTCGAGAAGGTCCCTTTAGGCAGTTTGTTCGTCATATTATTTCTGATATTTTTCGTGTTGGAAGTTTTCTGTTTCATGGTACGCAGTAAAATCTGGACAGCGTTGTTCTTCGGGCATTCGGGACTTGATCGTGATTTTTTTGGTTGCTGCAGTTTTCAGAGACTTTAGGACGAATAGTGATAGTCCTGAAGTGGTGAATTCACGTCTCTCGATATTTACGGACCTTTAGACGTGGTCCGCTCGGTATCGTGTTCTTTGCTTTTTATTATTGCAGTTGAAATAAATGTGTAGAGTAATTTATTTTTTGCATTAGAGGTCATCGTGTGGGGTGACATTAGGTTTGGGTTTACCATGAAGGGGTAATCATTGCTTGTTGCTAGACCTAGGAATTATTTGCCTTAAATTCTTTATGAATTTGCTGTCAATTTTTCTATATTATTAGAATTGCATGTGGCCTTAAAAAAGTTTACTGGACTATTCTATGTGAATTATGTTCATACTTTACTTGTGGTCATTATTTGGCATTGGTGGCAAATGTAGGTCTAAGGTAAATGCGAAAAATAACATATATTTTAACTGTGGTAAAATTTGGACATAGTTGAAAGAGATTATCCTAAGATGATAATAAAAGGAAAGATGAGGATAGAGACAAGGCGAATGTGACTTTAGGGTCGAGTAGTGATCCTAGTAACATTTATTGAGAGAATAAACCTGGTTCTTACATTGCATCTGTGTGTAATCCTTTCTGCATATATGTGGTCACTTAATTTTGTTGCAATGTTGATTTTACACTTTCAATATGTTTGATGTATGCAATTGCATGAATTAGAGTAACTTATTACTTTATGTAATATGTTTACATGTATAGTGAGTTAAGTTTTGTGGCGTACTCTATTTGCTCTGTGAGCGGTGTGAGAGTGTGGTAGTGAAAAGAAAGTGGGGCAACCGTTTCTCTCCTTCATCTTTGTGAGCCTGTGTGGTTTGTAAGATTATGTAAGGCAGCCATGTTAGGGTCACATTCTTTATCTTTGTGAGCCTCTTTTGTGAGTGTAGTGAAGTAATCGACTCTTTTTTCGATTCTTTTTGAGAGTGTCACCTTCACTATTTTCTTTGTGAATTTTTTTGGGAGCATTGGTGAGTGGATTAACCTTTGTGGTCACCGAAAGGTGTTGATTTGCCATAGTGAGTTTGAGATGCATTAGCAATGTGTTGTGTGTCTTTTGGTAAAGTGGAGTATAGATGCCTAGGGGTACATGGTGATTTGTTACGGGGATGTGGAGTGTGACATTTGGATCACGAGTGGAGATGTGATCAAATGTTTAGAATCCTTCATTTATAAAGAGACCCTGATCAGGTGGAGTATGAGAGATGCACTTCTATCACTTCTGTTAGGTGGAGGACCATTATCCACGTAGGTTGGAAGAAGTGATGTGGAAATAGAGAATTATCCCGTGGACTTAGGATCTATTTTGACTTGCCAACTAGACATGAGTTGAGTGATCTGTCTAGCGAGCTTGGTGGGTAATGAGAGGAGATATGTGTTCTTGAGGTGTGAGCAACACGGAATGGGATAGGATAAATGTGGTGAGATCTTTTCTTAGGGTCATTTATGCATGTGTTGCATATGTGGTTGACTGTGGTTTGATTGACTTGGTGTTAATCTATGGTTCTATGTGAACATGTTTCTGAAAATATCTGTGTGTGTTATCCTATAGTATATCGTCATCGCATGTGTATTTGCTTTTGATTGTTTGCTGTTAAATATTTGCTTCTACTTGGGTGTTTTTTGACCTTAGCCCCAATGAGTATATGGAGCAGGTATGGTATGTGTTTCAAGTTGGAAACATGAGGTAAGGTCTGTGATACAATTTTATTGGCTACCTTGATTATACAAGTATTAACTGTGTGTTTTGATTGCTTGCAGATTTATTGGGCATCAAGGTGGAAATTTGTTCGATTTTTGATACCCAATAAATCCCGGGCTATGATGTTAACGTGGGTTAATATTATTTCATAGGCATAGGCCGATGAATGAAATAAATCCAACAATCAAGTCCATGAGCTACACCCCGGCCCAATTGTATTTCTTATGGATGGCTTGAATCTTGGCCAGTTTACCCCTTTAATAGTCCAACTTAAAACCTAACCCTAAAGTATATATTTGGCTATAACCCTAGCCACTTTCATATGATGTTTTGTGAGACTTTGTGCGAAAAAAAGAGAATCTCGACTGCCTTCTTGGTGAGTGAAAAAAGCCCCTAGAAGTGTCCAAAACACCTGTTTACTTTGTGTAATTGGTGGTTCCTTCATAATATACATTTGTGGTGTCTTCTTCTAGCTTTTGTGGCCACAAATTATCATCATTTCTTGTCCTACGTGGATAAGATTGAATAGCAACCGAGGTGAATTATATTGGCTGTGGTTTGGAGCCGATTGGATTGGTTGTTGGTAAATAAAGGTACGTTGGACTGAGTCTGAAAAACCACCGTTTGAAGATCTTTCAAGAGAGCGTCCGCAACAAACCTCCGATGGTAGATTATTCAACATCTTCCATCTGCTTGAACATTGAAATCTCAAAAAATTATCAAAGGCTCAACAAAAGAAATATTACTCACAATTGGCACTTGAAATTGGTAAGTATAAATACTTATTTTTAATTTTATTTTAGTTAAATTAGTATATTGTTTGAATATTTAAATCTTATTTCAGTGTATGATTTTAGAAAAATAAAATATTATAGTTTTAAAGGGATGTATAATTTTTTTTAGCAAAAACAAGGAAAAAAATTCATCTGTTCAAATGCAAAATGTAGAAGCCAGCCAGCCTGGATAGCTCGGGCTTTTTTTTTGTCATATTTTTTTCGTACTTTTATTCTGGTAATTACAATTTTTTTAATAAATAATGTTTCCTAATGCAGATGTGGGATCAGCTGCTCTCCCGATTTCTTACTTTGGTGAATTTGAAAATAATGAAAATGATCGATGGGTGTGAAAATGGACGAGTGAAAGACATGGTTGTACTGCAATTATAATAACATCAAATATATCATATGCATAAATATACAATGAAATATAGAACTTGCTGAAAGTCGATCCCTCTGAGTACGACATGTAATTGGGATTTTTAATGGACGAGCATACATCCATTTCAATTCCACCTATAACGGTTACTTCTAAAGTTGAAATGAAGGTTTTAATTGAAATTAACCAGAAACGTGCGATTCCTATTTGTGTAACTTTGATTAAGAAGAATGTCCCCGAGAGTGAACACGAAGATTTTGATTGAGGGGATCGTAATGTGAATGAGTTTTGGGACACAGTGGAAATAGTGCGTGATGATGTTGTAGCTGTTCCAAAGACAGTTGCTCCTCATCATGATCTCACTGTTACACACAGAATTTGCTCGCTAGTTTAAGACAACGAAAGAGATAATAACTTTACAAATGAGAATTTGATTATTTTATCCCGTCTGAGACATGAGTCGAGTGGGAGCTCACAGGCTGGATTGAGTGCACGGTCCTCTAATTGTTCGCGTATGGTCCCTGATGATGAAGATTTGTATGTCGAGCAACTGTTTGACACGAAGAAAGATTTGCAGGAAACTATTCACCGGATTGCTTTAAAACACAATTTTGAGTTTAAAGTGAAAAAATCAAATAAGTCGATTTACACAATTGTCTGCGTTGACAACAGTTGCCTTTGGTGTTTGCGAGCAACGAAAATGAACACGAATGAGTTCTTTGTGGTTCGTAAGTATGCACGGGAAGATACTTGCGAAGTGGATATTAGTCGAAATGATCACAGGCAAGCCCAATCATGGTTCATTGGTCGAGAAGTAATGCACAAGTTTTAGGATCCACGAACAATCTACCGATCTTCGGACATTATTAATGACGTTCATCGACAGTACGTTGTGGTCATGAGCTATCAGAAGGTTTGGAAGGCCAAAGAATGCGCGTTGGAGGACTTGATGAATTCGACCGAGGAGAGTTATGCTAAATTGACCAGGTATTTCTTTTTTTAGATGTTTATTTAATAGTTATCTAACTAATTCAATCATTAATTTCAATTGTTTATTTAATTATTTATCGATTCTTTATTTAATGTGTAATTAATTATTTAATTCAATTGTTAATTTTTCAGTTTTTTAATATTATTTATTTAATTATTTAAATTATGATTATTGTTTATTTAATTTGTCAGGTTTTGCTATAATATGGGAAGAATTAATACTGGATCGACATCTTTTATTGAGAAAGATGACGAGAATTGCTTCAAGTATTTTTTTATGGCCCTTAGACAATACGTTCGAGGATTTCGAAACACAATACGACCCTTAATCCTAGTCGATGGTACAACCCTCAAGGCGAGATATGGGGCAAGTTGATTATTACAATATGTCAAGATGCTAACATCCAAATTTACCCTCTTGCATTCGACATAGTTGACGGAGAAAATTATTTGGCAATGCGTTGATTTTTCACGAAGTTGAGGAAAGTAATTGGGGATGTCGAGAACCTTGCATTCGTAACCGACCGAGGACAGTCAATAATTAACGGTATCTCCGAAATCTTCCCCGATGCACATCATGGTTATTGTATGTACCATATACAATAAAATTTGAAGACCAGGTATTGAGGCAAAGGCATCGTTACGTTGTTTAGAAGAGCTGCAAAGGCTTACAGTTTTCAAGAGTTTGAAAAGTTTATGGTTGAAATAGAAAGTAAATCCTATGATGCATGGGAGTATCTGACAGAGATGAGGATCGAACATTGGGCACGATCACATTTTCTAGGACGTCGATACAACATGATGACGTCGAACAATAAGGAGTCGCTCAATGCCTTATTTAAGAAGGATCGAGAGTTACCAATTCTCGCAATACTTGAGAATATTCGAGACAAGCTGCAACAATGGTTTAATGATCGTCGTGAAGAATCATAGAGTTGCACAAGTGTGCTAACCCCGGCTCAGGAAGATAAATTCTTCAAGACTCTAGGGTGACAAGAAAGGTATATGTAGAACCACTAGATCAGTTTCGCTTCTCCACGAGATATGCACGTAATTTCGAATACATCGTTGACTTGAATGATAACACGTGCACATATAGACAGTTTCAGTTGGAGAGTTTTCCGTGTACACATGCAGTGGCGGTGGCTATCTATAGAAGAATTCCACCACACACCTTATGCGGTACTTATTACACGACTGGTTCTTAAAGAGCAGCATATGCTGAAACCATATTTCCTGTACCGAATGAAGTCGAGTGGGAAGTTCTCGATCACATTCTCTCATTGAATAACTGTTGCCACAGCAGTCGGCCCACGTACTCCTGGACGTACACGTACGTCTAGAATACTATCCACCGGAGAATTTTCACAGCCTCGTAAGTACGGCAGGTGCGGTGCAACAGAACGTATTAGAAAATTTTGTACAAGTCAGATCCCTCTACATGACAACGTAAAAGATATATAATTGAAGTTTATGTAACATTATTTATAACATTGATTTTAATTATTTTTGCATATTTTTAATGTTAATTTTTAATGTTAATTATCAGATTTAGTTTTTTTATTTTAATATTTCATTAATTAGTTTCATAATATTTGAAGTTTTTTTTTAAAACTCAGTGCGTTCTCCATAATATATCCAAACATTATAAATACATCATTAAACATTTAAATAAACACATAAATTAAAAAATAAAAAATAAATATTAAAAATAATATATGTTTTACAATTATTTCGTAATTACAAATGAATGAATGAAATATACAATATTTAAACGTTACTGTATGTACAATTATTTTAAAGAAACACGACTCAATATCTACGGATCACCATCAAATTCAAATAAATCACAAGCTAATTTATTTCTCTAATTTTGTATCAACGCCTAGTTGATTGCATCAACCTTTTGTGCTACACTCAAAAATTTTATGTACTTGATAGCGAATATGCCGCAATCACTCCTTCGACTACAAAATATTGTATTAGCACATCATCGTCTAACTAGAACGTAAGTTGTAAATTACAAAAATAAAATAATAAACATTTACGATATTTGCTGTCTCACCGTCGTCGTGTCTCGCACAGTGGCCAGTTTGTCCTGCACAATAATGTTCGCTTGTCTAGCCAGCATGGGGATGATCACAGACACCGACTCCAGATTTTGTTCGAGTTGACCTTGTGGCAGGCATAAATGATCAGTGTCATACACATATATAGTCGAGTCGGCGAATACAATTTCCACTACAATGTAGTGATGATTGACACACACCAGAATGTACAAATGCGTACAATCCTCCCATGAACTTCCCCATAGCTTGAAACGTCTGGTACTTAATATCAACGGCACGTATGAACTCGGTGTTCAATATGAGTCGGTTAGGAATATTGAACGATCTTGGATGTTGTTCAGCTCGATCTCGTAGCAAATCCATGGTGAAGTCAATGTGCTGCACCAGGAAACACCAATTAAAAAAAGAGTTATTTAATTTCATAAATTCAAAACTCAAAAATATGTATACGTAATAAATAACAATATTACTACTTCACTTACATCATCGACGAGCCAAGCCTCCGAAGTGGTGACATCGTGAAACCACTTGTAAGGGTCCAAGATCGTCTTATGAGCAATCCTACGGCTGGCTCTAAAAAATAAGAAAAGAAATTGTTAAGTAAAAATATAGATGTGTCAGCATATGCGTAATGTACTAATCCTTATAGAATAATACAATACTTACCCGGGCATAATTGCTCTCCTCGCCGTCTCGAACGCTTTCCACTTGGCGTGGTCCACTTCCGTAAATAAATTCGGGTGCGTGCCGTCGACGAACCTCCTCCTCTTCGCCTCCGCGGTAAACGGAGAAACGACGTACTGTGATGGTGCCCTCGACCTCTTGCCGACTACCAGCTCCTGCACGTCAACAGTACCCGACACTCTCCCAATATTCGGCACTCCCTCACCTACCATCAGGACCACCTCTTTCATCCCCTCCAACACAAAAACTACGTCCGGCGAGTTTGGCGTCCAAGATGGTACCCTCTCTACCTCGGATACCCTCTCCTCCTCCGACACCCTCACGACCTCCTCCTCCGGCACCTTGGGTATCCCCTCTTCCTCTGACACCCTTACAACCTCTTCCTCTGGCACCCTCCCGACCTTCGCCTCGGGTACCTCTTCCTCTTTCGACACACTCACAACCTCCTCTTCCGACACCCTCCCAACCTCCTCCTCCATTTCCATTGAGGCCCGATTTTCCATCCCCATATCTATCAGGCCACTGAGATATGAAACTAATGCTTCATCCGATGCCCACAATGAGTCAACATACCCCGTTTGACCTCCTCAGCCCTGATAACCACCGACCCCTCCGTCACCCCCTCCATCCTGATAGCCACCTGTCCCTCCGTCATCTCCTCTGTCCTGATAGCCACATGTCCTTTTGCCACTCCCTCCATCTCGATACTCGTCAGTCCCACGCAAGCCCACTATGTCGCTCCGTATCGCTACAACCTCAGCATAAAGGTCTTCTAAATTGACCTGTACCATCCCGACATCATGTCGTAAGTCAGCTACTTCGCCTCGTAAGTCAGCTACGTCGCCTCTGATCTCCATCATAAGTCAGAACATATCGTCGATGGAAGCACTCTGCCTACGTACAGCTGATCCACGTGGGAGGCGTCCAGACGCAAGAGACGGTGATTTCATACAGGGAGGTGACACTCTCGGCGGAGGTGATCACATGTAGGGAAGTGACACCCTCGACGGAGGCGACATCCTCAGGGAATGTGACACCCTAGGCAGAGGCGACATCCTCGGGGAATGTGACTCTCTCGACGGAGGTGATAGTCGATGGCGCTCCTAAAAAAAGAAACATTACAAATCAATAATTTAATTAAAAAATTATAATGATAATCAACATATTATATTCAATTAACATACCGTGTCCCGATCGACGATGGACTCAAGCCTCTCTTGAGCAACACGATCTGTCAACAACTCACGGATATAAGTCAGCTCAGTGAGGATTTCAAACTGACATATTGACATTTCATCGAATTACTGACCACGTATCCAGTTTCGAAAATGACATACAACAGAAAGCGCAAATATATAATACGTACCTCAGGATCGTCTAGGATAACTGATAACTATTTTGCAAAGGGCTTGTCTTGTGCTCGCCAGCGGCGCATCCGAGGGATGCATGTATCCCCTCTCCTCGCATACTGAGCAGCCAGGATGGGAACAGTCTTGTAGACCCATATCTGCAACAATTACGATTATTATATGTACAATTTAATATAAAAAAATGGATAACTCATTATGTTAAACATTTACCTGCAAAGCTAACGGTAGGCCATATACATCGTACTTACGCTCCGACCTATCTCCCCTAGTCATCAAATGCCCCCTCCTGAAGATGCGTAAAGTATCGACAAAGCATCTCTCCCCCCACGGATAGCTGTTGAACGTATCGATATCATCAACAACTTGTAAATGAAAAACGTCAATCGACGTCTTCCTGTGATTACACCTCTGTACACTCTCCAATATAGACACCATCCCCAACTTTAACTTGTCGGACATCTGGTCGCATCCCCTGAATGCATCTCCTAACTGCGCCAGTGTCACTGTCGTGTGCCCATTAAAATAATCATTCACCAGCCTCTTGTCAATTGAAATACTGGCCCTCGCTGCCTCTTCGCCCGTACATCTCAATCCAGTGATGAGGGCAAACTTGAGTATAGAAAATGTAGCAACCTTCCCCCTAAGATCAAAGTGGAAGGCATCTTCGTCAACTGGTTTAAGCAGCCGACACAGTAATGAATCGATCAACTATCCAGAGAACTGTACAGATCGCAGTGAATACAGGGACCATAGGCAGCATCGACGTAATATCTCTATGTATTCCTCGTCCAATGAATCCAACACTGCTGTGAAGCTGGCAAAGTTACAGTTCGACGTAACTTTGCCAGGAACCTGTCTCAAGGCTGCGTCCAAATGGTAATCCATCCTGCAAAATTTCAAATGTTAGAACATTTGAAATATAATGTTACAAAATTCAACTAACCGAACTGTAAGTAACATACGCACAAAATAACAGATAATAAAGAAAATGAATTAAAAATTACACAACAACTCATAAAAAAGGGAAAAACTAATTTTTGTAAAATTATTTATTTCATAGTTTATTTTAATCAATGTTAGAAATTTATTTCAATTCTTTATTTAATTAAATTTGATTATTTATATTTAATTACATATTTAAATAAATTATTTTGAAAATTTGTATTTCTAAGTTATTTAAATTGTTTATTTTTATTTAAATGTTCATTATTTATTTCAATTGTTTATTTTATTTTATTTAACATTTAATTTAATTGTTTATTGAATGCTTAATTTTAATTATTTATTATAATTGTATATTTAATTATTTTCTTTAAATTATTTATTGAACATTTAAACATAAATATGTAATTATTTGTTATATTTTCTTTAGTTGTTTATTCAATATTTATTTTAATTATTAATTGAATATTTAATTATTTATTTTAAATGCTAGATATTTATTTCAATTATTTATCTACATTTTAATTACTTACTTTGATTATTTTTATCCAATTATTTTTCATTTAATTGTTTCAATTATTCATTTAAATTATTTGATTTAATTATTTATATTGATCGATTGTTTAAATTATTTGTTATGCCCCTATCTGACCCACTTCAGAAAGTCTATCACCACATCATACGAGGTGTAGAACATTCATCCAAAGTGGTTCCGAAATGACTTCACCAATGGTGACAATCTACTATCACACTATGAGGCATAGACAATTCTGCGAGACTGACCGAAGTGCCCTCGCCCCTGAATTCGAGGCGAAATGCACTCTGGGGACCTCTGTCAGAGGATCCACCATCAATTTCAGAATGAGATCTTTCTTAAGATATTTTCTGCCCCTAAGGTTTAAAGTAATTTGACGTCTGCATAAGGCCAGTTGACATGACGTATCAACTTTATGTCAACTCAACTCGAGAGAAGTAATTACCCGCCCACTCTATAGATACGACTGATTGACACCTATGAGCAGACGCCTCATACCGTCAAATGTATACACTTGTCCCACATCCAACGGTTCTCCTCACCTATAAATACCCAAAACTTGGCAAGAAGCAAAGGTAATGAAGCTTTTACTACTTAGCAATCCATAGCAAGCAAATATATATATTCTCCTCCCCACTATTTTGCACAACTTTGGTACTGTTCCGATCACCTAAGCCTAACTTGACCGTCGAAATGTATATGGTCGCCGCCACCCCCGCTAGTTCCGGTCGTGTGCATCTGATCGTGCGTTGATTGTGCACAAGGAGGAATATGTGGAGTTGCTATTGATTGGCTACGTGGAGGGTCCAATTTTCGAGGTCAACAGATTGGCACCGTCTATGGGAAACTTCTCGTTCAAAGTTCTGCATTCTCCATCGGAGAAATCACCGAAAAACTAGCGACTTACCTTAAAAAGGGCACGTTCTTGAAAAAGAACAAAGTCGAGTTATTAAATAAATTCTCATCACCCTTGAAAAAGGAGATAGAATAAGTTCCAGCCATGAAGACAACAACCCCATGAGAGAGGCCTCTGAAGAAGAGGTGCTCCATAACAATGTCACTCATCAGAGACCCCATCACCGGCGTCGTCGAGATGAAAGAACAGCCATGCTCACAAAGGAATGGCTCAAATAGCTGAGGGCATGAGAGATATCGCAGCTCAGAATATGGCGATGCATGAACTTCTCATGCAAGCCCGAGGTTACCAGGGCTCTCAAATGCCCCAAGGATCTTACCTAGTGCAGGAAGCCCCTGTATCTCGTTCCCAATACCATATGAGCCAGCACAGAGAACGCTCCCTCTAAAGAGAAGTGGGCGCAAAAGCCACATCCTATGTGCAAGGAAGCCAGCCAGCAGAACCATAGCTAGGAGACAATTTTCCTCAAGAATATGAGGAACAAAGGTTAGTAAACGTCTTTGACCGAATAGGGCAGGACCCTAGCAATAGGGTCCGCTCAGTATGAAGATCAGTTCAGCAAGACCAGGAGCAAGAACAGGATCCTCCTCCTCCTAGAATTACGAGGGACAGGAGAAACCTAGTCGATTGGGGGAGCCAAGGAGAAGTACCTCCACCTCCCCAGGATATTCAAGATGATGAAGGGTCAGATGGGCCTTGTCGATCTTATGAAATTAACAATGATGATGATAACCTCCTTTTCTCAAGGGAGATCCGAAACTTCCCAATGCCAGCAAACTTCATGTCCCCTAAGATCCCCAAGTATGAAGGAAAGGAGGACCCGAAGAAGCACCTCACCAAGTACATGACACAGATGAGCCTCAGGGGAGCCTCACCTGCTTTGAAATGCAGAGCCTTCCACCTAACCCTGGGCGGAGCTGCTGAAGTGTGGTATAGCAGACTTCCTCCCCTAAGCATTGGGAGTTGGCCAAATTTTAAGAAGGCATTCTTGAATGAAGTCACATACTGCAAACAAGTCACTGACAGAGAAGCCCTTTCAGAACTGAAAGGTGACCTCAATATAAACACTTTGTTCTGGAGGGACGTGCGCAGCAAGAATCCTGCCACCTATGACGAACTGGTGAAAATGATGAGAGTGGAAATCGCCAGTGAAGAAATGATTGATCACTGAAACCGTGCCGCGCAGGAGCTCCCTCCGCCTCAGAGGCAGGTAGGTCGAGGACCCGCAGCGCACCTTGTCACTCAGCAATGGGCTCAAGCAGGTCACACAATAGCTCCCACCTCCAAACAGGCACTGGCTTCTG
The DNA here is from genome assembly GCF_002742605.1 of Olea europaea var. sylvestris. NCBI lineage: Eukaryota > Viridiplantae > Streptophyta > Magnoliopsida > Lamiales > Oleaceae > Olea > Olea europaea. The sequence goes on from NC_036247.1 coordinate 28,313,933, forward strand.
CCACACTGAATGCAGTGTCGGTATTGGCATACGAGAATGCTCCTGGAAAAGCAGGACTATCTGGAAGAACTAATTGTAAGAAGAAGAAGAAACGATCAAACAGGCCCTTGGAAGGGGCAAGGTTTTGCACTTTCCACCAACTTTATGGGCATGACACCAACGAGTGCAGAGACGCTCCTCGACGCCCGGATCGTAGCGAGCTACATCCCTCCAGGAGGAATGAATATCCTCACAGATCCACCTCCCCGAACAGGGGAGAGAGAAGGCATAGAGAGCAGTCATCCCGGAAAAGAGAATCAAAGGACCGAGGAAAGTCCAGACAAAGAGATCAGGCCCTATTTTCTGGGGACCAAATCATTAGGGAAATCGACACAATCATTGAGGGACCTCACATCGGCGGTAACACCAGGAACGCCCAAAGGAATTACACAAGGGAAGCAAAGGACCCACCAATGATCACTTACATTGTCAACGAGTCCCAAGAGGCCAACAGGATGACCCCAATTACCTTCTCCCAAGAAGATGCACAAGGAGTTTACCACCTCCATTGTGATGCGTTAGTTGTGAGAGCCATAGTGGCTAGAAACGGACTCAAACGCATGCTCATCGACAATGGCAGTTTGGTGAACATACTGTTCGGCTCCACCTTCGACAAAATGCAAATTAAACATGGGTTGATCCCCATGACCGACCCACTATTCAGATTTACTGGAGATAGCATCGTCCCACGAGGGCAGATCACTCTGCCCGTCGAGATGGGTTCAGCACCCCTAGTGGCCCAACATTTCATGGAATTCTTAGTGGTAGACCATAGATCGGCCTATCATGGAGTATTGGGCAGACCTGCTTTGAAAGATCTTTGGGCCGTCACATCCATCCACTACTTGTGTATGAAATTTCCAACTGAACATGGGATTGCTATGATCCGAGGCGACCAGATGGGCTCCAAGGCATGTTACTTGAACTCTCTACAAAAGTCAGAGCCCTGAACTGTTAACGTGATCATAACTGAAGTGGACAATGAAGCCAGTATGAACATGGAAATGCTCGACGCCCCTGAATAAGGGCATACCTCCGAATAGGAGGAAGATATCGACATGGAAGATGCCCCTGAGTAAGGACACCCTCTTGATAAGTTAGATCCCTGGATAATTGACTCTGAACCAAATGCAACCCCAATGGAAGAACTCGAAACTTTCTCCGCCAATCCAGAGGACCCTAGTCAGGTCTTGCGAATAGGGAAGGCACTGTCCCTTGAAGCAAAAGAAGAGATGATAAGCTTCCTAAAAAGGAACTTGGATGTCTTCACTTGGAAGCATAAAGATATGGTAGGAATAGATCCAAGGATCAGTTGCCACCATCTTAACATCAATTCTTCATGTACCTCTCATCAGTAGAAAAGACCTGTCCTCAACCCGGAGAGTTACGAGGCGCTCAAAGACGAAGTAGGCAAGCTTAGCCGCAGTGGCTTCATAAGGGAAGTCATCTACCCGAAGTAGATATCCAACCCGGTCCTAGTGAAAAAGCCCAACGGGAAGTGGAGGGTGTGCGTAGACTTCACCATCTTGAATAAGGGGTGACCTAAAGACAGCTTCCCACTTCCAAGGATAGACCAACTTGTGGATTCCACCGTCGAACATGAACTATTGAGCTTCATGGATGCATATTTAGGATACAATCAGATACCCATGTTCCAACTTGGATGAGGAAGCTACATCATTCATTACAAACAGAGGACTCTACTGCTACAAAGTCATGCCCTTCGGATTGAAAAATGTCGGAGCTACATATCAGAGACTAGTCAACATAATGTTTGTCGAACTCATTGGCAAAACCATGGAGGTCTACATGGACGACATGCTAGTCAAAAGCCTCCAGGCAAGCGAACACGTAAGTCACCTCGACCAAACCTTTCAGATACTTAGAAAATATAAGATGAAGTTGAATCCCCTCAAGTGCACCTCTGGGGTGGCTTTGGGTCAGCTCTTGGGGTATATTGTTAACCAAAGAGGAATTGAAGTAATAAGAGCTTACCCTTCTTCAATGTGCTTAAGCAAGGAAAGAAGTTCCAATGGACTTCTGAGTGCGAGGAAACCTTCCAGGCGATGAAAAAGCACCTCGAAGAGGCGCCCCTTTTGTCAAAACCTCAACCAGAAGAGTCACTACTGCTGTATTTGGCGGTTTCGGACATGGCGGTCAGCGCTGTCCTAATCAGAGAAGAAAATGAGCGCCAGTTGCCAGTATACTACGTCGGCAAAGCACTCCTCCCAGCTGAAACACGTACCCAGACATGGAGAAACTGGCACTTTCCCTCTTCACAGTCTCAAGGAAATTGAGGCCATACTTCCAGGCCCACTCGATTGAAGTTCTCACCAACTTCCCATTGATTCAAGTGCTGCAGAGAATAGATGCATCAGGACGCCTGCTAAAATGGGCGATCGAGCTCAGCGAGTTCGACCTACTGTTCCGACCTCAAGATGCCATCAAAGGCCAAGTCCTTGCAAATTTTTTGGTTCAGTTTGCCAAAGCCCCGAAAATGGAGGCAACAATAGAACCAGCCAAGCCCCCAACGTGGAAACTGTTCGTAGATGGATTCTCAGGAGAGGCTGGCTCCGGGGCAGGAGTTGTCTTGGAAAGCCCGGAGGGTCACAAGCTGAATTGCGCAGTAAGGTTCGGCTTCAAAGTCTCGAGCAACGCTGCTGAATATGAGGCCCTTCTGACAGGTCTTAGACCTGCTAAGGAAATGCAAGTCAGAAAGCTACTGGCAAGCAGCGATTCTCAGCTGATAGTGATTAGGTTAATGGAAGCTTTGCGGCCAAAGATAGCAGCATGGTTGCATACTTGAAATTGGTTCTGGACCTAGTTCCTCAGTTTGAAAGGTTCGAACTGATTCAAGTCCCACGCCTAGAGAATACACATGCAGACGCCCTTTCAAAATTGGCCAGCAGTAAGGATTCTGAGCTACTAAAGATCGTCCCTATTGAACACTTATCGAAGCCCTCCATTTCTGAAGATGAAGAGGTACTATGGATAGAAGGCACCCCATTATGGATGCAGCCCATCATCGCCTATCTAAAGGATCAAACACTACCTGCTTCTAGAAGCGAGGTGAGGAAGTTAAGAAAAAGGGCTGCCCACTTCGTCCTACAAGAGGATATGCTCTACAAAAGAGGTTTCGCCTCACCACTTCTCCGATGTGTGATATGCGAAGAGGCCACATATATACTTAGGGAGATCCATGAGGGAATCTGCGGAAATCACTCCGGAGGAAGGGCTCTGGCACACAAGGTTCTCCGTCAAGGCTACTTCTGGCCGACCCTAAAAAGGGATGCTTGCCAGTTTGTCCAGAAATGTGACAACTACCAGAGCTTCTCAAATATTCAAAGGCAGCCTTCTCAGAGTCTCTCCGTAGTGACCAGCCCCTGGCCATTCGCCAAATGGGGCATCGACTTCATTGGTCCACTCCCAAAAGGAAGAGGAAGCGCGACTTTCGCCATTGTCATCATTGACTACTTCACCAAATGGGTCGAGGCTGAACCTCTTGCCAAGATCACCGAGGCAAATACTATGAAATTCATCTGGAGGAATATCATTTGCAGGTTCGGCATTCCCCACTCCTTAGTGTCCGACAACGAGAGACAGTTTGACAATAGGAAAATGCGAAAATTGTGCGACGAATTGGGGATAAAAAAGGATTTCTCAACACCTCATCACCCGCAAGCAAATGGACAAGTTGAGCCAGTAAACAAAACTATCAAGCATACCCTGAAAAGGAAGCTTGACACCTCAAAGGGGGCTTGGGTCGATTAGCTTCCCCACGTCCTCTAGGCCATTAGAACCCCAAGCCGAACTGCAACAGGGGAAACACCATTCTCAATGACCTATGGAGTCGAGGCCATGAGCCCGATCGAGGTCGGGGTCCCATCGCACCGTTGAATACACTTCAACGAGGTTAGTAACGACGAGGCCCGAGTAAACGAACTCCACTTCCTTGAAGAAAGAAGGGATACTTCCCAGGTGAATTTGGCAAAGTATCATAGAAAGATGACCCGTTACTTTATAACTCCAAGGTTAGAAACCGAACTCTTCGCCTGGGGGACCTTGTCCTCAGAAGGGTCTTCCAATCATCAAAGCTAATCGGGTCCGGAGTGTTGGGACTGAACTGGGAGGGTCCTTACCGCATCCGCAGGGAATCCCGACCTGGCACTTTCGAAATTGAAGACATGGCAGGGAAAGCACTACCTCATCAATGGAACATTGAACACTTAAGGAAGTAATATCAGTGATGAGCTTTTATTCCGATCCAATCTCAATGTTGTCTGATAAATGTATGTCCTGATCCGATCTCGTTTGTAATTACCCTAGCTTACAGAGTGCTGAAAATGCTTTAGTAAAGGGTAATGTAACTTCTCTAAGTAATAATACTTCAGTTCTTTGTCACATCGGCTAGTAAATTGTTATCTCAGTCCTTCAATATGTTTACTTAAGTGATCCGATCTTCTGTCATTAATTGGTTATTGTTAAGAGGCGCTTGATGTTTACTTAAGTGATACGATCTTCTGATTATTGTTAAGAGGCACTTAATCTTAAGTGCTTGTCATTCATATATGTGAAAACAGATCAACACGATAAGAAAACAGAAGCAACAATACTTGGCAAAAATTTCATTTCATTCACTTGAAATTGAGTTACAAATGAGGTCGAAACCATTACAAGATTAGTCCTCTTCTACAGGAGGGCCTTCCCCACCAGCCTCTGCCTCTCCCGCCTTGGGGGCCTGTGGAGCGTCCTCGGAAAGCCTATCAGGCCGGCCTCCGGTAGGTCTCCTGAACTCTGCCTCTAAAGAGGAGATGTCTAGAGTAGAGTGGACCTCTCTTTCAGCTGACCCAATAAGCCTTGGGCACTCCAGGAGGCCCAAAAATTTGCAAAGTCGTCGTACAGGGGATGCTCCTCGAAGTGGTTAATGAAATTTTGAACAGCCACTTTCCCTGCCGACTTCAGTTCCTCCTACAAGGAGGCGATTTCCTCAGATTAGGCCTTCGCCCTCTGCCTCAGCTCTGCTTTTTCTTTATTGGAGGCCTCCAGAGCCTCCGTGGCGAGCCGGTGGTGCTCATTGGCGTGATCCACTCTTTGGGTCATAGCAGTCACCTAACACTCCACTTCATAGAGCTCCTTCTTCAGCCGTTCTATATCTTCTTTGGCAGCCGCCAGCTGGGCCTCAGCCTCCCTTCTTCCTTTCTCTTCCTCCACGGCCTTGGCCCGGGCCTCTCTCACCGCATCCCCATATTACATCGCCTCCTCGAGGCGCTTGGTGAGGTCCTCCCTCTTGGCGTTGAGGTTTTTTACCAAGCCTTCAAGCTGGATGCTGGTGCTCAGAGCCCGGGCCACACAGGCACTATTGGCCGCCACTAAGTCCTCGGCAGTGCAGGAGGCGGTCTGGACCCTCCATTCTTCGGTCCAGTACTTATTGTGGACCACCGCCACTGCAGCCGTTTCTGGGGGAAAGCCTCCAGTACTTCTTTTACTGGCTCCTTGGAGTTCGTGCCCAAAAAGTCCACCTCCTTTGAGGGATAGGCTCTTTTCCTCTTGGGCTACCCTGGCATCTGGGCGAGAGTCACAGCAGCAACTGGCAGTGTGGCCGGGGCAGGAGAAGGCCACCTGGTAGGAATTGTAGTTTGCCTCAGAACGGGGGGTGGCCTCACCACCGTTGGTCACTTAGAAGGGGCAGCAGGCTTTTTGCCCTTTCGAAGCAGATTGGCCTCAGGATCCTCAGGCACCTCCTCTTCCGTCGGAGGCTGGACCCTCTTGCTGGCGTCCACCAAGTCCTCTATCTACTTCTCATAGGCGGAGGAGGAGGTCTTCAAGGCCCTCACTTCGACCATCATCTTTTGTATGGTCTTGAAGTCGGGCCGGAGAGGCATCTTCTTATTAAATTATGTGCAAAAAACAAGTAAATTAGTACAAGTGTAAACGACTCGGAAGTACTGAAAGGTATTCGCTTCGAGATATTACCTTGTGAGGCCATCAGTCGTGCGTCACAAAATGAATGTTCTTTCTGATCAGCCGGTGGTACGACCTCTTCTTCAGAGGCAGCTGATATATGACGCAGATGATGTCGAAGTCATCAGAGGACAGCTCGCACCGAGGAAGAGTGCCTTCAAAAAATGAACACAAATGTTAGTTATGATCCGAACCGAAGAGAAATAAACAAGAAACACAGCTACAATACTCACTAAGTGAGAGTACTTCGTGGGGACCATAAGAGGTGCCAGGGGGTCCCTCTCCACCACGTCCCATCTCCCGGTAGCCCAGCACCACGAGTTCTTTCACTCCTTGATGGAGTTCGGCAGATCAAGCACGAAAGAAGTGTGGGAACCCCAAGATATCAAGTAATACCCATCCCTGGTCTTACCCCCCCCCCCCCTCGGCTGTTACTTTGGGAATGTAGAGGGTCTGAAAAATGGAGAAGGGCATCTCCACCCCAAGTGACGCCTCTTTCCATAACATCCAGGAACCCATCATTTGGCTTCAAGAGTTCGGGTTCAGTTAGGTTGGTGCTAAGCCATAAGACCTAAGCACCATCCGGAAAAAAAGGGTGAATTGGAAGCCTAAGACCGGCCCTAAGGATCGCCTCGCTTATCGCCACGCACCCTGGCCTAGGGTAGCAGGCCCTCTCGTCAGGTTCGGGTAGGATCAGTTCTATACTATCTGGGATACTATATTCAGTCCTAAGTCTTTCTAGGTCGGCCCCCTTTAGCTTGGAGGGATAATCTGATGCCGCCCAATGCACAGAGGTATCAGCTGGGCTATCCGGCCTCTTCCAAATGTTCTCCCCCCCAAGTATCGCTTCGGCTACTTCGAAGGAGGTCACCACAATTGTCCATCCGCACTAACTCCAACCCCCTCCCAGAACTAGTACTATCCTCAGAAGCCATTTTCAGAAAGGAAATGTCTCAAATTTTTATTGAAACTTACGAGTTTGAGTGTTCCCCAGCCGAAAATGGTCAAAAAGCGGTGTGTGGTAATCGAAAATTCAAATTCCTCGCCGAAAATTCTTGAAGAACGCCGAAAATCGCAAAGAGTTTGAGAGCAAATGGGATTTTCTGTTTTCGCAAGAGTGAAAAGCTCCAAAACGCTCAAGTCCGCCTTTTATAGAGCGCTCCAACTAATCTCAACCATTGAATTCAAATGCAATCAATCTAGGCCGTTGAAATGAAATACCAGATTTGATCTACGCCTAAGATTTTGCTGTGACCCTCACGCTCGCATAAAACGCGTCGCCTCGGTCACCACCAGCCGTCAATAATAAGTAGCCGCAGCAGCCTTTTAGGGGAATGGGCGATGCACGCAACTGCCACCTTGAAAATACGCAACAGCTGTCAAATCATTTAGCGTCAGATACGCTCGCCTCGAATCGAGCTCCTCACTCAACTTTACAAAGTTTAGATGCACCTAACGCGGAGTCCCCTGTGGGTCATCGCCTCAGTCGCTACATTCCCTCCTAAACTTTACAAAGTTTTAGCCATCTCCCAACGCGTCGTCCCCTGTGGGTAAGCGCACCGATGACAGATGAGCTTCTCACTCAACTTTACAAAGATTAGACGCACCTGATGTGGAGTCCCCTGTGGGTCATCGCCTTGATCGCTGCGTTGACCGTCTCCCTACGCATCGTCCAGTTGGGCAACACCTCGATCTCACATAAATTTTTCCCTCACGCAATAGCGAAACTTTAGCGCATCTGCTTAGAATCAACGCTTCGGCGAACACGGAAGATCAATCCTCAAGTTCTCACAAATCACGGTCCCCATCCCGAGACATACATATCCGATCGGGAAGACAAGTCCACCCATGATATAAATATTCATACCTAGACTTGGGGGACCACTGTTACGCCCCTATCTGACCCACTTCGGAAAGTCCACCACCACATCATGCGAGGTGTAGAACACTAATCCGAAGTGGTTCCGAAGTGACTTCACCAATGGTGACGATCTACTATCACACTACGAGGCATAGACAATTCTATGGGACTAACCGAAGTGCCCTCGCCCCTGAATCCGAGGTAAAATGCACTCAGAAGACCTCTGTCAGAGGATCCGCCGCCAATTTCAGAATGAGATCTTTGTCAAGATCTTTTCTGCCCCTAAGGTTTAAAGTGATTTGACGTCTCCATGAGGCTAGTTGACGTGACGTATCAACTTTATGTCAACTCAACTCGGGAGAAGTAATTACCCTTCCACTCTATAGACGCGGCTGATTGACGCCTATGAGCAGACGCCTCATATCGTCAGATGTATACACGTGTCCCACATCCAACGATTCTCCTCACCTATAAATACCCAAGGCTTGACAAGAGACAAAGATAATGAAACTCTTACTACTTAGCACTCCATAGCAAGCAAATATATATATTCTTCTCCTCACTATTTTGCACAACCTTGGTACTGCTCCGATCACCTTAGCGTAACTTGACCATCAGAGTGTATACGGTCGCCGCCCCCGCTAGTTCCGGCCGTGTACATCTGACCGTGCGTTGATTGTGCACAGAGAGGAATACATGGAGTGGCTATCGGTTGGCCACGTGGAGAGTCCAATTTATGAGATCAACATTATTTATTGAACAAGAGCAAACGTAAATATTTAATTATTTATTTCAAATGTTAGAAATTTATTTCAATTAAACATTAATTAATATTTTGATTATTAATATTTATTCATTTATCATTTAAATAATCATTTAATTATTATTTAAATGTTCATTATTTATTTTTGTGTGTTTCAATTAATTATTTATTCCAATTATTTTTCATTTATTTGTTTCAATTGTTCATTTAAATTATTTAATTTAATTACTTACCTGAATTGATTATTTAAATTATTTATTGAACAAACAGAGGTAAATATTTAATTATTTATTTCAAATGTTATAAATTTATTTCAATTAAACTTTAATTAATATTTTCATTATTAACATTTATTCATTTATCATTTAAATAATCATGTAATTATTATTTAAATGTTCATTATTTATTTTTGTGCATTTCAATTAATTATTTATTCCAATTATTTTTTATTTATTTGTTTCAATTGCTCATTTAAATTATTTGATTTAATTACTTATATGGATAGATTATTTAAATTATTTATTGAACAAGCAAACGT
>NC_036247.1:28323129-28345412 GCF_002742605.1 Olea europaea var. sylvestris
AATTGTTCATTTAAATTATTTGATTTAATTATTTGTATGGATAGATTATTTAAATTATTTGATATTATTTAAATTATTTATTGAACAATCAAACGTAAATATTTAATTATTTAATTCAAATGTTAGAAATTTGTATCAATTAAATTTTAATTGCGTATTTTGATTATTAACATTTATTTTTTTATCATTTAAATAATCATTTAATTATTATTTAAATGTTCATTATTTATTTTTGTGAGTTTCAATTAATTTTTTATTCCAATTGTTTTTCATTTATTTGTTTCAATTGTTCATTTAAATTATTTGATTTAATTACTTAAATAGATCGATTATTTAGATTATTTATTGAACAAGTAAACGTAAATATTTAATTATTTATTTCAAATGTTAGAAATTTATTTCAATTAAACTTTAATTAATATTTTGATTATTAACATTTATTCATTTATCATTTAAATTATCATTTAATTATTATTTAAATGTTCATTATTTATTTTTGTGTGTTTCAATTAATTATTTATTCCAATTGTTTTTCATTTATTTGTTTCAATTGTTCATTTAAATTATTTGATTTAATTACTTATATTGATTGATTATTTAAATTATTCATTGAACAAGCAAGCGTAAATATTTAATTATTTAATTCAAATGTTAGAAATTTGTGTCAATTAAATTTTAAATGCGTATTTTGATTATTAACATTTATTCATTATTTACATTTATCATTTAAATAATAATTTAACAACATTTCAATTATTTTAATTCACATGGAAAAAAATAAAAATAATACTGGATACAGACGGCCCAGGCCATCTGGGCCGTCTGTTATTACATACGGCCTCTGCTCCCGGAGATCTCCATTTCCGGTGATCTCCTGCCACTAAAACCTCAAAAAAGTTACTTTCTAGTAATTTTACATAATTTACAAAGATTTCTACCACTATTTCCAACAAAATAAATCTTTAACATCCAGGTTCAAAGATTAATGGGGGAAAAATAAGCAAAACTTACTTTCTTCGTCTCTAATAGTGGTCGGTCGATCTCCTCCCAAGAAAAAGTCGTCGATTTCCTTGCTATTTCTTCCCTTTCTTTCTCCAGACGTCGGTCTGAGAGTGAAATGTTAGGGGCAATTTTGGGTTTTCATTGTTTTTAAGATTTTTACAAATTTTTCAATTTTTTTTTTTAAACAGCAGTCAACGGCCATTTTAGAAAATTGTCTTTCTCCTTTTTTTGCTTTAAATTTCTCCCAGACAGGCCCTTGATTGAATTTTTGCTTATTATTGATTCAAAACTGCTACTCAAAGAATGTGTTTTCAGAGAAAATCTTTTATGGGACGGTCGCACCACGTAGACAGTGCGACCACCCAATGCCTAGGTGACATCTCATCAAGTGGCCTACACCGCCACCCGACGAGGTGGTGCACCATGTGGCGATGTAACCACCCCATTGAAGATTTTCACGTGTTTTCGAGGACTAGGTTTCAGCTAGTTGGATACTAGTTAGGTCGTACACAATATTTCTCTCCTGTTTAATGGCCAATATGGAGGGGGGAATGTTTTGAATAATAACTTTTTAAGATAATGTATAGTTAAAAAGTAAAAAAAGATTTGAATTTATGTACAAAATATTTGATTGGATGAATGCGTTCTTAAAAATGAAAAAGTAGAGAGTTTTTAAATAATGGTTGTCAAAACAAGGATATTGGGTCAAATCCAATTCTTGAGCACTTTACTGCGCAGTGAACTGTCCTATGTTGCAATACACATATATTGTCCATGCAAGACAATCTTCTCTGGTGTGATCCAGGTGCAAATCATGACCAACTGTATTAGTTCATAAAGTTGCTACAAGACAGGGTATAGCATTTTTTCCTTGCCAAATCTAATTTCATTAACAAAACCTCATTAACACAAATGAATTTGAGCAATGTTAATGATACAAACACATCCCTCAAAGTGCCAAGATTCTTGTATATACTGATCAAAAAACTAATTTACGAATTCCCACATTGAATTACAAAATGCTGAATCGCAGCATATCCATCTTCCCTACCCTTACTGCTCGCGTACCACCTTCTGACAACAGGAAGTATGGATTTTGCAAAGAGGGTAGAGAAGAGGATTAACAAAATTTCACTCATTTGCTGGTAATGAGATCGTTATCTACTTGGCTGAATACCAGTTTTTCGCATATTTGGCATCAACAGATAAGTCAACTTTAAGGATATTCTTCCCATCAAAAGGTTTCGACATGCAGTCAACCACAAGGTCCTTGGCAACCTCAGCAGATTCTGTCGGCCCTTCCAATATCACTTCATCGTGAACCTATTCAGATAGAGAAGTTAATTTGAAGTTTCAACATAATATTCCGCTAGCTAACAAGACTGTTGTATCAACTCATTTTTCAAAAATTCAGAATGATGGTGGCTTTTGCATGATGATAGGAGATGACAATTGACATGGGCAACAAAGCAACTTCCTACACCATAATTCAGCAGCTTGAAAGTGCATTCAAATAAATTCTTAATTGTTATTTCACAGGAAAAAAGCCACACATAGGAAGGGAGAATACACAAGGATTTAATCACAGGCATCCATTAACCAGATTAAAGGTCTATGGCTTGGACTGTAAAATTTACATAAAGAAAGCAATAAGCTAGACACTTCAGATTGAAGGCAAAGACTATATAAATATAATAGTGAGCACATAATATGTAATGGCAAAAACAGTTAATTGGTATATTGAAATAATTGTTCCAAAGAACGCCACTTTATATTATTAATATTTATTTAGTTATTATGTTTAGAGGGTTGGGTAGACATAGGGGTGGGGGTAGGGAGAGTGATCTACACAACTAACCTGTAAAAGAAGCCTCCATCCAAGCTCCTTCAGTTGTGCATTCTTTGATATTTCTAACATAGCACACATTGCAACATCAGCAGCACTTCCCTGTCAAAACTTTCGAAGTCAGAGGACACACATTGAGGAGGACGGTGGAGGAGCTTAAAAAATTGGAGCAACAGGAATAAAAAGACCTGCACTGGGGTATTGATGGCAGCCCTTTCAATATGACTCTTGTGCCATGGAGTTGCATTTCTCAGAGATGGGAACTTGCGAGCCCGTCCTAACAATGTGTGAACACATCCATTTACGAGTGCTTCTTTTTTGCGTTTTTTCTGCCAAGACAATACTTCTTGCCGATCACTATACCAGCGATCAACTGTTTCCTTGGCTTCCTTGACGGAAACCTGAGAGTTTATGATAGCAATCACAATCCATCAATAAATGTGTTTCAACTGAAAAGAAAGAAATTTGTTGTACAGTCAAGTTTAACAGACCTTCCAATCACGGGCAAGCCCCACCGTAGTTTTCCCATATGCAATGGAAAAGTTAAGCATCTTGGCTTTCCGTCTTTCAGAAGCAAAAGCATCCTGAAGAATAAGTCATATTGGTTCCATTCAAGGAACAAACACTTGATTACAAGCATAAACAAGTAAAAATTGCACCTAAGGTTTCCATTTTCCACTCTATAAGCAAATCTGTAAATGAGCACTTGGATCCCTATTCCAATTTTCTTGGCAATTATAGAAGAAAATCATCAAATACCCTGACAAAACAGCCTCGTATGTGAGTGAGGTTTTAATGAAACCTTTGGAAGTCAGCAGAGATTATCTAGTTTGTTAAGAAAATTAGAATGGATATCCAAGTTGTTTGATAGAGCAACGAACAAGTGCTTGTCATTAAACTATGGACCCAGGTAGCCTGTCTCCAAAAACTAAGGCAGAGGACATTTCTGTAAAAAGAATCCAGAAGCCAACTTTAATTAAATCCAAAAAAAATAATAATGGCCTCAAAATTTCCACTTTCCAAAACCTAATTTCTCAAAAGAGATTCTGTTTGAAGTGTCATTTCAAAAAGACATTTATGCAACAGAAAACTGTGCAAACAAGCCATCAGTCGTTTGTAACTTTATTGCCAACCTAACATTCCATTGGAATACATTTGATTTGCTTCTTTAGACAAGGCTTCTAAATGATTTTGGTAATAACAAATTCAATTGAAGACAACAATCTAAATATAGCTCAACTTACTTGAGTGAGTTATATAAAAATTAGCATCAACGCGAACTGCTGAAGGATCTAACGGCTGATTGGAACTATGCTTAGCCCTCAGAATTAGAAAGTTACGACTAAACCTAATGCAGATAAGAGGGTTATACTATACAATATACCTTGCAAACTTGCTAGTTTAGTGAGAACCACATGACTGATGTATATAGTCCCTCAGGAATCAGGAAATTCCTTTATGAAACCAAATGTGGATCTTTGTGTCTAATCTCAAGTTACTATCACAATTCTAATATTAATTTAAAGAAAAATGAGATCAAGTTCTATTTCTTTGAAAAAAAAAATTACTATAAAAATCACATAGTTGTGATGTACATCTCCATAATCTAATATCACTATACCTACTGCTGCTACAAGTGCTAAGATTTCTAATATCACGAAAGCTACTACAGTTCTTATCAATAGTCTTCATCTTTGCTTGTAGCACATTTTTATTTTTTTTTTCCCAATGAAAATTCGATTGCATCACCTAATTTACTTTAGCCCCCAGCAAACTAAAACGCTAAATAAATATCATATCAAGATGCTGTTACATTACAGTCGCTTTTTGAAGAAACTACAACATAAAACTAAGAGGAAGATCCCAGAGTAAACCTTTAGTAAAGGAGCTGGAGGCTTATCTTCACCAGGTTCAGGATGCCACTCAAGAAGCACATGCTTCTGTTCAACAGCTTCACGAATATGCGGATACATGTTCATTGCAGTCCTCGAATGGAAGTCTCCACCTGCTTCGAAAGCATCCAACATGCTCTTACAGTTGGCAAGATGTGCAAGAATCCTAAGTTCCAACTGATTAGAGGAACTTGTTCAATACATGTACAAAAATCACATAAGAATGCCAGAGACAGAGACATAAAAGTGGAGGGTGCAAGTCATTACCTGTCCATAATCAGCTACTATCAGAGAGTTGTCAGGTGCAGCTATAAATGCCTGACGAATCTTATACCGGTCTTTCTCTAAAGCAGGTTGGTTCTGGTTTACAGAAGCTAAATAATTAGCAATACTGACTGTTCTGTTGAAAGAAAATAAATAAACATAAAATTGACACATTGGACTCTTTTTAGGGTGGTAGCAGTGTAGTTGCAACTTGCAAGTCACAAACAACAAATAACGACCATTAAAGGCAATAAAATCATTAACGAAAGAATTTCTTTCATTAAGCCATAAAGTCAACCATAGCCCTCATTGTCCCAGATGCTAGGACCATGAATTGCAGTTAGTATAAAGGTTTGAATTTTATTTTGGGTTATCTTAATATGGTGATACTCTGGTAGATGTTTACCCAGATGGTAGCAACTCTTTAATTAAATCAGTCTCCATCTACGATTTTTTTTTTTTTGCATAGTACTGTTTCATTTGTGTTCCAAAGAACATCTTTTCCTCCATAATTGTACATACTTCCTACCATTAGTATTTTTCTTCTTTTATTTTTCAGTAGCACAAGTGTTTTTGGTGTAAGAAAAAGCTAATAACATCGAAGGAACAGAGAGAGCCTATTTTCTGCAGGTGGCGAAGAAGGCCTTCTTAGATATAACTATAATAATTTCCTTAGAGCGGGTTTGGAGGAAAGGCTCCATGTAGCAATAGCATCGGATAAGGCCTTATTGAGTTCATAAACTTTTTTATCAAAAAAGTTAAAAAAAAAAAAAAAAAAGGTCTGCGTAAACGAGAATTCATTGGACAAAAAGAAACAGAAATATATTTGTTAAAAGCTATAGTTACATTTTCATATTTGTGTTGTTAGAATTGTACTCAGATTTATTATCACAGTCAACATTGCAATTGGAAAATGTTGAAATGTACAACCACAAAACAGTATAAAACCTGTATCAGAATAGTTAACTAAGTGATCTTCGGAAGATTACACAAATTATACGACGGACCTGCAAATTTGGTCTTCTGGCAGATAAGCGACCAGTTTCTGTGTTAATATTCAGTGAACAA
Organism: Olea europaea var. sylvestris; assembly: GCF_002742605.1. Classification (NCBI taxonomy): domain Eukaryota; kingdom Viridiplantae; phylum Streptophyta; class Magnoliopsida; order Lamiales; family Oleaceae; genus Olea; species Olea europaea. Next base: position 28,329,202 of record NC_036247.1, read on the forward strand.
TGAATTCGCCCTTCCTTGCCTGATATATGATTACCCTGAGGTAGAAGAGAAGATATGATTAAAAATTCCAGTCTTAAGATTTTCCTCTTTCCAATGATGTATTCTTACTTCAAATGAATAAAGTTAATTACAGAAAAAATTAGCTTTCACAAATATTTCAGACATCCTTCTGTGAAGTACAAGCAATTTTCCTTTTGCTCACTTCAGAATTTTAATATTTGTAAAGATCAGTCGAGATGACAAGAAACATTTTTTCCGAATAACTGACAGGATAAAAAATACATGCTTTTCTAAATTACTAAAGGTGGTATCAGATATGAACCAGGACATGAGCAATAGTTGCAGATCTGGCGAAAAGAAAGAAAATGGGCAGCACAATGTCCTCTGGCCATGTCAATCAGAATTGAGCAAAAATTGTCTGGGCAAGTTTTTCTAATGCCTCAGAAGATCTTCATTTCATATGAATATAAGGATGATCACAAGTTGAAAACAATACGATCAGATTAACTGTCTGAAGATAAGAATCTCTTGCCAAGCAAAAAACATAAACAACTAAGGTCACTGAGCCCTTCACATTGATATTTTCCTCCCAAATATCCTCCTCAGTTAGTTAACAAATACAGAACTTCAGAGCAAAATCATCAAGTACTCAAATATATAAGCACGTAATGATGTTTATGCGTGCAAAGATCAGAACATAATTGGAGAAAAAAAAAAGAAACAGAAAAGAAAAAACTAAAAAAAACTGGAACCAGAAACAAGGAATTTTTTTCACATGAACCTCAATTGCTTAGCCCCTGTTTGATATTGATTTTTTTGGATTTTATGCGCAATATTAAAGAGATGAAAAAGATAATCAACACAAGAAATTACGTGGTTCGGCGGTGTGCCTACGTCCACGAGAGCGAAGCGGAGATTTCTTTATTCAGTAGTGAAAAATAGGGTTACAACATATTATTTATACTAACCCTAGATTGTGCCCATATAAGACTTTAAGGCCCGTACAGGAAATACCCCTGTACTGTACCGCGGGGACACAACCCATTCAGTGTCTCTAGCAACCAGACAGTGAATTAAACCCGCGCAATCGACCCATTTGATTCAGGACCTGTATTCTACTCTATATGAACCACACGCATAACAGATTTAAATCGAATTTTAATCTAAATCAAAGTCAAACAATCAATATTAACCACATCTTTCATGAATCCCGGAAACTTTTCGACCACACATGTCAAAAACTTCTGTCAAAATCTACTAAAAATCTAATTTTAATCCCCACCAAACATGGGCTTAATGAAAACCAAATTTCAATTATCAAATGCAATCTAATAAAATTATATAGAAAAAACAAAAGGAGTCTCCAACAAAAGTTCTAAGCATTGAAAGTTATTTAGGAATTTAAATCGCATTGCCTAGAAAGTTGAGGTAGTAAATACCTGCAAGGGAAGAATGAAGTTGGAAATCAAAGAGTCTATTGAACAAACTTCACATAAAGCAGCAATGGCATTGCAAGCCTCAACTCCCGCCTGCCCACCACCGAATGCTGTATACGCTGCTCCATAAGCAGACTTATCAGGGTCCTCGCAAGCTTCACCATCCCCTGCATTAGGAACTTCTTCAACATTCTCTTCATCCACAAAGTCAAAGTCAACAGAAACCTTCCCAGCAAGACCCTTTAAAGCATCACCACTAACAGAAGGCCAACCACTTGCAGTATACACATCAGCCTCTATATTAACATCAAGGGGCTTATGCAATATAATTTTGCGACACTTTTTTGGGCTCTTCTTGCCTTCTTCAATTAACTTGTCTGTGTTGGGAACTTTGAAATCCTTCTCTAGAGGAAGAAACTCATTCGCATCCTTTCTGTAGATAGATGATGAAAAAAGAACAAGTCACTACATCGCAGCGTGGGGGTGTGAATTGCTAATTCCCAAGTTATTGTGCAGAGATTGCAATCAGCAAGAAAGTCAAAACTTTAAAAGAAAAGGCAGGACATAGCTATTTCAGTTAATTATCCATATCATTTTCTTGCAGACATAAACTAAATCTAATTTCAAATAAAACCCACCAGTCACTCCACCTTTTACTAAGGATCAGAAACATATTATTCCATCTATTTATGCATAGCTGACTGACAGAGAGTAGTGAAGAGTGGCAGTTCCTGAGGCAATGGCCCCTCCAATCCAAAAATTTCTTCTTGAGAATCCTATTATTAGGATACAGAGCGACAGGCAACAACAATCTCAGGAATTGAGATCACATTGCACACAACTGACACAAGATCACAATAACAAATCAATAGACTCAAAAATTATCATTTTGACAAAATGAATCTCACTGGATTTTGTAACAGGTCCATCTACACCAAATACAGCAATAAAGAGATAGTTCATTTAAGAGCTAAAGCACGTGGTTTTGGCATCAACTTTCACATGACTAAAGCCCACAAACTGTATACTTCCTTAGGCTACACAGCCTCCTTCATCTCATATTCAGCGAATTAAAAATGCAGGAACAGTTTCATACCTGTTCTGAATACCCCCAAAAAAGAATTGGCGCAACTGTGCATCACTACCCACATTCATGTACCGCGCATCTGGGCAGTGTTTGGACGCCCACTTGCGAAATCTATCAGTGGCAACCTGCTGTTCTGCTTTAGCCACCTTTTCAACCTCTGAAAGATAGGCACGATCAACCAACATTCCCTCGGTTTCCATCTTTACTAGAAGCTCGCCAAATGGACACCAATATTTCTCATAAAAGTTGAACATTGATCCTTCCAAAACTCCATCAAGATTCCAAGGCATATTAGACAGTTTACACCTCAAACTTTCATATAGCTTCAGTGTGCTTATTGAGTCTAAAGCGGAATAACAAATCCACAGTTTTCGCTCAACTCTTTGCAGCTCTTTGACTGGCGGGATGACCATTATTTTTCCCTCTGATCCATCTTTTTTCAATTTTTTCCTGCCAAAGATGGTTTTCATTGATACTTTACCAATCATCTCTTCACCAGGGTGCGGCTTAGCATCAGACATGACAGAGGGATCACCTGTAAGTGCTTCTAAAGAATACCCACCCTCAGTTCGCCTAGATGAATTCCACAGCCGAGCCATGTGCATTGTATCAGCAAAAAAACCCGAAACTTTGAGCCCATAATTCTCTACTATGTGATTATCAAAGCTGTAATTGTGCCACACCTACAAAAAGCACAAGGAAGCTGATTATCAGGTACATAGTGCAGTATAGAGTCAATAGACCAAGTACCTGACTACATCTTGGCTAGATAGGCTTGCTTAAGTGCTTAAACTGTGATATAGGAAGGTCAAAATGACAACCAATAGAAGATGCCTTCAGAAAATAAGCATTAGAAAAAGGATGTACTTTTTTAATAGAAGAGTCCTTAAAAAATGGAGCAAACTCAGCTATGAGATTCTTGCCACCACCATCAAGAACATCCACCCAGACACAAGATTTCCCATTGCCAAAATCGACCTCTGGACCAGAATATATACTAAAACATATAATTTCTCCATGGTCAACCGGTGTCTCCTCCTTAACATCAATGTTGGCTACCTGATTTATATAACCAATAACATTGAATAAGATAAAGGGTGTTTACATTGGTGAGTAAAGTAAATTAAAAAAATAAATAAATAAAATAAAATAAAAAGGCTCTATTTTCTATGTATCTAAATGAAAAAGAGAAGTAAATGAATCCAGTGGATACATGCCTCAGTATCGCATGCATGAACAAGATGCCTGTATTGATTTGTGAGCAAACCAACCACTTCCCTAGCTGCAGTAATGCTATTAACTACAAGAACCTTGTCATATACGCTACAAAGCCCCTTCAAAATGTTCTTTGGTTCATGAGTAATTTGCTCAATCCGAGTTCCGTTAGCAGTGTCAGCGATAACACATTTATGATCAGCAGCACCATTTTTTATTTCATTGACAGCAAGTTCATTGACGATTTTGGAAACTTCATCTTTCCCATTCTCCACATTATCCTCCAACAATAACCTATTAGGCAGAGCACCTTCTAACAATGATTGGTTTTGCAATGACATTGAACCATTGTCATTATGCATGCATACTTTGTTACTTCTAACATCATCAATAGACAATGGGTTATGCAATACAGGCGACCTGAATTGTCCTACATTCACTCTGTATTCCATTTCTTTACTGATTGGTCTACTTCCATCTCCTTTATACTGCCAAAAAAAAAAACCAAAAAAACCCATTTGTTATGCTTTTATCTGGACAATTTTTATACTCAATAATGCAAACAATAACTTGTGCTTTCTTGGTTTAATTAGTTCTCATAATTTCTTACCATTTTGATACACTCAGATGACTCTTCTATGACTCCCAACTTAGCTCCTTCTGCAGTATTTTCTGGAAGGGTTCTAAGATTCACAGCAATTTTTTCTTTATGTGCAAATAATGCCTTGTTCATTTTACATTCTTCAGCTGCTTTACCCCAGGCTTCAGCAGTATGTCCAAGAGTGACATGGCTGCCCCAAACTTCTCCATTTACTTCCTCTGTGCTTTTGCCCTCTCTATGCACAAAAGGCATCTTCGAGTGAGGAGATGGGTAAGTATATCTTCGTTGATAGTGCAATTGGCTTTCATCATGTTGCACAGTACTATAACTTGATCTTTGTATTAACTGATGGGAATCAACATTAAGACTTCCAGTAGATAAGAAACCATTTGCACTTTCGAGTTTGAAATCATCTGTCCTGCAAATTATCATCACATAAGAGGTGATAACACCACAGAAGGATTATTATTTAATCTAAACCCTCTAAAGCCATTTCAAACCCAATGCAGCTACATTGCAAGCCTCCACATAACAAATGTGACTGCCATTTCAAAACTCCAATATTAACAGCTAGTTGCGGAGGTGCCTGACATTAACATTTTTGTGCTTATTAAGTATTTTTTTAATTTCCTTTTTCATTTATCTTCTTTTTTATTGTCCAATATATATATATATATATATATATATATATATATATATATATATATGATCACCTAGTCACCGATGACATGAAATTCACCAATTAAATGGTGTTTCATCATTTTATGTCACCGGTCATTTTTGCGTGTGTGCTTAGGAGATCATTTTCATGTGTGTGTATGATCAAAAGACTATGAAAAAAAGTAAAATCCCAAAGGGTGAAACAAGTGAATTTGAAAGAAACTGTACCTGCGGAGGGCTTTTCTTGAACAAGCCCAAATAGTGCGAGAAGAAGAAGAATAAGCGTTAGTACAGGAACGGCAGAACCAGAAATATGGGGGAGAAAAAGAGGAATGCTTGAAGGGGTTTGCCTGAGTAGAGAAACCCAAATTAGCCATGGTTTCTGCAACTCTTCCTAGCTTATAGCTAGTGCTACAAATACAACTACAAGAAGCGGCCGTTTCGGTAATATTTCTTGATAGCAGTTCAATTACGTTTACTGCTTGTGGGTCGCTGTAAATAGGAGGGTTTTACAGGGATTTGTCTCCGACTGTAGAGTGAGAAGTGGCAGCTGCAGAGCACCTGTTCGTAGAGAGAGAAGGGGCGGGGTGAAGAAGAGGGAAAGAATTGAAAGCCAAAAATAAGTATTAATTTTGAGCTTTTAGCATCAACTCTTGTCAGTTGTGGCCTTGTCCTCGAGAATTTGTCCAAAAAGGAACACAAAGTAAGAAAATGAAAATAGTCCCTCTCCTAAACTTTCTTAAAAATACACTTCTATCTCAAATGTATAAAGTGGCTAATTTGTGCCACCTCCACTCAAGAATTGGAAAGAACAAGTGTCTAATTGACATCTACTTTTGAATAGATTATAATTGATTTAAATTATAAATAAATAAAAATGAAAGACATGTAGGTAAATAGTATGTTTGTTGTTAATAAGACATTGTTTGATTCTCATACTTTCCAAAATATTTTTTTTCTTTTTTTTCTTTTCGACCACACATTATTCTTTAAAATAATATTACGCGTAAATGACAAACTTTTTTTTATTTTTCAACCGCACATTTCCCATCAATGTAATATTGCAAAATGCATTTTTCATAAAATGGGCTCAAACACAATCTAAATATGCAAATAAAAATAGACTATCAATGTGTTAATAATATAAACAGCCACACCAAGTGTTATGTCATTGTCAATTGACCGCTATATAGAAGAATATATTGAGTTTTATACTTGTGGTTGAGTTTTCATTCCTTTCAAAATAAGATTCATATACAAAAATACAATTGTTTTCACCGTTCTCACGATTATTTTATTAAAATTTGTTTAATGAGCAATTACATGTAGTTCACTTGTCTTCTCACTTCTTTGAATATTTTCTTACTGCCCCTAATTTAAGAAAGAAATAAAGAAAATAAAACTTAATTCAAGTCAAACTAGAAAATTTCGAAAACAAAACCCTAATTTTAGTTTAACTAGAAAATCATAATAAACTTAAATAAACTAATCTAAATTAAATTATCTTTATTTCTAATCTACTGAGGATATTTTTATTTTTATTTTTCTATCAGAAAACATAGCTTGATGCTTAACGTGTCAAACTCGACACTATTGCTCCAAGTTGTTTGGTTAGAACTGAGAAACACTTACTTTAACCTTGTTGTTTTGAAGGTTATTGGTCGAGCTAACTTATACTAAATCTTGTAAAGACTTCCTTTTACCTCTACATTTAGAATTTGAGATGGCAAGCTCAAACTTTGTTAAGGCAACAAAGACCACGAGATGACTTATTAATAATTTTTTATTGTTCTTGAAAAGACCATTATAGTTTTTGTCTAAGGTTTGAAAATTACTCGAGTAGATGGTTTTTTACTTAAAATTCATCCTTTCAGTAACCACGCGATGTAGAATTCGGCAGAGTAGATGATTTTGTGAGAATCAACTTCAGAAAAGAAAGAATTTCCAGCATCAAATTCACGTCAATTATATATAATCTCCGTCACTACCTCGTATCAGGTGTTCACAATATCTATATAAATTTTAAATCTAGAAAAGCTGAGATAAAGGTTAAAAATGGAAGAGGTAATCAGATAAGATTGTAATCCCCCAACCATGATGAGTCTCCATACGCCTGTGCATGTTAACTATTTCTTCAGCCTTGCAAGTTCAGTCTCTATTACGCTTAAGCAAGCTTCAAGTTCCAAAATTCTTGTCGACTCAGATCTAGTCATGCTATTTGCATTCTGAATCGATATCTTTTCCCCATTTTTATTTCCGTGAGACCGTTCTTCAACCACGATGGATTTTCCTTTTGCAAGTTTAGCCTGCTCACTACGTCCTTCCAGTGTTATCCCATGTTGCATTTTGTAAGGCACATTGCATGATGATCTCTCCTCATTGCATTTTTTCTCTATGACCATACATTTGGGGGGGGAACCAGGAGGCGTATCAGAATAATGGACTGTTTTCAGTTGTTTATGTCTGGGTGGAAAACCAGGAGGAACATCAAGATAACAGACAGTTTTCAGTTGTTTAGATTGTCCGAATTTATCTGCAGCTGTGTTTGTTTTTATTATTCCTGCAACTTCACTAGCATCTTCTTCTTGCTTTATCAATCGTTGTATTCTTGTACTTTTTCCTTTTATGTCCACGGATTTGAGCAGGAAACCAGGAGGGACATCAGGATAATTCCTAGAATTATGTTGTTCCGTATCTTCTTCTAGTTTTACTACTGGCTTAATCTTTATAGACAACCCAACACCTCCAATCATAGGCGAAACACTTTGAAATAAAGCAGCCTGCAAAGGCTTCACTTTCCGAGGCAATCCTTCATTGCACTGGAATTTACTACGAGTTTGCAGCGTTGCTAAAGGAGCATTACCTGTTTTCAGCTGCTTCGACTTGTGTGGACGATTGTGAGGTACTCGCGAACTTCTCCGTCGTTTCACCACACCTTTAAAGGCATTCACTGGGCACAACACTGTTTTCCTCCACCATTCCAAGTACCGCGTAGTCACATCTGATTCAGATAGTCTAGACGGAAGATATAGCATCTCATCATCACTTAATGGCTTGAAAAAATTATACCAGGCCATATCAGGAAACTTACTGTCTCGGGAAACCCATCCAGGAAGATCTTGATCGTACCCAAATTGCATAGCAACTCGATGTGGATTATAAGGTTCTTCACAATCCATACCAAGTAGTTTACACACCTTCAAACATCTAGCCAATGACTCAAATGCACAATCCATATCTTTACAAACAACCCATGCTTCTTTTTCCTTATAAAACTTAGGAATTGACCAATTATCCAGAGCCAATGCATATGGTCTCCAAAGAAAAGTCTCTCCAGCATAATTAATAGCCGGCCTCACATTCCCAATATCATATTTCAGGCCTTCCCAACGAGCCAGTCGAAGCTGGCCGGAGTTCATAGAATTAGGCTGTGGGTGCAGTGGCGGCAGCCTCTCCCAAGCCCAAACTTGAACATAACACAATGGTGACCAAAGGGTAATTACCAAAAAACTGTCAAACGCCTCCATCTGAGTTGAAGCAACCATCGATCCTCTTAACAAGCCCATGTCCCTATATATGCTCGCTAGAACAGCAGGTGCTAGAGCCACCCGGGTTCCCCTGGCAAGGTGAATTGCGATTCGAAAAATTTGTTCACCAATCTTATCCTGTTGATTACCTGGAAGAACACACCTCGACAACCATAGAGAAAGAAAGGCTTCATGCTCGTATTCACTTCCGGTTCCCATGAACATCTTCAACCACTTAGAATGGATATTTGTATCAAGTCTTACTAGAAAATCTCTAATACTAACTAGTTCCGGGGAATCAAGAGGCAATGAAACAGGACTACCCAAAACTGAAAAACCACCCAAAATCAGCATATCTTCCAATGTAACAGTAGCCTCACCCCATGGAAAAATAAATGTATTAGTCTCAGAACACCATCTTTCTGCAAGCCCAAAAATCAAATCACTGTCTACATATATTTTATACGTAGACGACATGATAGCTTCGTAAATCCCGACTTTTTTCCAGACAGAGTTGTACCTAGACTCCATCTTATCGACCCATTTATCCCATTTCTTGATTGGATCCCTCCATCCATTGAAATTCACCTCAAGAGGCCATTTTGGTTTAGGTGTCAGAAATGGAAGCTTCATGGGTGGTCCATCAATGGAGGAAACAGAGGGTTTAAGAAAATGGGCTTTTCTCAAAGTTGGTATACCACCTGTGGGTGAAACCATTAGCTCTTTTCTTTGCTCCATAATGGTTTCGTGAACTGATTCTACCATGATGAAGACACAAAATTATACAAAAGGAAAACAATTAAAAATAAATAAATTTAACGACAGGGTCTGATCCAGGTAAAGAGAAGATAAACACAAGTACCATAAAGGGTGAAAAGAAAAAATGAATTTCAACTATCTATTTAAAGAACAGTAGAGAGGTAAATAAACTTTCCAATTGCCACAAAAATAACGAGATTCTGGTGCCTCCATGGCAATGGCACTCTTAAGGTGCGAGCATATTTTTCTGTCACTGGGAGCAGAACTGTAGGGCCATAGGGGATGATGGCCAGTAGCGTAGTGGGGTCGGGGCCTTTTATTTTTCTCATTTCTATTGTTTAATTTATCACCGTTTGTTTATGATTAAAATCTGATTTTAATTTTAAATCAAAGTCAATAGTCATACATTTCATTAATTTTTCTTATCAAAATTTACTACAAATCCAATTTTAATCTATACTAAACAAAAGCTTATTAGTATTGCATCTATTGAGATCATGGGTGTGACTAAAATAAAAGGTTAAGAACTTATAAGTTAGAGACCAAAATCTAGCAAGACATTCACGACTATTAAGATAAGCTTTCTTTCTAAAAAAAATCATTTCCCTGTTCATCCTTTAAAAATTTAAATTGTTTGCTACATGATCATTTTTCATCACATATTTACACAATAAAATATTTTACACGTAAATCAATAAAGTTTCCTTACGTTTTAATCATATATTCTCTAAAAAATACTATTCAATAAATCATTATTTCCAAATAAATTCTATCAAACATGCCTAAATATTCTAACAATTTCTATGCTCTCTATTTGAAAAAAAAAAAAAAAAATCGAAAATATTCTAGGATTTTCTATACACAATATCCTAGTGATGCAATAAAAGTGAATTTTCGGTAGTTCGGCAAACAATTCAATAGCCCTTAAAAAAAGGTCTTTTTTTAAATTTTTTGGCCCAAGCTTTTCTTAATGAAATGAAAATTTTGTTGTTCAACAAATTATACGAACGAATGTTTCACTAAAATCGCCACGAGACATTAAGCTGCCCACTCAGTTTTTCTGAGCAATTCCATGAAAAATATGTCCCTAAGCCCCCATTTGATTGTGTAAAATTTTTCATGGAAAATGGAAAATCAAATCAATTTTTTATCTTTGCCCTGTTTGATATCATTTTTTTTTTCAAGGAATCCATTTTCTAGCTTGTCTTGGGAAGAATCAAATTCCAGCTTTTCAAGGAATTGGAATATTCCAATTCTGGTTTCCTGTAGCGATTTTTTATTTTTTTTCAATGAAAACAAATTGTAAGAATTATTGTAAAAAAATATTTCCCTTTACTTGACAAATTTCATATAAAACGAGCACCAAAAGATAGATGATTTTCTAAAAAAAAATTTTTTTTTTTTTTTTGGCAATAGAAACAAATTTCATTTCCAATACCAGTAAATTCCATCCATTTAATTGACAATTTGCATGTAAAACAAAGTCAAACGAATATCAAAAAATATTTTTATTTCAACATTTTTCACGTGAAAAATTATACCAATCAAACACAATAATTTACAATTCTCGGGAAAACAATTTATATGCAATTCAATTCCTTGAAATTTGTTTTCAATTCAATTCAATTACATCTTTACAATCAAACAAACCACAAGATTAATTTGGATTGCCAAAAAAACTTCTGAGCATTTTTAATTTGTTTTAACTAATTACATCACATTAATTTGCTACTAGTGTGATGATATCTGTATGTATTATTAATATTTTTACAAATAAACTATTTTGAATACCATGCAGCCGTCGGCATGGTGAAGGGTGGATGGGAGTCGGGGCAATGATCCGTGATGAATGGGGAGTGGTCATGGCTGCGCAAGTGCGCATGCCAAGCAGGTTATGGGGACTTTTCCGGTGGAGGTGACGGAGCTCGTAGCGCTAGATTGAAGGTCTACTTCTGGCACATCGTACGTCTTGTTGGGTTTTTTGATATCCAATAAATCTCGGGTTATGATGTTAACGTGGGTTAATTATTTCATAGACATAGGCCGATGAATGAAATAAGTCCAACTATCAAGTCCATGATTTACACCCGACTCAATTGTATGTCCTCTTGGATGACTTGAATTTTGACCCATTTACCTCTTTAATGGTCCAACTTAAAGTCTAACTCTAGAGTATATATATGGTCATAACCCTAGCCATTTTCTAGTGATATTTTGTGTGGTTTTGTGAGAAAAATAAAGGAATCCCGACTGCCCCTTTGTGTGTGAAAAAACAGTCTCTAGAAGTGTCCAAAACGCTTGTTTACTTTGTGTAATTAGTGATTCCTTCATAATATACCTTTGTGGTGTCTATAAGATTGAATAGCAACCGAGATGAATTATATAGATTGTGGTTTGGAGCCGATTGGTAGAGAAAGGTACGTTGAACTGAGCCTGGAAATTACTGATTTGAAGATCTTTCAAAAACGCTTCGCAACACGTCTCTCCACACTTCATCGTCAAATGTGATTCTCTTCGAGTGGTCCAAAGTTTGCAAAATGTCGGTATTCTTACGCCCAATGCCAACGTTCTTCTTGATGTTTCAGCATTATTAGTTGTTATGGGTTGTGGTTTTTGCCGTTATGTTCCTAGATTTGGGAATAAGGCGGCCCACGAACTTGCTTCATTTGCTTTTAATATTGTTGATATAATTCGTTGAACTCATTGTATGCCGTGCTTTCTTTTGCTTGTGATTCTCAGCAGTTTACCTTAATAACAAAGTTATGATTGGTGTTCCCAAAAAAGAAACTATAGTATTAACTTCTTCTTAGTCAAATTAACGTGTATTTAGACCAATCTCATGGCTACTTGCAAACTAGGAATACAATACTATATTGTTAGTGCTCAAGTAAACACAAAATCAGTGTTTTGACAGAGATAAGTCTTGTTTAAAAGACAAATTGCAACAGTTGGGTGTTTAATTTCCTCTTTGGTGTTCAATAAAGCTAATAATGTCATTTCTCCATTAAACTAAAATATAGGGAAGTTAAAATAAAGGTAAGAAACAAAATTAATAAGATTGTAATCTCAGAAACATGATGAGCAGCATGTTCTGTTCATGTTAACTATTTCTTCAGCGTTGCTAGTTCACTCTCGAGCATTCTTTTGCGAGCTTCAAGTTCCAAAATTCTTGTCGACTCAGATTTAGTCACGATATCTCCTTTCTGAATCGATATATTTTCTCCACTTGTAATCCCATGAGCTTGTTCTTCGACCATGACAGATTTTCCTATTGCAAGCCTACCCTGCACATTATGTCCTCCCAGTTTTATCCCAGGGTGCATTTTGTGAGGCTACATTGGAGGATGATCTCTCCTCATTGCATTTTATCTCTATGCCCTTAAAATTTGTCTGTGTCTGTCTTTGACCTTGTCATTGATCTTGTTATTCTTACACCTGCAATGTGTAGAAAATCTTCTCCATGCTTTCTCGATGGCTTCAAACCTGCCATAGTAAATGAAGAACTATGAAAATGAGCAGCACAGCTGAATTGCACGAGGATCTGTCCTCATTGCTTTGGAATTTTCTACAAGTTTGCAACATACTTTTTCCTTCTCCTTCACGGGATTTGGGTAGGAAACCAGGAGGGACATCACGGTCGGTGCTTGAATTTTTTTGCTCTGTAACTTCTTCTTGTTTTACTATTAGCTTCATCTTAGAAGACAATCCAACCCCTCCAGTCGTAGTCGAAGCGCTTTGAAATAAAGCAGCAGGATAATGCTTCGCTTGGCTAGACGATCCGTCATCGCACTGGAATCTGATACCAAATTGCAACCTTGCCAAATGAGAGTTTCATTAACTTATCTGGACGATAACGAGGTACTCGTGAACTTCTTTGTCGTTTTACCACATTTTTGAAGTCATCAACCGGACATAAAACTATTTTCCTCCACCATTCCAAATACCGTGCAGTCACATCCGATTCAGAAAGTCTAGATGGAAGATATAGCCAATTATCATAGCTTAAAGGCCTCGTAAAATTGTACCAGGCAATATCACGGCTTATATTGTCCCAGGAAATCCATCCAGGTAGATCTTGATCGAGTCCAAATTGCATAGCTACTCGATATGCATTATTAGGTTCTTGACAATCAATCCAAACAAGTTTAGAAGGCCTCAAACATCTAGCCAAGGATTCTAATTCAGAATCTAAATCGTATCCAACAACCCAATCTTCCTTTTCCTTGTACAGTTTAGGGATTGACCAATTATCCACTTCCAATGCGTATGGTCACCAAAGAAAAGTCTCTCCCGCATAATTAATAGCTGGTCTCACTTTCCCAATATCAAGTTTTTTAAGGCCTCTCCAACGAGCCAGTCAAAGCTCTCCTGACTTCATGAAATTAGGCTTCGGGCGCAGTATTGGCAGCCTCTCCCAAGCCCAGACTTGAATGTAACACAATGGTGACCAAAGGGCAAAGGACAAAAAGCTGCCATCCTTTATCTGAGTTGAATCAGCCATTGATGCTTTCAACAGGCCCATGTCCCTATATATGCTAGCTAGAACAGCAGGTGCGAGCGCCAACCGGGTTCCTCGAGCAAGGTAAATTGCAATCCGAAAAACATGATTACCAATATGATCCAGTACGTTTCCTGGAAAAACAAACCTTGACAACCATAGAGAAAGAAAAGCTATGTGCTCAGATTCAGTGCCCTCATCCATGAACATAGTCAACCACTGACAATGGTTATTTGTAGTAAAACTGATGAAAGGATTTTCAATATCAACAAGTTCCGGGGACTCAAGAGGAACAGGACTGCCCAAAACTGAAAAACCGCCCAAAATCAGCAAATCCTCCAATGTAATAGTTGCCTCACCCCATGGCAAAAAAGGGGTATTAGTCTCAGAACACCATCTTTCTGCAAGCCCGAAAATCAAATCACTATCATCATGTATTATGCACGGGGACGCCTTGATAGCTTCATATATCCCGACCTTTTTCCAGAAAGAGTGGTATTTTGACTCCAATTTGTCGACCCATGTTTTCCATTTCTTGATTGGATCCATCCACCCACTGAAAACGACTTCAAGAGGCCAAATTGGCATAGGGGACAGAGATGGAAGCTTTATGGTTGGTCCATCAATGGATGAAATGGATGGTTTAATAAAATGGGCTTTTCTCCAAATTGGTATGCCTCCAGTGAGACAAACCATAAGCTCATGTCTTTGCTCCACAATGTGACCTTGAACTGATGCTGCCATGATTAAGACTCACAGAGCTGTACCATAGAAAAAAATAATAATAATTAAATCTTTGTAGAAACAGCTGCTGTCAAATGACAAGGCTATACTTCAAGTAAAGATAGAATTCAAAAAAATAAAATAAAAAATTACCATTTAAAAGGAAGAAAGAATTTCGTGAAGTGGTTCTTCTGTCCTGCATACAGTTGTTTTTTAGTTTTCTGTCCTGATACTACCAAAAATCGTACCTGCAGATTTTTCGAGCTTGATGACTGGTAAGGAGCACGAACGTGATCTTCCGATACCTGAAACAAAGGCAACGAGGTGTGTTCTCGTCGCCCCTCCGATGTTTAAGTCAGAAAGGGGAAATATATGCGTGAGGCTATGTACTGAAGAACAATGTGAAAACGTACCTGAATAATGGTTCAAGGTTCTGTATTTATAGTGGTAAGTGACATTCTCCTAATTGGACTCAACTAGCTGGATGTCATCATTTGTTGGAGTCCTGAATGGTTAAGAAGTTGGTTGAATTCCAGAATTATACGTGAGATAGGATTCTTCTGGGAGTTAAGATTCCTAATTGCGTAGGAATTTTAAAGGGTTAACAATCGTCAGTAGCGAGGGAGAGCACATTCTCGAGGACTATGCCCGAGGACATATGGTTGCAATATGCGAAGTAGCATGGAGTTGTGGTCGGGCACAGTGTCTCGAGGATGAACATGCTCGAGGACACCGCATATGAATTTACAACTTTATCAAAACTAGTCCTCGGGATAATTGATCGGGATATGGAAAAATGTCACCATCATAGGCCCCCGTGCATATATGCTCGAAAATATGCTCGAGGATATGATGCAAAGAGACTAGAAATAAAAGCTCGAGTTTTAGCTCGGGCATTTCTGAACACCTGTGCTTGATCAGAAGGCTGACGTGTACTGACGTCAGCCCTAGAAATGGAAAAGGCGGTAAAAACTGGTAGGGTTAGATGTAGGACACGTGTCCAGATCTAACGGTTGGGGTAGTGACCTTTGAGCTTCCTGCTCCTGTTGCCTATAAATACCCTCCCCTCATTTCATTTTTCACTTTTTACTCTCAGTAAATTTCTCTCACTAATCGTTGGGATCGGACTTTGAGTTTTTAGGCGTCGACTTTAAGGTAAGACCTCGAGTTTTTAAGTTATTCTTTAGGTATTTTTTACCTAGGTCAGGATGTCTAGTAGTAGCAGTAGCGACACTTCGTCCTCGTCATCCTCGAGGAGTAATCCCGAGGACATAGGATGCTCAATCATACCTATGGCTGTCCCAATTAATGCCCAACCTCGGGCACAAAGTATCCCGACCCCTTTTAGGTATCCCGAGGTCCCCTGTAAATTTAAAGAACATCTAGCGATATCGACGGCTAGGGAGCATGGGCTCATGCCCAAATGCGACGTTAGGACGCCAGGGGTAGAGGATAGGATGGCCTTTGCTCGGGATGGAGAGTTCGTGATCTTTAGGGACTCACTTAAGGGGGGATTTCGATGGCCTCTGCATCCCTTTTTTGTGGCCTTATTGGTCGAGCATAATATGAGCCCTGGACAGCTCGTGCCAAATGGGTGGAGGATGCTTACCTATTTCTTTATAGCCTGTAGATACCTAGGAATTAACCCATACGTCGATCTCTGTAGGATGGTGTTCGACCTGAAACAGCTTCCTCAATATACTTG
>NC_036247.1:28345734-28349128 GCF_002742605.1 Olea europaea var. sylvestris
CCAAGGAGTACTCCCGAGGTTGTTGACCTCGAGGATGAGGTTCGACCTATGCCCTCTTTCCAAAATCAGGATCCTGACTGGTGTCCTCTGGTGTCAAGCATCGTGGACAAGTACAGGAAGGACCTCGGTTTTGATGAGGGCATGAAGGCTTTGGAATCTCTTACTCTGAAGGTAAGCTCGCCCATTCTACTTTGTTTAAAATACAAGGTTTAAAAAGGTTTAAACACTGTGATTATTTTAAGCTCGGGTTTATATGTTGTAGGCTTTGAGCATTGCCCGAGGCCTTTCTCTGAAGGGGAAAGATGAGGCCCAAAAGACCACTGAACTCGAGGACTCTTCTCGAGCACTGGAGAAGAGGATAGCCGACTTGGAGGCTGAACGGTTTCTTCTCCGGAAGGAGCTCGAGGATTCAAAAATGATGCCCATAGAGCTCGAGAAGAGGCTGGAACTGCTAAGGGCGAGGCTGAAGGTTTAAAGCTCGAGATCGAGCGTTTGAAGGTTGATTTTGAGGCTCGCCTGGCTGAAGCTCGAGGGGTCGCGATTGAGGACTTTAAAATGTCCGAGGAGTTTAACGGCCTCAAGGGAGAGTATGCCATAGGCTCGTACTTCCATGCCTTCAAGGAAGCTCGGGCATTTTTGAGATCGAAGCCCGATGCTAATCCCGAGGATCTAAAGCACATCCCCGAGATTGCTGATACTCTCGAGCTGTCAGAGTCCGAGGAAACCGTCGAGGACCAAGAGGTCGATGTTGACGGCGAGGACGCGGTGGAGGAGCAGGGGAGCACAGCCTCGGGAGAAAGGGCCGAGGACTTAGATTAGTTTTTGTTTGTTTTTTGTATGATGATAGCCCTTCCGTTTTGTAATTTGAACATGTATTTTACTCGATGAAGTATTTTCCTTCTGCTGTGTCAATGTATCTCGATCATTCAAATAGCCCGAGGTTAGATGGTTACTCGACGCCTAGAGTAGTGAAACACCTCGAGGACATAATTCGTGAATATTATAACGAACACAAATTCATCCCAGGGACTCAAACTGTAAAATTATTTGGGAACATCATTGTTGACCCCGAGCATTAAGCAAGTTACCACGAGGACTAGATAGTAAAATTATCTTGGAACATCCAAGTGTGAACCCCGAGCACATAGACAAGTTACCTCGACGAGTAAAGAAGATTAATTATTTTCGACGACTAATTAATCATCTCGACGATTGAGAATAACTCAATTTTTAAACAAGTGATAATGCCGAGGACAGTATAGTTTTCTACACACTTAACACTCGAGGATTAAGTTCAAGGGATGGTCGTCCCCGAGGAGTAGGAATAATTGTGACCGACCTTTGCACATGAGTTTATCCCGAGCTTTTATTTTCAGGCTTGGACGAAAATACAAGGATATATGGTCGGGATATATGTCCTCGGTATTTATACTTGTGCTGCACTATTTTGATGTGCTGATTATGAGCTCCAAGATTTTGGTGCTTGCTCGAGGCAAGGCTTTAGACGGCTTGCTCGAGGCCAAGGCTTAAAGGGGCTTGCTCGAGGACAAGGCTTACATTGGCTTGTCAAGGACAAGGCTTAAAGGGGCTTGCTCGAGGGCAAGGCTTTAGACGGCTTGCCGGACGCAAAGCAAACTATCGGGTCGTCATACCCGGGGTTTGGACTTATTAATTGTTTGGACTGGACTTGGATTTATAATGCATCCAAGCTGCCTACGTACCCAAATGGGATCAAGCCGAACGTAGTTCATTACAAAAGAGAACGGAAAACATGCATGGGCACGCAGGCCCGCAAAACTAGAAATAAAATGCAGAAAAAGAAAATCTCCTCAAAGGCATCGGGAATTTTACTTGTAATATATTTTCAGATTGTCGGCATTCCAGGGCCTCGGAAGAGGTCTACCCGAAGTGTCTCTTAGGCTGTATGCTCCTTTGCGAACCTGTCGTATGACCTCAAAGGGCCCTTCCCAGATGGGCCCGAGCTTCCTTGGGGGGTGGCCTGCTGCTTCGGCCCTCCTCAAGACCAAATCGCCTACTCTGAACCTCCGAGCCTTGACTTTGCTATTAAAATATTTTGCTGTCTTAGTTTGGTAAGAGGCCACTTTTATAGCGGCTTGCTCCCGTACTTCTTCCAAGAGATCAAGATGTTCAGTTGTATAGTCCGAGGTTTCTAGCACGAGCCTCCTATGGCTTGGCAGTCTAATTTCCACTGGGACCATTGCTTCAATGCCATAGGCTAACATAAAAGGGGTTTCTCCTGTGGTTGTCCTGTGAGTTGTTCTATACGTCCAAAGTATAGAAGGCAGCTCGTCGGACCAAGAACCCCTAGCATCGCTTATTCTTGTTCGGAGGTCTTGCAATATGATTCGATTTGTTACCTCGGCCAGACCGTTGCTTTGAGGATGCGAAACTGATGTCAGACGGTGATCAATCCCAAGGTTTGAGCAAAAGTTTCTAAACTATTGGTTGTCAAATTACCTGCCATTGTCGGTGATGAGGACCTTCGGTATCCCAAACCTGCAAATGATAGACCTCCAAGCGAAGGCTCTTAGCTTGGGCTCCGATATTGTGGCGAGAGCCTCGGTCTCTACCCATTTTGTAAAGTATTCTACTGCTACAGCAACAAATTTTAATTGACCTCTTGCCACAGGAAAGGGGCCGAGGATGTCAACTCCCCATTGTTCAAACGGGGCCGAACAGTTAATGTTGGTGAGGTCTTCGGCTGGTGAGTGGATAACATTACCAAACCTCTGGCACCTATCACATCTCTTAACATATTCTGAGGCGTCTTTTTTCATAGCTGGCCAGTAGTATCCATATCGTACGAGTTTAAAGGCCAAGGCCCTGGCTCCTTGATGATTCCCGCACACACCTTCATGAACTTCAGCAAGGGCCTGGGATGATTCTGATGGCCTGAGGCACCTTAGGTATGGAAGAGTAATACTTCTGCGAAAGAGGACACCGCTGATCATACAGTACCTAGGAGCTCGGGCTCTGATGCTTCTAGCCAACCTGGCATCGCTTGGTAGATTTCCATTCGTGATGAATTCTATGATTGGGTCCATCCAGGATGGTTCGTTGTCAATGTCCATGATGTCGAATATTTGACTAATGCTGGGTTCTGTGATGATTTTAATGTGAACTGTTCTATCAAGACCGTCTACCCCGATGAACACAAGCCTGGACAATGCGTCGGCTTTTCCGTTGTCCTTTCGAGCAATTTTTGTAATTTCACAGCTCTTGAATTTTCGTTGAAGATCCTGAACCTTCATACAGTACAAACTCATTTTCTCCTCTTTCCTTTCAAATGATCCTTCAATCTGTCCGACCACTAGCTGCGAATCGCTGAATATCTTTACGAACTCGAGCTCTAGGCAAAGGGCTAGCTCAAGAG
>NC_036247.1:28349329-28351539 GCF_002742605.1 Olea europaea var. sylvestris
GGTTGTTGGACTTTGTTAACCTCTTTCACCAAGACCCCGCTGACAGCGTTTTGAGATACGGCCAAGTACAGAAATAAGGTGTCACCAGGCTCAGGCCTAGTGAGAATTGGGGGAGATGCCAATGTCTGTTTGAGCTCCTGGAAAGCTTTCTCACAGTCTTCACTCCAATCAAAGCCTTGGTTTCCTCTGAGGACTTTGAAGAAGGGATAGCACCTGTCCGATGCTCGGGACATGAACCTGTTCAAGGCTGCTACCCTACCAGTTAACCTCTGTACCTCTTTCTTGTTCCTTGGTGATTCCATAGACGCCAAGGCTTGTATTTTGTCAAGGTTGGCCTCTATCTCCCGGTGAGTGATCATAAAGCCCAAGAACTTGTCCGAGGCCACACTGAATGCACATTTTGCGGGGTTCAACTTCATTCCGTACTTTCGCAAGGTGTTGAACACTTCTTCAAGATCTGAAATATGTTGGTCCACCTGTTTGCTCTTGACCACCATGTCATCAACGTACGCCTCCACATTCCTTCCAATCAAGTTAGCAAAGACTTTGTTGATGAGTCTTTGGTATGTTGCCCCTGCATTCTTCAAACCGAAAGGCATGACCTTATAACAGTATATGGCAGAATCGGCCATGAATGATGTCTTTTCTTGATCTTCTTCGGCCATGAGGATTTGATGATAACCAGAAAATGCATCCAAGAAGCTGTACAACTTATGTCCGGACGTGCTATCCACCAAGTTGTCAATCCGTGGTAGGGGATAACTATCCTTTGGACATGCTTTGTTAAGATCTGTGAAGTCAATGCAGACCCTCCACTTACCATTGGCCTTCTTTACTAAAACAACATTGGCAAGCCAATCGGGATATTGGACCTCCCGAATAAATTGAGCGCTGACGAGTTTGTTAATTTCTTCGCGAATGACCTCCCGTCGTTCTGGGGCAAACTGCCTTTTCCTCTGCTTTACTGGTCTGGCCCCTGGGCTAATGTTAAGCCTATGGACTGCAATTTTAGGGTCTATCCCTGATATATCCTCAACCTTCCAGGCAAAAACGTCAATGTTGCGAGATAAGCAACTAACAAGTTCTGTCTTCAGGGTGACGTCAAGATCCCGACCAGTCGTCACCTTCTTATCATGCTCGAGCTCAATTTCCATCAATTCTTCGATAGGAGCAAGTCTGACTTGTTGCCCATCCTCGGGATCCATCCTCGAGATTTGCATGACGTCGTTATTTATTTCCCGAACACTAGCAACATAGCATTGTCTGGCAGCTGTCTGGTCTCCACGGACAACCCCAACGCCATTACTCGTTGGAAATTTCATGGCTAGGTAGAAGGTGGACACAATGGCTTTAATCTTGTTCAGGAGTGGTCTTCCCAGAATTGCGTTATAGGCCATTGAGACACGTACCACTTGAAAAGATGTCAGCTCCGTAACCTGTTTCTGGCCAGAACCTAAAGTTAGTGGAAGCTCAACTACACCCTCTGGAGTGATGACTCCTCCACCGAACCCCTGGAGAGGAGTTTTAACCGCTTTGAGCTGGTGAGAGGAGATTCCCATTTTGGCAAAAGCTTCTTGTGAAAGTATATTGGCCGCACTCCCGTTGTCAACCAAGATCCTCTTTACTTCAAAATTGGCCACAATCGCTGAGATTACCAAGGCGTCATCATGTGGAAGTGATACGCCTTCTAAGTCTCCGGTCCCAAAGCTAATATCCTCCAGCTTTTCCTGAGGCATCCCAGAGGCCAAGGCATATCGTCGGGCATATTGTTTTCTCCCACTGTTGGAGTCTCCTCCCGAGGCAATACCTCCAATGATGATATTGATGGTTCCAGCAGTAGGTTGACCACCCTTTTTTGCCTCAGGGTCTTTTTCCCTGTCACGACCATTCCTCGGACGTTTGTCGTTACCGACGTAGGAGCTTAGGAGTCCTCTTTTAATAAGGGCTTCAATCTCCCGTTGCAAGGCCTTACAGTTCTCTGTGGTATGCCCATGATCCCAATGGAACTCACAGTACTTGTTCATGTCCCTGAATTCGGGTGGTGACCTCATTCTGACAGGCCATTTGAGTTCCTTCATATCTTTGATCTCCATCAATATATTGGTCTTTGACGTATTTAAACGCGTGAACGGCGTCGGGGGAACCTCCTGTCTCTGTTTTTTCCGATGCTGTTCTTCACGAGGGTTCGGGTCATGCTGTCTTTTATGCTC
>NC_036247.1:28351688-28369063 GCF_002742605.1 Olea europaea var. sylvestris
CAGGGACATGTGTTTGAGCTCGAGCTCGAGCATCAGCCATAAAACCCCCCTGGGGTGCTGGTGTAGGTGACGGATGCGAGTTTCTTTGACTTAGCAGTTGAGTCAGTGTGGCGACCCGTTGTCTGAGCTCTTCAAAGGCTCCAGCAGTGACGACTGCCGGCTGGGGCTCTGGCACTTCTGATGATTCCTCTTGAGGAACAGGGATATCCTCAGGAGGGGGTTGGTTTGGAGCGGATGAGCTTGCTGGTGGAAGACCTGAACGTGTGTTTACCATGGCTTTTGGTAGCGATTTCCACAGACGGCGCCAATGATGCTACCAAAAATCGTACCTGCAGATTTTTCGAGCTTGATGACTGGTAAGGAGCACGAACGTGATCTTCCGATACCTGAAACAAAGGCAACGAGGTGTGTTCTCGTCGCCCCTCCGATGCTTAAGTCAGAAAGGGGAAATATATGCGTGAGGCTATGTGCTGAAAAATAATGTGAAAACGTACCTGAATAATGGTTCAAGGTTCTGTATTTATAGTGGTAAGTGACATTCTCCTAATTGGACTCAACTAGCTGGATGTCATCATCTGTTGGAGTCCTGAATGGTTAAGGAGTTGGTTGAATTCCAGAATTATACGTGAGATAGGATTCTTCTGGGAGTTAAGATTCCTAATTGCGTAGGAATTCTAAAGGGTTAACAATCGTCAGTAGCGAGGGAGAGCACATTCTCGAGGACTATGCCCGAGGACATATGGTTGCAATATGCGAAGTAGCATGGAGTTGTGGTCGGGCACAGTGTCTCGAGGATGAACATGCTCGAGGACACCGCATATGAATTTACAACTTTATCAAAACTAGTCCTCGGGATAATTGATCGGGATATTGGAAAAATGTCAACATCATGTCCTATTCTATTCAAAGAAATTGGTAGCCTCTATACATAAAATTATTCTAACAAGACTTTTTTTACTAAATTCTAAAATACACTCTTCCTTTCGTCTTCTTTATCCTCTTTCCAATTCTTCTTCCCAGTGGCGAATCCAAGATGTTGAGTCAGCACGGGCGGTCGTTGACCGTGGATCGTCGACCGCTATAAAATATTAAGAGCTCGTTTGATGTCCCTTTTTTTTGTTGCAAGAAATACATTTTGGAATAGTGATTTAATGGAAAATGTGTAGTTAAAAATAAAAAAAAAATTGAATTTGTGTGTAATATTATTTTATTAGCGAATGTTTGATCGAAAATAAAAGCAAGAAAAATGTATTATGAAATAAATGGGAATCAAACAAAACTTAAATTTTAAATAAAATAATTATTTTGCTGAAGTTGAACATATATAATTCTATTATATGAATAAATCGTACTCATCAAATGACATTATTGCTTTGCATAATTCAAAGAATAAGCATGGCTTCGATTTTTTCCATTTGCATCAAAATCCCTAAAATCTTACCTATATTGTTTTGTTAAATGCTTAATAGCACAAAGTAGCAGTTGTCATGGTGGTCTAGCATTCAACATTTCCAAGGGTAGCCCAAGGTTCGAATCTTCTCTGGTGCAATCCTTATTACAAGATATTTCAGTAAAATTGTATAGCTAAATATGTTATACAATAAATTGAGTGGCAAAAGATTCGAACCCGGGACTCCCAAAATAACCATCCAAGCGGTAACCAACTCGGCCAGAAGGAAGGGACAGAACAATAGTGAATTACCAGAGATATATTCTAAATCTTTATCTATTCTCAAACAAAAAAAATTGGGCTCCCGACGGATCCAGCACGCGCGGCCGGGGGGACTCGCCAGGTGCTGGATCCGCCAGTGCTTCTTCCCCAACTCACCATTTTCTGTTCATATCTATATTAATTCCAAGAACAGCAGAGAAGGAAATAGGCATATTCAATACATCTCTCAACCCTCGTTTCTACAGGTAAATAAACCCATTATCACCCTCTTGATTTCAAGATTATACCAAGAAATGCAAGCACAACAAAAATCCAACAAAACCAAATAAGTTTATGCATTTTGGTGTATATCCTTCAATATAGATGCACTAGCTGTCCTATGGAATTTTAAAATCTCTTCACCTTCTCCAACCCCGCCAGAGTACAAGTTGTTTCTTTTCCTTGTTTAAAATGTTCTTTAAACCAAATGTTGTAAAATGTCGTAGGTACTGTGCATATGAGATTAAAATTGAAGTTTGACAGATTTAGAAGTTTATAAATTTTAGCAAAATCAAGCACAAACTATTGTTTACCTTTTATAGACCAAGATGTGTACCTTTCACCTATCATTTTAAGGTCATTTGAACAATAATCATACTAGGATGGTGTTGGGAATCTACTTATACATGCACAGCGAAAAATTAAAATAATTTCGATTCCCACCGAGGATCCCTTTGTGTTTAGATAGAAATCGTGATAAAGGTTGTACTTTTGAGCAAACTTTTTGCTTTTCTTCTCGTTCCAGCAATCTTGATTCGCCACCACAGCTGTCCAATTGTCCAGCCTCCAACGGTGATCCACACAGATAATAAGATTGCAGCTTCTAGGATTTTCTCTCTTGTGCCAGCAAGAATAATGAAAATCATATGGACCTCAAACCCTAACTATGTATTTATATAAATCCAAACGGGCTCGACCCAATCCGATCTAATATTTAATTAATCCATTTAATTAAACCCGGTCCGTGAATTAATTAATCCAATTAATTAATTTATCCAACGATTGTTAAATTAACCAATTCGCAATTCACAATCTTCCAGTTCTCTCTTGTGTGCGACCCATTAGGTTCCCGACCGCGATGCCTAACGACGTGAAATATTATTTTGATATAATCAAAATTAATAAATTAAAACACCCTTTTAATTTATCGTCAATTCACACTCGCCGTCCCTGATTGACATCTAGCAATGTGTCAGGGCAATACATGTGACGGGAAATGTCATGTGGTGTGACAAAACCAAATTCGTTCGTTTACCGTGCAACTATAATCCCTTCGTTAATATGATCCGATCAATTACGAGATATGGAATTGTGTCAATCCCGAATTTCGATCATAACTTTCACTTCACTATTAAGTCAATATAAGTCGAAAACTCATTTTCGACTTATGGGTACATCTTGGCCAAGGATTTCGTTATCGACTTAATTGAATGAAACGCAAATCATAATCTCCTACTATCTAAGAGTGACGAATCCTTTATTGGTCAATCACAACCTTCATACAATTCTTGACGTACCCGAACGATGTCGTATTAGCGACCCTTTGCAGAGCAACATCCAACACCGTCAAAGTATGACTGTCCTCATATAAGGTACCATGACGACTCCAAGTCTAAGGACCAATTCCACTACCGAACGTTAGAGATTAACCACCGACACTCGGATAGTTATTTGTGTGGAATCTTTCGACGGGTCTTCAATATTTTGTTCTATAACAAAACATCCGCGTGTCATTTAAGTGTCACCACACTTTAACTTGTGAGATCAGCCACTTACTTCACAAGTAAGAAATGCCACACATGATGGTCTATCCGTAATAACGATATTCGTATCTCGTTATCACTTACGACCACGGACGATTTAAGATTCAATCAAATGTAATTTGTATTTTACAATCACAACTCCTTGTGATTAACAAATTACGAAAATTTGAATCTACGGAGTCTATTATTTATTTAATTGTCTATTAATTAAATAATAAATCTACCATTTTATTGCATTAATTATATATATATATGTATTTATATTCAAAGTTGATTGGACCTAGAGTATAATACTTACAGATAGGACTGCAACTAAAATGAAAGGTTAAGAGACGAAAACATTTGGTTACAGATGTTGAAAACGAGAATGCAAAAGTGTATAAATCATCGAAGAGTCCAAATTGGCAAATTTATTGTTGCCACACTTGAAATAACACCTCAAAAAAAAATTACGTACCGCCAATTTTTCGAATGAATTAAACACAATTTCAAGCCTGTTATTACTAAACAAGTTCACAATAAAATACTATTAAAATAATTGTACACTCAATTTCACTGAAATATCACTAAAAAAATTTACTGACCTTGATTAAATTCATTGTAAATTTGCTTTGTCTATGAAAATCCAATCAATTCCACCCTTAGATCTTCACTAAAAGTACACTAATCCTGAAACAATATCATAAAAAAAAAAAAAAAAAAAAAAAGTCTCGTTAAAGTAATTCTATACTCAAGTTCACTAAAAGATCACAATAAATAATCTCTTGAAATTTGTTCTGCATTGAAATCACTAGTTTGAAGTAAATTCACCGTATATTCATGCATATGTAACTCCAATCAATTCTACTCTTAATCTTCACTAAAATTATGCGAATAGTGAAACATCAAGATCAAAAAAATCACATTAAAGATATTCCACAAAAAATAAATAAATAATAAATAAATTATAACTCAAATTCGCTATTCTAGATTAAATTCACTGTAAAATCATTTTTCTAACTCCAATCAATTCTACTGCTCCAATCTATTCTACCAAAACAAAAGGTGTATAAACTCATTGGATAAAAAAAATAATAATAATAAATAAAAATACAATCAGTGTACCTTAATTATAAACTCATTCTTGCCCTTCGTCTAACTCAAGGCAAAAACACGAAATCACAAAGAATAATAGCTAAATGGAACTCTACATTTCTAGACAAACAATATAGAGTTACTTATCTTATATAATGGCATATAATGAAAAAAACGCATTTATTTATTTATAATTTGACTCGAACAATGTTCTACCTAATATCTAAATGCGTAAATTACCTTCTCTACAAGGTCAAACATGGTCAAGCATCAATGTACATTAAATAGTTAGAAAGGAGTGTAGATTAGCAATTGTGTCTCTTATACTAAATTGTTGGTGACAAAAGGCCTATAAATTAAATATACTCTTATATTTAGTTATTGTGACTTTTACTTTCAAAACAAATACGATTTATTATAACTAATTTGAGGATGTTACTATAGTTGACCAAAGTTGTCTACACACCTTGAGGATATGAGAACTGTCTTAAAATATTTCTATTGTCGACTACATCAATAATAAACTTATAAGTCAAACGCTAGTTTGGGAATTATTTATTTTTTTTAACGAACAATTTATTAAAAAGTAAAGAGGACTTAATTTAAACATAAATTACTTACTTATTTTGAACTTTAAAGAATAAATCGCTTACCGATCTAACAACGTTACAATTCATATCTTACTTGTAAAATATTCAAAAAGTAAAAACCTATTTTTCAAGACGTTTAATAATTTGAAATATTTTTGCTACAATTATAATTTATTTTTTAAATAGGACTTAATTTTAACTTAAATGACTTACTTAATTTGAACAATAAAGAATAAATCGCTTACTGGTCTAACAATGTTACAATTTTTGTCTTTGAAAATAGTAAAAAGTAAAAAATTATTTTTTCAGACTTTTAATAATTTGAAATATTTTTGCTAAAATTATTATTTACGTGATAAATTATTAAATTTATTAAATCTATTAAAGGATTAAATGAAAAATCACAATATAAAAAAAAAATAGTCTAAATTCATATGTTAAGATTTTGAATTAATTTGACTTCCTTTTAATAGTCTAAATACCAACATTTTATGTTCTAATTTCTCAATTAAAATGAGACTACACTGAAAATTAGTCCTCAAAATAATCTTCTATTTATGATTTTTAGGTGATTAAAAGAAAAAACAGTTTTCGCATAAGCAGTAAAAAATTATTTCAAGAACTTCCCACATGGAATTGGGAACAGGGTATATCAAATATTGGAATTTTTAGGATTTTTTTTTTTTTTGAATTCCATTTTCATTTCTAAAAAAATTCAAATACTTTCGTACATGAATTGGTGCTCAAGCGAAGTATAAAAATAAAATCACATGCATGCATATTGGAAAATTATAGACTTTTTTCCAAACGAAAAATTAAAAACATGTCAAAGATAAAACGAACAACAACATACATTTTCTCAACAAAAATATGTGCTTCAAAGCAATTTCTTCGGTTCACTTCACTCGAGCTTTCTTCAATGAATTAATCAATGATGTCTCGTCCTTTTGATGTACTTTCATAAATGGATGAGAGTGAATGTACTAAGTATGGCATTATTATAATGGAACGACGTTATTAAATGCAAAATCCGCCATTAATCACCAACTTACTACAAAAATGCTATTTAACTTTTAAAAATTTAAATTACCGGCATTTTAAATGAGCCAGATTTTATTATATATGATTACCCAAATTTATAAGTAAAGCGATATTAAATGTGTTGCAAATGCTTCTAAAAATCAGAACTCTTCACATAGTCTATTTTATTTAGTATGATGGTATTAAATGTGAAATCTACCATCGATTAGCTATTTAATACCATAACTTATAATTTTTTTCTGAGTAGGACAATATTAATGTGTAGAAAATTTTCTAAATCTAGATAGAACTCTTAGATAAATTTTATCTGAGTAGGATAATATTAAATATGGAACCGCCCTTAATTACTGAATTACTCGAATATTATGAACTTTTAAAAATATTAAATTACCATTACTTTAAGTGAGTGTGGCGGTTTATATATGTTTACTCAGATTGTAGTGTGATGAGTACAGTGTCAATTAAAAAGCTAGTAAACTGGACCTAAAGAGTTCAAATTATCATTTCCTAGAGTATTGTCTATCTTGAATATTGATTAACTGTTCCAACTTCTATTCGAGTAAAAATAATAACAAAATATTTCAGTTATGATCTGAACTTATAACTCTATGAAAATAAGTAAAAGAAAAGCAAAAATAAACAATTTAGGATTTTAATTGATGTATGATAACTGTTATGATTCACAACCTCATCATATTTATTCCCTTTATTTCAATCACCAAATTCTGACAACATCAAATATGTCTACTCATTCGAACCCTTCTATATTAATTAATTTACATTTCTTTAGATCGAATCCATCTTATTCAATAAAGTCAACTCGTTATAAACTTTATGTGAATCACAGTAAACCATAATTAAATGTATTAAATTGCTTTTAATATTGTTGTTATAATTCATTGAACTCATTGTATGCCGTGCTATCTTTTACTTGTGAATCTCAGCGATTTACCTTTATCAAAAGTTATGATTGGTGTTCCAAAAAATAAGAACTACTGTAACAAGTTCTTAGTAATTAACGTGCATTTAGACCAATCTCATGGCTACTTGCAAACTGGGAATACAGTACTATATTGTTAGTGCTCAAGTAAACACAAAATCAGTGTTTGACAGAGAATAAGTCTTGTTTATAGGACAAAGTGCAGCAGTTGGGTGTCTAATTTCCTCTTTGGTGTTCAATGAAGCTGATAATGTCATTTCGCCATTGAACTAAAATTAAGATAAAGATAAGAAATAGAAACACAATATTAATAAGGTAAATCAAGCCTCTGCACAGTTGAAATGACATTATCAGTTGAAATGACAATATTAATTTAGTTTCAATCAAGACATCCGTCTATCTTCTTGTTTCAATGCTCATAGCCTCTTCACAGTTGAAATACCCTCTACTTGCAGAACTTCGAAAATGAATGCAAGCACGGATTCCTCCCACCACCTGGAGTATTGAGCTGACAACCCAAGCTCAAAAGAACTAGACTGGAGACAAGGCTAATATCCCCAATAAATCAAATAATACTTCCTGGTTATAACAAATTTCATGAGTGATTGGTAAGAGTCCAATAAATCCAACTTCGTTTATATCTATATATTACAAAGTGCCCTGCAACAGCCCTGATCAATTCTATGTACTCGATAACCATCAAGGAAAAAGAAGTTTTTGAGGGTTATTGTCACTTCCCCTCGGGGAAAGATGAACATACTAGTCCTGGAACCAAAACTTCAATAGCCCGTCTTGTGCTTTCTGGCCACAATAGTATCATCTGCAGGATATATAATAGCATATCATATAAATTGCACTGTTAGAACACTGAACACACCATAAGTTACTGTCAGTTTTTCAGCGTGTTCATTTCAATTCTTCCAAGCAAAATTTCCTCAGCCTTTGAAGAATGAACTCTGGTAAAAACCTTTATGCAGATTGTATCCACCAAACAGAAAAGCATGGCAAAAATAATCTTATTCTTTTCTTTACATTAATTTACGTATTAGGGAAAACGAGGATAGTCATTCATAGGAATAGAAAGAATTTAAAATTTAGGTATATTAAAGCTAACAATTGGAAAGACAATTTATCGCAAGAGTATATACCTGTTGAAACTACGGAGTCGTCTAGAAACTAGAGATTTGATGTTTTAGTTGTCCCACCTAGCAAGGTGGACAATTTCTGGTTATGACAAATTTCGTGTATGAGTGGTAAGAGTCCAATAAATCCAAATTCCTTTCTCTCACACACACCATATATTACAAAGTGCCCTGCAACAGACCTGGTCAATTCCAGGTACACAATCTCTAGCATCACTTCTAGCATTACAATTGTGCTACAAACCTGCTGGCAATGCAGTGGTAAATGTGTACTGAGTAGCATGAAAAAGCCATCATATGACATTGTTTTGCTCACTCAGTTAAGAAAAAGCAAGATACTTGGAATCAACTCCCGTACACAATTCTCGTGGAGATTACGTTAATAACATGAAGATAAAACCTTAGCACATATTGATGTTCCAGAAAATTCATCCCAACATTATACTATCTTGCTAACAAAATCTTCATTCAAATTGTGCTCTGACTGAGGATAAAATAACACATTATGACATAACAATATCATTTGCAAGATTTCTCAGATCATTACACAAGCTGTGAATTGCAATAGTAAACTAAGCAAGGGATGCCCATCCAATATCATTGTGACATAACAATATCATTTCACAATATTTTGCAAAACCATACACTGGGGCTAACTAAACAGTATACTACAAAAGGGCATTGCTTCCACTACTCGACTTTGTCATCACAAGCTCTTTAGATTGAAATTCTATCCAGTCCATTATCATACGGGTCCGCCCTTCATCATCTGCAGCAAGGTCCGCCACCCTAGCGAATGCCTCACACATATTGTCGTATCTCAATTGTTCAGGAGTACTAACCAACCCATCGTAATTAACTGCGACCCTTGTGTGTGCTCTACTAATATCTCTCCTCCATCTTCGCAATATATACCTTTCCGGCAATGATGTCACGTCGTTACGGATCAAGACTGCAATTGCATGCCTACAAATTATTCCTCGAAACTCGAATAAGTGACAACTGCAAATAATTTCACATTTTTCTTTCTGAAATGAGACAAAAAATGTTTTTTTCTTCCGTCGCTCGTCATGCATGACATCCTCCCGTACCTCGTATGTCGTCCCAAAACATCCCTCCGAAACAGATATGAGGTCACAATAAATCTTCCCTGTAAACTCATCTTGAACTTCCCTAAATTTTGAAATGGTGTAAACTGATTGAAATTGCTTCTCCATTTCATACTTTGTTGCACATGGTACCATTTGCAAGAATGACTTGAAATCGGCCTGAAACTCCTTTTCAACCTTATTCCTTAGTGCTCGTTCATATTGTTCGACAAATTGTTTCAATGAGGTCTTTGGATGCACATACCCATGAAAAAATGCATTCATACTCTCATTTCGTTGAGTTGTTGACATCCCAGCCCAAAAAGTAGTTTTCAAAAAGCAAGGAACCCAACAATCTCTGTTCTCATACAATCCTGATAACCAATCATTATTATGCAAGTCATACGTATTGATCATTGATCTCCAACCTTCTTCATATTCTTCAACCATCTGTGAATCATATACTAATCCGTGTATAGCCGAAAATATCGAACCCTTATCAACGTGATAGCCAAACTTTTCAGGTAACTTCTTCATAATGTGCCACAAACACCATCTATGCTTTGTATTTGGAAAAACAATCTGAATTGCATTTTGGATGGCACTGTCTTGATCGGTAATTATTCCATATGGAGCTTGACCATTCATGCACTGAAGCCATGTCCTAAATAGCCACACAAAAGTATCTGTGTCCTCATTGGATACCAAACCACAACCAAGCAGTATTGATTGTCCATGATGATTCACGCCAACAAAAGGGACGAAAGGTATGTCGTACTTATTAATGAGGTAAGTGGTATCAAAGGTGACAACATCGCCAAACTCCTTGTATGCTTGCCTACACCTATTATCTGCCCAAAATATATTCTTCAGCCGCAACTCGTCGTCAAAATCCATACTAAAGTAAAATCCCAAGCACCTTGCTTGCATCTTTGAAAAATAGGATTGTATTGCTGCAATATCTCCTTCTCCAAGTTTTAATCGTCTCGTTTGCTCAATATTGTTTCGACAATCCCTTTTCATACAAGTTATATTCTCATGTCCATCTGCTTCAACAACTGTGGAGTTATAACTTTTGTGCAACGAAGTTCCTGTCATATCATTCACTTCAATTTTCTGTTTCACATGTGCACTCAAATCTCGGTTACATCGATACAGCCTTGACTTCGAAGGACTTGTTTTATGATTGTGATCGAGATGGACTGTGTTAATTCTCCAAGTTCCATGATTAATTGAAGATGCAGAGATCCTGGCTTTACAATCTGTCTGAATTGTTGGTTGCGGTTTCAAAGAACGACCTGTATTACTACTTCTTCGACCTTCATGACTACATGTGAACGTCACATATCTTAGAGTACCATCATCCCCCCTTTTCGAATTCCTTTTCTTAACTGGAAAACCTACATCATAAGCATATCTTTTGTAGAATTCAAACATTTCTTTTTCATCCATGAACATCATACCCACCTTAGGCACAATCGCACCATCTCCTCCCGACATTTCATCTTCCACTATGTTCATATCATTCGTAACGTTCTCAGTATTGGATTCCACCAACAACTCATCATGCACGTCTTCTATAATTTCTTTTGCTACAATAGAATAAGCGACAAAGTTAGCAAAACATAAGCCAATTACACTATAATAACTAAATCAAAAAGTAATTTCAAATTGATACAAACAATCATTTCAATATAGCATGATAGCTCTTATTATGTAGTTGTATAAGCAACAATGAAGGAAGGACTACACTAACAAAATAACAAGGGCTAAAATTTCAATAGACACTATTTTTTAGATTTTAGGTATGCACTTTCTAGTTTCTTTTACATCATTTCAATATATCTTAATTCTCTGATCAATGACACCTAAGAATTATATTTTATGTTTCAAGGTAAGGTGATACTCTTAACAAATCCTAACAAACCCCAGACCATGTTAAAATTATACCACTAAATCTCCAATCCACTATTAGTTGCTTCACTATACATTTGGTGGTTGACATCTCTTTTAATCCGTCAATAAGAGAAGTAAATTGTTTTATGAAGGAATGAGTATCTCGACATTATTTTCATTATAGCAAGTCCCAAACCTAAGTTAATGATAAAATGTTGCCATAAGTTGACGGCTAGTGTAAAACTTGAATCCTAATATGCATGTCCTTGAGGTGTCTTCTAGTGGCAAAGGATTTAGTAGATCTTCATTGAAAACTCAAATCTTGCAAAGCAACAGATATTGAAAAATTAAAAGGGGACAATACTAAAGAAACGAGAAGAGTGGCTCACATGGGTTAGCTGATGGTGGAGAAGATGGTCGGGAGGTAGCTGCTGGAGTTGTCGACGATTTTTGACCGCAATCATCAGAACTGACAATTTTCGCAGTTGGGATAGAATTTTGCGGGTTATCCAATTTAGGGGAAAAGAGTGTGCTTGCAGTTAAATTTGATTTCATCATTCCCTCGTTTTTTTTTTTTTTTTTGGTTAAATAATTGCAACGTCACCAATTTTAAATTTCCCTGTAAACGACCTGGCAAAAGGACCTGAACAAGAAGTTTGATAGTTAGCATTAAAGGCATTGTCTGAACTAGCAAGGAGATCAAGTGCAGCCAAATCAAGTTTCTTATTCTCTTAAATACTTGCATCTACATAGTCCAGTTAGACATGCTTTTCTTGTTCATATTTCATGCCATGAAACCACAATGTTGTAATTTTATTCCATATGAAAATGCCAAAAACAAACATAAAACAAAATATGTAGCAGAGAACATAAGGATAGCTCCCAATAAAAGTATAATCAATGGATATCTGTCCACTACTTTTCAATAATCAATGGATATCTGTCCACTACTTTTCATGAACTAACAGTTCTTAGTAGTAACTAATTAAGCCAACTGAAGAACATTCAAATAAGGCTAATTTTTGAAGCAAAAGCAAACTGCAAGTCCACTAAGTTGAAACAACTTAATCAAACAAGGCACATCTTCTATGAAAAGTTTGAACAACTTCTATTTTTGTTGAAGTATTGTGGCTAGCACTTTCAAGAGAGTAATAAATTTAGCACATCCCTCAGAACTCATTTCTCTTCAAAGAATATCAGTCTACTTTTAACGTTAAAACTTCATAAATATTCATCATAGGGATGCAGGACGTTCTTCAAAACAGCAGCATAAATTATTACAACCAAAATAAATAAAAAACAAATCTTTAATCTTCAAAGAGATGAGCATTATGTATTACAAATCAAACAATTTTTTGGGAATGAAATGATGGAAATAATATAATGATTTTCATTCTTCAGCGGAAAAAAATTCAAAATACAGATAATATCCCTCAGAACAATATTTTCATCAAACTCAATCAGGCCACTACTTTTATTTCAATCTTACGTTCTTCACTGGGATAGTTTGGGAAAAAATAATGGGAAAAAAATAACAATACACACACACACACACACACACACTATAATAATTTCTATATCTCATCTTCTTTGTTTCTAAAAGACACATCTTGCAAAGTTTGAACATCAAGAGAGAGTAATCAGACATTAATGCAAGAGGTTCAATTAAAAAAATAATTTGAAATAATAAAATTTCAAATTACAAATAATATCCCTCAGAATAATAATTTCATCAATTAGATCAGGCCACTACTTTTATTTCAATCTTACGTTCTTCACAGGGATGGTTGAAAAAAAAATAATAATAATAACAATTATACAAAAGCAATATCAAAATAAATTCACAATAATACTTTCAATACCTTAGTTACAATTCTTTGCTTCGAAAATAAAAACAGACTATAACCTCGAATTGAAACGACGCCGTTCGATTCGTTAGGCACATTTAATTCTTAGTAAATATTGGGGACGGGGTAGGAGAGGAGGAGAAGAGTGGAATTTGCGGCGGCGAAATAATTTTTTTAGGGTTTTTATGTAAGCCAGAGAGTGAGAAGAGGAACGCCTCTGTTTGGATACATGGGATAGTTTTACTCCAGGAAGGGATAAATTTATGAAATGTGCCACAGCAATTTGTACAACTCTTTCACATGTACAGGTGGAACTCATGATTAAAATAATCGCGAATTTCACACATGTAACAGGGCTGTAATTTTTACAAAATTGAGCTATACTACCATAAGGGAGGATGACGGAAGCCTTGACCTACTCTCACATTTGGGGGCGGTCCCACTTTTTCATCCTAATTGTTTATTCACGCGGGATCTCATGATTGTGAGGGAGTATCAAAGCCTCTGTTAAAAAAATTTCTGACAGAGAGGCTTTTCTCATTTCTACAGCACCCAAGTATCTTTATTGTGAAGTTATCCCCTAATTTTTCTACTATTAAAGAATGAGTGGTTAGTGATACCATGATTTTTATTTATTACACCCTATTTTAAAACTCAATTTTTTCATTATATCAATTATTTCTCTCATTTTTTCCGTCGAATTTTGACCTTTAACTGTCTATTAATTAATATGTATTGTCCTTAATGATAATTTATATAAAAATATATTGATTTCATGCTTTGAAATGGGGAAAAATATTTTTCGCACTTTTTTATTACTTCAAAGAAATGATGAAAAAATAAATTAATTTACATCACTTCAACAGACTTTTTGAACATAAAACTATTATCAAATAAAAAAATTGATAACTAATGAAAATTTTGAGGATAAGAATAATATAAAAAATCATTAGGAACATAAATGCAACGAATATAGATTAAAAACCATAAGTACAATTAAAATGTAGTACAAAAAATAAAAATTGTGATGTAAATATAACCACCCTTAAAAAATTCCTAATGTCGAGTTTCGAAGGAGGGATGTCGAAAGGGAGATAAATGCAACTACTGATTTTTAGTTACGGAAAAATAGATTTTCATTACACTGTGAAACGCTCGAATGAGGTGTATTCAATTGGAACTTTTATAAACCTTTTGGAATTTAAAAAGTTTAGGGTCTTTAACGTAGACTTTTTGAAATTCTCTAAAATGATTTGGTTAATCAATCGAGACTTTTATAAATCTTTAAAAGGTCTTTAAAGATTACGATGTGTTCAACTAAAACTTTTTAAAAATCCTTATAAGTTTTGGGGTATTCAAATTATTAATGACTTTTAAAGCCTCTAGTGTACTAGCTTTTAAGTAGAAAAACCAAAATAAGATCTCAAAATTTGTCTTTCATTCATCCCTAAATTTTGGGGGATTTTCACAAAAAATAATAACAACAACAACAATAATAATATGTATTTTTGTTTTTTTCAATAATTCTCTTCCTTTTTCTATTATACGGATGTTAGAGTTATGATTAAAAAATATTTTTTTACTATTTATATTTGTTTCTATTTTTCTTTTCTCTTTCTTTTATTTTTTATCTATATTTTTTATGAAAAATTAAATTATAACTAAAGAATCTTATAATTTTTTTTCTTTTTCCGTCATTTTTTAAGAAAAATATCTATTTGTAAAAATTATAATATTTTATATAAAAAGATTAATTTATAATTAAATTTAAACATATTGATTTCTTGTTTAAGGTATGTCGTAATAATAATACTAAATATTGAAGAAAATTATAAAGAATGATGTGTGTGTGTATTGGATTGTTGGCAGAAAAAATTAAAGTTAACCAACAAAATATTGACACCTGGCATCTTGTAAAAAAT
Source organism: Olea europaea var. sylvestris (assembly GCF_002742605.1). NCBI lineage: Eukaryota > Viridiplantae > Streptophyta > Magnoliopsida > Lamiales > Oleaceae > Olea > Olea europaea. Next base: position 28,366,703 of record NC_036247.1, read on the forward strand.
TTGGCAAAATCCCTCCATACCTCTAGCATTCTCTCTCTCTCTCACACACACACACACACACAAATATATATATATATATAGAGGTGAAACGGAATTGTATGAACCACCACATCATATATGAAAATTTTACACGATTGTTCTAAATCCATGTGAATTTTATTTTAAATAAGTCTTCAAAAAAAAAAAATTTAATTCTACAAAAATCTATAAAAGTTTTCAATTAAAAGTTTATAGAAAACTATATATATATGGAGAGGTGAAATGGAATAGTAAGAACCACCACATCGTATATGAAAATTTCATACGATTGATCTAAATCCATGTGAATTTTATTTTAAATAAGTCTTCAAAAAAAAAATTTAAATTCTACAAAAATCTATAAAAGTTTTCAATTAAAAGTTTATAGAAAACTATATATATATGGAGAGGTGAAATGGAATAGTAAGAACCACCACATCGTATATGAAAATTTCATACGATTGATCTAAATCCATGTGAATTTTATTTTAAATAAGTCTTTAAAAGAAAATTTTAAATTCTACAAAAATCTATAAAAGTTTTCAATTAAAAGTTTATAGAAAACTACGAAAGACTTTCATTAATTTATACAAATTAATAAAAAGTTCACGAAATCCACAGACGTGTCACTTGAAAAAAAAAAAGTTGTTTAAAAGTTTTCAAAAATCACAATTGTTTCACAGTGGATGAACGTATTGGCGGTAGTTTACTTGACAATCACTATGGCAAATGGAGTAAGAGTTTGGACAGGGAAAATCCATTGTAGAGTGGTGTGTGATGTGTGTGGGGATTCATCTATTGGCCCTGAAGATCATGCTTTATAAAACAATTTACTTCTACCAGTTTTATTCAATTTTGATTCTTGGAATTGGTAGTTTTGATCAATTTGATGTTAAGGAAGCGTTTGAGAGTCATTTTTATGTAAAAATACATTTTAAAATAATAACTCGATGGGAAGTGTGTGGTTGAAAAATAAGGAAAATTTTTTTATTTACGTGTAATATTATTTTTAATGAAGAATGTGTGATTAAAAAGAAGAGAGAGAAAAATACATTTTAAAAAAAATGGTTACCAAACAGGGGTTTAAATGCAGAAGGGTTTTAAGTTTGTTGCTCGATGATTCCCCGTTTTGACTTGATTTAGTTGATCCTGTTAATTAGTATTTGACTAACCGCCTTTGTTGATGTGGGAAATTGATGGACTTCTAGGCTTCTAGTTAGCTACTATATATTTAACTGTGAGGGTGTTTGGGAGATATTTTTATGTAAAAGTGCATTTTTGAATAGTAAATTGATGGGAAATGTATGGTTGAAAAATAAGAAAACGTTTTTTATTTACATATAATATTATTTTAATAAAGAATATGTGGTTGAAAAGAAGAGAGAGAAAAATACATTTTGAGAAAAATGGGTACCAAACGGGGCCTGTATATGCTTGAATATCAAGCTGCTAGACAAGACTCGGTTAGTGAGCTCATCTACGCGCATGAGGGATAATTGATCCTGCTCCAACAATCAACATGAATAAAGGATTAAATTTAAACATAATTTTAAATGAAGGGTGTATAGATACAACCTGAATAAAAAACCATTACAAGAAAAAGTGAGTCAACATTCGGGTACAAGAAAATAAGAAACTATCAATGCCGCTCTCGTCTTGCCCCATGAGACAATTTTGATTGGTCTTGAACAAAGGATTATCCTAGACCTACACATGTATTGATAGTGATTTTCAAATTTCGTTGAACACAATGAGAGAGGATAGGTAGAATGCTATACAACATGGTGAAAATATGGAATTTTTTCTTAGTGTTGTTTTTCACTTACTTGGGCGTGAGATGGCTAAGTGTTCATATAAGGCAAGTGGAAGTGCCACATAGAGTGTAATGTCCACTATTACATTTCTGAAAATCCAGATCAACTATACTAAATTAGGTAGACCTACATGGGACTGCTTGTCAACAGCTAAGGTTGAAGTCTGACAAAATGCACAAGGAGTCGCTTCTTCGAACTTGAATTGGCATTTATGCTCTCCTCGACAATTTTTTTTTTATTTTTTTATATCCAGGTATCTCAACTTACACCAGACTAAATCTTGGACCCCCCAAGACCCATGCCCTTAGAACCTTGGAGAGGGTAAATCTTGGGTTATACCTCAACTGGATCACAGGTTCCCCCCATTGCCTGTACACTTCTGCACACAAGAGACCCTTCTCCACAGTGATTGCTCCATAACAAATTTTTTGGCTGCAGGTTCCCATCAGAAATCGAACTCTCCACCCTGCTGCTGGAAGCAAGACAATGTTGATTGATCCACCGATTGAGCTGTGCCTTGAGGGGCCTC
>NC_036247.1:28370674-28373664 GCF_002742605.1 Olea europaea var. sylvestris
AAAAAATAAAAATAAAATAAAAAAATTAATTCATACTAATTTTGAGAGCCCAACCTTTAGAGTTGATTCAGGTGTGAAAATCTCAAGTCTGGTCTTGATCCTGAAGCAATTCGGTTCAAGAAGTACTGGAATCAGAATTAAAAAAATAAGGCGAAGACCTGGAATTGGAGGTCTACAGAACGCCACTGTAGCTAGAGTTTGTTCACCATCTTATGCTTCATTAATTAGTAAGCATTACACACACACATACTTTGTTTGTGTGATTCTACATATGTATTTGTTTGAATATATGTTTGTATCTCAAGTGGGTGTGTTTGAAATTTGATTTTGTGATGAAAATCGGTTGCTGGGAGAAAATGTGGCAAAGTTGCAAACTGATGTCATGAAGGAGCGGCTTTCAACTTTTCGCTCTTAGTTGGAAGACTTTGCCTGCAAGCAAAAGGTCCCTCTTTTTAGCTAGATTAAGTTTTCCTATATTTTTGTTAAGTATCTACTTAATTATTTAATTCCCTACTTTTATATTGGTCATTGATGGATCATTTCCTGCTAATTCATATTGATACGAAAACATTTATTTAATTAAGGAGAAAAGGAATTTAGGGTTGCCGAACTGCTGGAGTGTTCAAATTATGCTCACAGAAGGGTAGAAGATTATGAAAAAGAAGATAGAAAATAAATTTTACTTGTCATTGTTTATGCAGAATGATATAAGCAAGAATCCGGCATTCAGGGCACAGTTCCATGAGGTGTGCTAAAGTAGGTGTGGACCCTCTGGCCTTGAATAAAGGTTTTTGAGCTAAGTTATTAGGGATCGGTGACTTCTACTACGAACTTGGTTGGTATCTATCTGCTTCTTGGCTTTCGTTTCTTAATTTTCGCTTGTGTCTTTATTGTCATCACTGTAAAGCGGGGAGTTTTGATATCAATAATTACCATGAATTGAGATTTATATGAAAACACATCTTAAGTTACCTGATATTTAGCTAAAAATCAAGTCTAGTATTCTGGAAGGTGTTCAGTCATTTGTTCTTTCTGAAATATGATTAACCCTTTTGCAGCCTTTAGTTTCAGCGTTTTGAAATTCTTTTCCAGTGGTTTATTTCCAATGTTTGATGTCGGTGCCTGGATATGCATTGTTGCTGTGGAAGTCAGTATTTTTTCTTTTCATGTTTATTTTAAGATGAATTTGTTAATCTTGACAGGAGTTCAAATTGTTGACATTTGCTTGGCTACTAGAACTCATAATGGTGGCCTAATTAGCTCAGAAGATCTCTGTAAGATTCTTGGTCAGAGGAGAAAGGGTGGTCGTGAAGCTGTTTCAGAGGATGATTGCTTGCGTGCGATAAGTAAGCTAAAGGTATTGTGGTTATGATTTTCTCTTTTCTTTGCATGCTAATGTGCACCTAAAAAAGTTATACTAGGCCTATGGTATTCGCTATTGCAAGCCTCCAGCCCATTTACCAAACCCTGTGTGCAGAGCGCATATGAAGATTAAAAAGAAGTTTTACGAGGATCCACAATTGTTCTGTGCGGTAAAGTACAATTTTGAGAAATAAAAAGCTCTCTCACTCGAGTTCTTTTCCATCTCTCTCATGTTTGTGGTTTCCTGATTTTATATTTAGATTCCAAGTTTTGCGTTGCCTTGTTGTAGCTTGAGGTCTTCTGAAAGTTAGCACTCAGTTCCACTAATCAAGCTTTTGCATCACTTAATAGACTGATTTACATAGTGGATGTTTTAAGAGAACTAAGTGCTACACAAGTACTTGTAAGAGTCAGTATGAAAAAATAAATCCAGGTTCTTGGTTTGATAAGTGGATGTTTAGGAGTGTTCCTGACATAGAAAGAACCAATCTATTTGATCATCTCATGTTCACGTATGATTGGGAATTGTTCTGAACCACTTCTTATCTTTAACATTTAGTGGAGAGTAAAGTAGGACTTCTTTCTCAACTGTTGCCCTACTGCATTATCAATTTGTTTTTCAATTGCAAATTTCTCCACCATGCCTCACCTTTTGCCCTGATGACCAATTAAGATGTTGCACATATTTCCTCTGCTACATGCACGATATATAGGTTTCTTTTCAATTTGTTATTCACCTATTGACAATTGTTCCTTCATTAACTTGCTTTCTCTTCCGTTTCTCTCAAAATCCACATGACGTGATATTTTACTGTGGTTTACATTATAGTAACAATGAATGTAGTTTTCAGGTACTAGGTAACGGATTTGAGGTGATTTCTGTTTGAGAGAAGAAGCTTGTTCGGTCTGTTCCTTCGGAATTGAACCAGGACCACAATGAAATTCTGGAGCTGGCCTCAGGTTTCTCCTTGTCTATATTTTACATTTCTGCATATTCTTTTGCATGTCAATATAGCTTGTAACTGCATGGCATGAATATTAGCAGAAATCCGTTTTCATTTTTATATTATTTGCCCTTGGTTCTCTTAGGGCCAAGGCTTTGTGACGGTTGATGAAGTACAGAGACGACTCTCTTGGTCTTCTGGTCATGCTACTGATGCTCTTGAAACTTTATTACAAGTGCGTCACCTTGTGCTGTTTGCACTACGATCTCCCCATTGTCTACCTAAAACCAAATAAAGAGAGAATGCAAAACTTCACCGGCCGGCTGGAGTCTCCACTCACCACATCCCTTCCACCCTTTGCACCACCATAAACTCGCCATGCTGAACTAATAAATTCGACGTTTCCGGCCTGCTTTCGATCGGGCTGAATTGGAGGAATTTTACCTAAGACCAACAAATTTTAATGTTTAAGCTTATTTCCTCATGACATTCCTACCTTAATAGAGAATAGAGAGTACTAAAAAATATTTACTCCTGAGATTTATAGATGCTTTTTAAAAACAGTGTTTTTTTGGAAATGATCTTAAAAGAAGCGAGGTCTTTAACAAGTCACTCTTCACTGTCAAAATTGTGTTTACAGATCTATTACACGTGCCCGCAGCCTCTGTATGCCCTTTTTTTTTT
>NC_036247.1:28376777-28502379 GCF_002742605.1 Olea europaea var. sylvestris
TGCTTGTTAAGGTATCAAATTATTGCCGGATATTATGATTGTTTTGTTATATATTTATGGGAAAATTGCAGTCGAGGTATCAACCATTTCGTTTATTAGTAGACTTTGCCAAAACCTTTAGTTTGTGCCATCGGAGGTACCAAACCTTCAAAGAATTTGCACCCGGAGCCAAATTGACAGAAACCGTTAGTTTGACTGTTATTGACCGAAAATTAAAGGTCTGACCAATTGTTGACTGATTTTTAATGGGGGTAAATATGTAACTTTACATTTTTATATAAAAAATTTAAATAAAACGATAAAAAAATAAAAAATAGTCATCTTCTCCACCCACCAAAAACTAAAAGTCATCTTCTTTACCCACCAAGAACCAAAACCAGGTATTTCCCAATAAAATCAAAGTTGGAATCTCATTGATTTCCTCACCCTCATCGGTAGCTTGATTGAAATCTCAAAAACTAATTTCAAACCTTGCAACTCATTTTCTCCACTTTCCAAAAATCAATAAAATCCGGAAGAAAGAAAATAAAAACCCTTCTTTGCCCATTGACAAGAACCCATCAAATACCTGTGCATTTGTATGACTATTTTTTGGGAGAAAGAAGATAAAAACCCATCAAATGCCCATTTCATTTACTGGTTTTTTTTTTTTTTTTTGCCCCCTTTTACTCTCTTCCCTTAAAACCTTCAATTCCATGTCTTCCCAAACAACCCCTCAAACCCTACAAATATCCCTACTATATCCTCTCCTTTTCCTCCCATTTCTCCTCTCACGGGCCATTCTCATCGGAGCTAGTCATTTTGAAAGTGCAAATTGGTTTTGTACATTTACCAAACTGGTTTTTGGTTTTCGTGGGGGGAGGGGGGTGAGTGGAGATGATGATTGGAGTTTTTTATTTTTTGGTTTTAAATATAATTCTTTTATATAAATTTTTTATATGAAAATGTAAAGTTACACATTTGCCCCTTTAAAAATCAGTCAACAATTAGTCAGACATTTAATTTTTGGTTAATAACAGTCAAACTAACGATTTCTGTCAATTTAGACTTCGAGTGTGAATTTTTTTAATGTTTGGTACCTCCGGTGGTACAAACTAAAGGTTTGTGCAAAGTCTGCTAATAAACGAAAGGTTTGGTACCTCAACTGCAATTTTCCCTATATTTATTAGGTATTATGCTATTTAAACAGCCACCTCAGCCTATTATAGGAGCCTATTCCAACACCAATTTGAGTAGCAACGTCCATTTAATAGTTACTTGGAGAATGCCAAGTGCCATTGGTCTGTTTAAAAAGTAGTCAACACTATCATTCAATCAATTTTTGCCACACTTTGTCAAGCAAGGTGTTAAATTCATTTGGCAATCGATCCTTATTCTTCTTCTTAATAAAAGTAGAACAGAAGTGTACATGTCATGATTGAGTTTCCTTTCGAGCCCTATTTTTTTGATAAGAATGAATTATTGAATATTATATTAATAAAAATGTGTAGTTAAAAAATAAGAAAAAATTTAAATTTGCATGTAATATTATTTCGTTGAAGAATTTTTGGTGAAAATGATGTTAAAATACTGTTTAAAAATGTATTTTTTTCAAAGAATGGGGATCAAACTGAGGCTAAATTTATTCAATGTTTAAGTTTCATTCTTTAAAATTTATTTTTCATTAAATTCGTTCCAATCACATATTTTTTTAATAAAATAATTTTGCACATAAATTTAAAAATTTTTCTACCTTTTAATCTCAAATTCTTCAAAAAAAATAAAAAATAAAAAAATCCACACACACACACTTTCAATAAAATCTATTCAAATGGTGGAGGCAACTAACTTTAGCCCCTGTTTGTCATCCATTATTTGAAAAATTAAAGAGTTTTGAATAGTATTTTTTAGAGAATGTGTAGTCAAAACGTAAGAAAATTTTATTGGTTTGTATGTAAAATATTTTATTATGTGAATGTGTGTGGAGAATGATACTGTAGCAAATAATTTAAAATTTTAAAGGGTGACAAATAGGCACTCGCTCAAAAAATTAATTGAACATTGACCCTTCTTATCTTTGGCTTTTATTTTTTATACATGATACATTTTTTCCTCACATTTATATGTTTGTATTATGTATTAAACCTTAATATAAATTCTTGCACTTTTAAAGCAAAGACTTTTATATAGAGTAAATATCTTTTCTCCAATTATTGGGCCAAAAATGTGAGTCCAATTTCAATCAATCAACACTAGGCCTCTCAATATTAAGCTGAAGAATATTATTTATGAGTTTTTGGATATACCACTACGGATGTTAAGTGGGAATTGTCAATTCGACTAGCGAGTCAACTAGCGAATTTCTCGTGCAAGCTTGTTGAACCGACCAGTCATAATAGGTGATTAAAATAATAACTTCAAATTAAAAATTGCTCCAGCTATATTAATTTAAATTTTATAAAATGTCTGAAAAAGTTTAAGAAAATACAAGAAATTAATCAGAATTTTATAGGCAAAATACTTGAATTAAAGCTGTGAAATGAGAGATGTACTTTCAGTTTCTTCAGTCCATTCCGAGTTTGGTTCAGTCCAAGAACGTGGTCTCGCTCCAAGCTTAAAGAAAAATAACATTTCCAGTGCCTCAAAAAACTTAGAACTATCCAAAAATTCATTCCAAACTCCGCTCACTATGCAGTAATTATTGTTATAGGGCGGACGGTGGTGAGCCGCATGCTGCGATCGAGACACGAGTATTCCGGCATCTTGCAGCGCCACCACCGCTGCTGGAAGCTTGCTCTTTGTAGAATGGGCCCATGCATGAAACTGCTGGCTAAACATAATGCAACCTGAACACACACCAAGAAATCCAAGCAAAGCTGCATTATCGTTGCAGATTAGGTCAAGTGGAAGCACTGTGAAAGTTACTGCACGTGCTAGTGCGTGTAAATTGTTGGCAAATTGGCGTCTGGTTATTGTCCACGGCCATTTGTGATGACCTTGAAATGCTTCTATTTGAGTACCAAAAAATGGGGTTCTGGAATCACCGTAATTATCGATGCCCCAGTGGTAGATTCCAGAGCCGAGATCTGCGAGTACATAGCCAATGAAGCCTGCTAAAATGGGTTCAATCCATATATGTGAATCAACGGCAGTGGTTATGGATTTTGCTAGAGAAATCAGCACGCTGGTGCAGCCACTTGCCACCCAAACACGGTGGGACCATGTTGATTGTAAAGTTGGGTCATTAAGAACGGGACGAGTACTAACTGTGGCCAAATTCTGAACTAGAGCCGCCGGTTCATTTACGATGATTTGATCCCCTCGGGGCTTGACGGGGGTTGTGGCGGTGGAGCAAAATATGCGTCTTGGAGTGGAAATATGGTGGGTCATTCGAGAATGGTATAGAGGCTTAAGAGTTGGGTTGTGGCGAGGCAAAATGGCCATTCTGAGTAGTATTGTGAAGCACTAAGAAAGACCATATGGTAAGTCTTGAAATTATATATACAAAATTGGGGTGGGAAATAGTGGTTCATGTAGAAAGTTGGATGTTTTATGGTAGCATAAAGAGATGAATTGGGACATTCGTTTTGTGGTAGGAAGGACAGATGCGTGGGGCTATTGAGGTCTTTAGTGAATATGTGTTCCAAAATTGTTTGTTTACAAGGTTATCAATTTGAAACCTCAACCACTGTTTCAGTGGTTGAGAATTTGCGTGTCATGCTAACGTTCTTCAAAAAAAAAAATTATAAATAAATAAAAATAAATTTCAACTACATATTTGTATAAAATTCATCGCTCACACACTCGTTAACGTTGCTGTAAGCTAACATACCATGTGACATGATGCTATTATTGATGTAATGCAGATTGTGGTTTTATTTTGTGCCTATGCCTTTGACTATTAAATTTTGTTTTTCCATCTTCTTTTTTTTTCCCCCCATTTTCTACTATTGGTTTTCGGGATTCATTCTCCATAATTAATTGCTAATTTGATTAGAATTTCCGAATATTTCTTCATGATTTTTGAAAGAAAGAAAAAAACGACATTTAAAAATACACTTTTAATAGTTTTCTCTATGTTTGATAGGGGCCAATTCCATGAAAAATGGAATTCATTTTCCATTCAAATTGTAGTGTTTGATAGCACATTTTTTTCCATGGAATTTCATTTTCTCGATTGTCTTGAAAATTGTTATTTTCTTGGTTTTCCTTGAAAACCAATTCCCACCAACATTTTTCATGTGGAAAATTATACTAATCAAATACAATAAATTGATAATTTTTATGAAAATAATTTCTAGGCAATTCAATTCCTTGAAATTCGATTTTTTTCCACCCAAATTTTATCTTTACAATCAAACGAACCCTAGATATATTTGTTAGGTTGAGTAAAGTATTAGGTCAACAATGTGTTGGAGAGTCCAAATTGAATCAAAAAATAGTTGGCCTACCAATACGCATGTGGTAGCTGAAGGATATTCTTTAGTAGTAAATTGGGATATGCCACAAAATTAGACATATAATTTTAGCGAATTGAAATTATTAATAATGATTGATGATGGCCATAGAATATCCCTATAAAGATCCAATGTTTCATGGTTTGCGTGATCAAATGATATCCCTTGACAATAAAATTTTACTTTACTATTCTTTGTCTTTTAAGAACTTAATAGGACAGTTTAAGCATTAAAATAAGCCCCTCACCCCACGATCACATTGCTCTCCTGTCCCACATACCAAGTCTCATAATCTCTAGCCTCATTTCAATGTCTAAAATCCATATTAAGAATTTTTATTTTTTTTCAAAGTTTTTTATAAAACGTCCATATTAAGGAATTGTTTGACAAAATTTTTGATAGTTTTTTTTTTATTTTAATAAAAATTGATAAAATATATGCAAGTGAAACTTAGGTAGTGTTTGATAGCATGGAATTACATGAAAATGGAATTCCAATTCCATCTTTTCCATTTTTTGTTGTTTGGTAGCATAATTATTTTCATGGAATTCCAATTTTTTATTGTCTTGGAAAGTGTGATTTTCCATATTTTTACGTCGTGGGAATTGGTTTTCTCGGGTACTGTTGCATTTTTTTATTTTATTTTTTTTTAATGAAAACAAATTTTAAGAATTATTGTAAAAAATTATTTCCCTTTAATTGACAAATTTCATGTAAAACAAAGTCAAACGAATACTTAAAAATACCTGAATTTCTTGAATTTTTTTTTTTGACAATGGAAACAAATTTCATTTCCAATACCTGTAAATTCTGTCCATTTAATTGACAATTTTCATGTAAAATAAAGCCAAATGAATATCAAAAAATACTTTTATTTCAACATTTTTCATGTGAAAAATTATATCAATCAAGCACAGTAATTTACAATTCCCGGGAAAACAATTCTAGACGACTCAATTCCCTGGAATTCGTTTTCTGGACAATTCAATTCCATCTTTGCAATCAAACGAACTTCTAGATTACCTATTATTGAAGACAATCTTTCTAGAGATTGAGATGCCCTTGCCTTGTCTTTTCTAGCCTCTCTTCTTAAAAGGTTGAACCCCAACATTGAGGGCCCCCACCATCCCATCCCTGGAGCAGCGTGAGGGAGGTAAATCGTGGGATGTGCTCTAGCAGGTTAGGAAACAAGAGCTTACCTGTACACTGGTGCCCACAAAGAGTCCAATTTCGTATCTCAGGAATCGAACCCTTACATTGCGGCTGCCAGCAAAACTGAGACTACCTTACTCTGTCCTTCACACCACCGGAATATGCCCCAAGAGGCTTTCTAGCCGCTCTTCTTGCTTGCATGAAAGGTGGGAAGATCTAGGATGGGCAACCAACCTCCTAGAGATCGATGTGCATGGATCAGTTGAGTAGGTATTGACGGATGTAGGGGGGATTGGGCTGTAGTTCCCTCCAAGGCCCAAGAATTTTTTATTTTTATTATTATTTTTTTGTAAAGTATTTTTCTTTTTTTTTTTGTATAATTTTTTTTATGTGTATATATATATTTTTCACGTATTAGCCTGAGTTGAAATTTTGTAACCCGACCTTGGATCCAATCATGAATTCGTCACTGTCAGAATAGGAATGTAATTTATGTTACAGTCTTTGACGAGCAAAAGTAGGAGGTTTTAGTTACATCTTTCAAGTCTCGAGAATCAAGTACCAATAAAGAAATGAGCACGTAAATAAAAAAAGAAAAAAAAATCTCCTTATTCTCATGGCCTGACCTCGTTAGTCACAAATTTGTGTATCAATTTCCTCACTGGTACAAAGAGGCAAGTCTTTCTCTTGCAAACTGGCAAGATGCACTCAACATTTCAATAGACCTTAGAGTAAATTGGAGGATGAAAGCTTTCATTAAGCTCCGGCACAAGGAGTGGTTTTTTTAATGAAATGAAAATTGGATTCAAGTTAAAAGATACAGATTTTTTATTCATAAATCAAGATAGACGAATATATTGAATACTGGATTTTGGTATTTGTACCTGAAAAATGTACATAACGTATTGCATAATATGATGTAAAGAGAAAAAATTGGATGAAAAAATTAATTGTACTTAAATCGACAAATGATAAAGTATCATGAGACATTAATTTATTTTGTAAATCTTGATGTACATATATCAACATCCTTGAATACTATATCAAACCATTAAATATAAACGTATATTCAACAGAGATAATTTAATGAATGGTCACTGAACTTTATTATAGGTTACCACTTGCTCAACGATCTTTAAAAAGTTACACGTTACGCATTTAATTTTGCTATAGGTTACTACTTAGTCATCGAAATTTAAAATGTTACTCATTACTAATCTAAATTTGAATAAAGTTACTTGTTACTCACTAAATTTTGCAATAGGTAATACTCATAAAAATGATATCGATGATTGATGGATAACTTTTAAAAATTTAGGTGAGTAATGAGTAACATTTTAAATTTCCGTGAGCAATCAGTGAGCAAAGAATAATCTTTTATAATTCGATGAGCAAATAGTAATTTATAATGAAGTTCAGTGGCCATTGATTATATTAACTCAATATAAGATCAAATGATCTATGACTATTACCAAAAATACACTCTTTAGCACAACTATAAAAGAGAAACTATCTGTCCCCAAGCATACTCTAGTGGTGCAAAGGACAGGAGTGAGGTTATCTCACGCTTTGCTGGCAGTCGCAGTGTGGGAGTTCGATTCCTGATATATGGAATTGGACTCCTTGTAGACGCAGTGTACATGCAGCTCTTGTTCCCTGACCTGTTGGGGTGCATCTGACGATTTACCTCCTTCATAAAGCTCTAGGGACGGGGCCCTCAAGATTGGTGTTCAATCTTCTTCATTTTTTATTTATTTATTTTTTGTTTTAAAAGAGAAACTATCTGCTTCATCATATATACAAAAAGGTCAAACTTTCCTGTAAAAATCTGTCTGCATCTCCTCTCTGGAAAGTTTCATCAGCCATGATACTTTTCTTCAAGACCCATCACATAATACTGTTATTAATCACAATTCATGCCATTTCACATTCAAAAGTACAAGCCTTAAAAGCACTCTTTTATCCCAGAGACATACTGCCGCTGCTACCAAGACAAGTGTCATGGCCTATTCTGAATACTCTCAATAATGCAGAGGACCTCTTGCCTGCTTTTGTGGGCACTGCCACTACAGTCGAGAATCATTTACAGTGGAAAGGTGCTTGCTTTTACAATAACAGTGCTTGGTTGGAGTTTCACAATAAAAGTAAAACTGAATTTGGTGGTGGCACTCTTCATATCAAGGTTTGGTTACTGGGGTTTCTTGGTTTTATTTTTTTAATTTTATTTTTGGGGGCATTTGGTGCATTGTTTATTGTTAGATTTGTTATCTGAAGGGTGGACATGGTGGCCGAATACCATATCAGCTGTGGTGGTTTGCACAGCGATTTGAGTCCTCCATTTTTATTCTCGTCGGTAGAAGTATTCTACTATTGAGCTGATTTGGACTATTTATGGAAATTGTTCTAGTTATCGATTTTTAAATTATAGGCAATCTGGATGTTAATTAACTTTGTGAGGTTGAATGGACTTTCTTGAGGGACATTTTATACTGCAATTTTTTATTTTCTCAATGAGTAATTGTGACGTTTCCGTCTAAATTAAATCTTATGGAGGTTGTCTTGAGATGTTTTTTCAAAAACAGAAAAGAAAAATTCTTTCAAAATCCTGGAAGTGTGCCATATTATCAGGCATAGTCTTTTAGATTTTAGTTGGTTGTGATCAACGTAGCTGAGGCCCGGATTCTTGATAAAGATAGAGACCATAACTGTATTTGGTTGGAACTGGTTGCTTTAATGAGACTTTTCTTTGGGCAAGGCCGTGGATTTTCTTTTCTTTCTTTTTTTCTTTTTTTTTTCAACTTTTAATTAGTGAATTTGTTCTATTACATTAGTTTCATGAATATATTTGTCCTCCTGTTATTTTTCATTAGACGTTATAGGTGTTAAGTTTCCAATTTATATCCTTAAGTTATTGGAATTTGTTGTCTAGCAATCTTTTACAATGGATTAAATTGAAATTTTGTTCGGTGTTGTTGATCTTCGTCTAGTGCTACAAATGGCAGTATGCTCCAAGAAAAAATGATGGAATTTCTGCAACAATTTCTTTCTGCCCCCCTCTATCACAAAAGGCTAGAAAGACTTGTCTTCTCCTAATCTCTTTTGATATTTTCTGTACAAGTTTGTCCGGAAACGAGGCATGAAAGAAGTGGTCTGATGACATTTAGTTAATACTCGTACTACATCTTTCACATTTACTTATTTCATTCTTTGGTGTATTCAGGTTCGCAATGCTCATAGTTGGACATGCATGGATCTTTATCTCTTTGCAACTCCTTATCGTGTAACATGGGATTATTATTTTTTATCTCGTGAACACACCCTCGAATTCAAAGAGTGGCATTCAAAATCTGAATACGAATACGTGAGTTAAAAAATCTTAATCATAGCTATACGCATATATGTCTATGTATGACAACTGAACCATGATTGACATATATAACTACAGGTGAAAAATAGGGGTATTTCAATTTTCCTCCTGCAAGCGGGCATGCTAGGAACTCTTAAATCGTTGTGGGAAGTATTCCCTTTATTCACGAACACTAATTGGGGTGAGAACTCGAATGTTGCATTTCTTAAAAAACACATGGGGGCCACCTTCGAAGAACGTCCTAAGCCATGGGTCACAAACATTAGTGCTGATGATATAAACTCTGGAGATTTCCTAGTTTTATCTAAAATTCGGGGTCTTTGGGGTGGTTTTGAGACTCTAGAGAAATGGGTGACTGGATCTTATGCTGGTCATGCTGCTGTTTGCTTAAGAGACTCTGAAGGAAAGTTATGGGTTGGAGAATCAGGACGTGATAATGAGCAGGTAATACCTTAAATCTGCCAAAAATTTGGTATGAATTAATTGCTGTTAAAACATGTTTGGCTTAAGACTAGAAAAAGGTAAGTACATCTGTGAAAAATAAGTAAAAATCTCCACAAAAAAAAAAAAAAAGACTTTTTAAAAAGCTCAAACATGTTAAGCAAAAAAAAAAAAAAAAAGTTACATAAATAACTTATTTTTGGCTTTAACTAACATGCTCTTAGTCATGAAGCTCATTTCTCTTAAACTTGTTGAATTTGCTCAACTTATGCCTGGCTCTCCTACATTTTCAACTTTTGGCACTTTAACATGAAATAATGACACTTCTTTTATCCATAACATTACCTTTTCCGAATACTTGTGCGCTAATATAATACGTGATATCTTGTTAAGTGACCATTTGTTAAATTCTATGAATGGCCTTCTCAAATGATGTTTCAATTTGGATAATCAGTTTAGAGTGATTCATGAATGAAACATTCCAATGTTCATAAGAGGATGATTGCTAGCAAGGAGTCAATGCTAGAATTGAAGCTTACTATTTTTTGTAACACAGAAGAAGCAAAGTGAAAGATGAGAGCAACATTGTGTGCCAACTAAAAGACATTCACTTTCTTTCCTGGTTGTTAATGAAGATGCTGATAAGATGAAAATTAAGTTTAACAAATAAATGTGTCCCCTCTCTGAAAGCTTAAGCTTTTAGATATGTGGTTCAACTTCAACGTACAACTAATATCCAATAATGATGGAACATCTTGTATGTATTTTTGGGGATCTTGAATTTGTAGGGTTTCAAAGGTTCTATTTTATTTATAGGAGGCCCTAATCTAATGACTATAGATCGAACCTATCCAATTTTTACAGTACGATGGTTGGCTGTTCACGGCCTAGCTGTATCCACCGTCTTTTTTTTGGGGTCAATATCAGCAATGCAGTATTTATTTATTTATTTTGTGTTGTGTGTGTGTACTATGGTGGCTTAAAATTCTTTATATTTAAATTAATCTTGTGGGCTAACATCTAATTCCTTTGGCATTTATGTCTAGCTGTTTTTGAATTTCTTATTTGTAATACAGGGAGAGAATATTATTGCTATTATGACGTGGGAGGAATGGTGGGAATATGAGCTGACAAAAGATGATGCCAATCCGCATATTGCATTGCTTCCTTTGCATCCTCACCTTCGGGCCAAGTTCAATGAAACTGCTGCCTGGGAGTATGCTCGAAGCATGGAAGGACTGCCTTATGGTTACCATAACTTGATATTTAGCTGGATAGACACGATTAGTGGAAATTATCCATACCCCTTGGATGCTCACCTGGTATTGCATTTACTTGTCCTAAATAGTTTTAATCCTGATACCGTGACATGACCCGTCACGACTCAACCTAATTGACTCGACACGTGTCGTGCTCCGGTAGTAGATGCCAGCTAAATGTCGGACCCACCACCAAGGCAAACTTGACCTATTTTGACTGTGCTAATTTCTATGAAAATTTTGACAGAGTTTTCCCTGTAGCATGGACAAAATCAACCTGAAAAATCATCAAAATCTCAAATGGACATTTAAACCAAAAGTTTTGGAAACCATCACTTCCTCTAATGCCACCACAACTACTACAAAATATAACAAAATTCGACTGAGTGTTTCTATAACATCATCCTGTCAACATGCAAGTATTACATCACTTACAAACCCTTCTACGAATATGCTTGTCACCCAAAATTAGATAATTACTTAATAAACATAAGTTTCCCAACTATTCATTACATATTTATGAAACGGTGTCTTTTGCTTCAGCAGACTTTCCCAAATATCTCAAAATCGACCTTCTCCTGATAGGAAAACATGGTAAAAAGATATGAGTTTATAACTCAGTGAGTGGATAGTTGAAAATAAATGAACTTTTCCATTTATGCTATTTTCTGAAAATTCTTGCACTATTTAACGTTAAGAACTTCTGAAAAATAGTAACACTTTTAAAAACTAAACATGATCATATCATAATTTCTTGGACATAATTCTAGAAAGGCAACTGTATAACATAATGACTATAAATACTCTGATATCCATGAAAAATTATGATATATCGCTGCCTTAATACTATAAGCTGAAAGCTTAATTCTGAAAATTGAATTAACTGAATTCCATAATCTGAAATCTGATAATAGAATAAATACTGAAAAATCACACCAAAAAGAGTACCCAATGAATAGCCTTACTCATGTTCAGAGTAATCTCGATGTACAAGGCAAAGCCATTCAAATCTGATAATCTGACAGCTGATAATCTGATAATCTGGTCATACGTACGCAGAGCTGCCCCAAAGGCTAATTACCCTAGTACATGGCCCAAAGCCTATGTGTGTACGAGAGTGGTCCCAAAGACCTCTGATAATCTGGTCATACACTATGGAAACACATTCACAATAGTGTAGAGCGAATACAATCACTGTAACTAGTCATACACTGTGGAAACACATTCACATCAGTGCAGACTGGGAAAAAATCACCTGGGTACTTTCTGATGGTTTTAAAATAACTTTACCTATACTGAAACATTTATATTCATATAACATGCTAATCAAATGATTTAATTGAACTGAATTTAACTTTAAAAGCAATTGATAATAAAATCCATTTTATTCTAAAAATCATGCTATGAAGTCAACTTTATACAATAAATAACTTTAAAATTTAATGAAGACTTATTTTTGAAAAATTAGTTTTATCCATTCACAAGGTATGACCTACAAGCTAGATAGGCTGATAGACGTTTCCAATCGCCTCGTTACCTCCTGAAATACGATAATGATAACCAATTTATCCACTATCAAATCGAGAAACCTTAATATCTAACAATAGAACTTAATTTAAATGCTCTTGGTACTTAAATAAATTATCAAATTTTCCTTTATTAATTGGAGCTAATCACACCTTATAATCCCTTGGTTAATCACTAATTTATCAACATAACCATCATTTCAAATTTAAAACTAGTTTTACTCTCCAATCTAATGAAACTAGTAACCACAATTCCACCTACATAATATACATTTGTTCCATAAAATCAATTCCCAAGTGAAATATTTCATTTACATAATCACTTCACAATTAATTAATTAAAATCCCCAAAATCGGATTCTAGGGTTTTCCCAAAAATTTGATATCTCCATACCTTGCTGAAAATTTGAAATGAATAAATCCCCACACTTGAGCTCCAATTCGTGCAAATATCCCTAAAATTCGACATATTATTCAACAAGTTAAAACCCTAAAAATTTTAACATAATTCATACTTTATCACCTAAAACAAATGGAAAATTTCAACCCAACTTGATGATATCAACCTTACCTCCTTTCCTCTTCTTTTTCCTTTCATTTCCTTTTTCTTTTCCTTTTTCCCTTCTTCTTTTCCTCTTTTTCTCCTTCTTTCTCGGTCTCTGCTTCTTCCCGTATGTTTACTCTGTGTGTGTGTGTGAAATAGGGTGAAAATTGGGTTAAAGGTTTGAATATGTAGTCCAAGACCCAAAATTTGCACAATAAATCCCTTAACTTCACTTTTTAGTAACATTTAATCCTTTAACTTCCAAAAGTATATATATAAATTCCAAACTTTTAAATATATCCAATTCAACCTTTATATTTTACCAATTGCAAAATAACCCAAATAAAATATTTAATTTCATTTTAGTCCTTGATTGACTTTGACTTTGACTAGTCAATATTTGAATTTTTGACTATAAAAATTGGATTGTAACAATCTTACCTCAAAAGAATTTCGTCCTCGAAATTCAACTGGTAACTGACTGGTTAACGAATAAGTGAGGATATTGAGCACGCATCAGATCCTCATTCTCCTACGTAGCCTCTTCTACTGTTTGATTCTGCCAAAGTATCTTAACAAATGAAACTGTCTTGTTCCACTGAATTTGCACCTTCCTGTCTAGAATTCTCACTGGCTCCTCTGTATAAGTTAAATTCTCCTTCAAATGGACTGGATGAGATTCTAGAACATGAGAAGGATCTGCAATGTACTTGC
The DNA here is from genome assembly GCF_002742605.1 of Olea europaea var. sylvestris. NCBI lineage: Eukaryota > Viridiplantae > Streptophyta > Magnoliopsida > Lamiales > Oleaceae > Olea > Olea europaea. The sequence goes on from NC_036247.1 coordinate 28,390,217, forward strand.
GAAGCATTGAGACATGGAAAACATCATGGATCCGAGATAATTCTGTTGGCAGATCTAATCGATATGCTACTGGGCCAATCCGTTCAATAATCTCATATGGTCCAATATATCGTGGACTCAACTTTCCTCGCTTACCAAATCTCAATACCCCTTTCCAAGGAGATAATTTAAGAAAAACTTTATCTCCTATTGCAAATTCAAGATCTTTCCTGCGCCTATCCGCATAACTTTTCTGTCTATTCTGAGCTATTTTCAAATTTTCCTTGATCAAATTCACATTTTCGGACGTCATTTGAGCCAATTCAGGGCCTATTAACTTCCTCTTACCAGCTTCATCCCAACAAACTGGTGTTCTGCATTTTCGACCATATAAAGCTTCAAAATGAGCCATTTCTATACTGGAGTGGTAGCTGTTATTGTAAGCAAATTCCATCGATGACAAATGTGAATCCCAACTACCTTTGAACTCTAAAACACATGCCCTCAACATATCCTCAAGAGTCTGTATGGTCCTCTCTGATTGGATGAAAAGCTGTACTGAAATGTAATTTAGTACCCATGGCTTCTTGTAAACTGGGCCAAAATTTAGATGTAAAACGAGGGTCTCTATCAGACACAATAGATAATGGAGTGCCATATGAGCTCACTATCTTATCCACATACAACTTTGCGAACTTATTTAAAGTATAAGTGGCTTTGATCGGCAAGAACTTGGCAGTTTTAGTCAAACGATCTACAATCACCCAAACTCCATCATAACCATTTTGAGTACGAGGAAGACCAAATAAAAAGTCCATAGTAATGTGCTCCCATTTCCACTCTGGAATAGGCAATGGTTGTAAAAGTCCTGCTGTTTTCTGACGAACTGGCTTTACCTGCTCACATATAAGACATTTGGATACAAAATCTGCTATTTCTTTCTTCATTCCAAGCCACCAATAATGATCTTTCAATGTATGATACATTTTAATACTGCCTGGATGCATAGCATAAGCAGAACTGTGGGCTTCTTCCAAAATCTCTTTCTTCAATTCTGGAATATTGGGAACACATAATCTATTACCCATAGCCAGCGCCCCATCATCTCTAATCACATAATCCGTTCTTAACCCAGTACTAACTTCTGCTTTCAATATTCTCAATGTCTGGTCTTGAGATTGAGCTTCTCTAACTTTATCAATCAAAGTGGGCCTCACCTGAAAATGAGCTAATACAGCACCTGAAGTAGTAGCTGACAAATGAACATGCAATTTCTTGAATTCACAAATCAAAGAAGCATAAACTACACTAGCTGAAGAGGAAGAACTAGTCTTTCTACTGAGAGCATCTGCAATCACATTAGCTTTTCCTGGATGGTAATCAATCTTACAATCATAATCCTTAATCAACTCCAACCATCTTCTCTGCCTCAAATTCAGTTCCTTTTGATCAAAAATATATTTCAAACTTTTGTGATCAGTAAATATTTGACATTTCTCAGCATAAAGATAATGCCTCTAAATCTTCAATGCCAACACTATTGCAGCTAACTCCAAATCATGAGTAGGGTAGTTTAACTCATGATTCTTCAATTGCCTTGAAGTATAAGCTACAACTTTCCCATTTTGTATTAAAACACAACCCAATCCTTGGCGTGAAGCATTACTATAAATCACAAACTCTTCACCCAGAGATGGAAGGGTAAGTATAGGAGCAGAAGTCAATCTTTTCTTTAACTCTAGAAAATTCTTTTCACATTCCTCATTCCACACAAATTTCGTGTTCTTCCGAGTCAAACTAGTCAAAGGAAGAGCAATTTTGGAAAAATTCTCTACAAATCGACGATAATAACCTGCTAGCCCAAGGAAATTCCGTACTTCTGTAACATTAGTAGGGCGTACCCATCTCATAACTGCCTCAATTTTCTGAGGATCTACATAAATGCCTTCTGCTGAGATGACATTAACCAGAAACACAACTTTATCCAACCAAAATTCACATTTGCTGAATTTAGCATACAACTCCTTATCTCGCAAAGTCTACAAAATAATCCTCAAATGCTCAGCATGCTCATCTCTACTGCGAGAGTAAACTAAGATATCATCAATAAAAACAATCACAAACTTATCTAAATATGGGTGAAGCACCCTATTCATCAAATCCATAAATGTAGCTGGGGCATTAGTTAATCCAAACGGCATCACCAAAAATTCATAATGACCATACCGAGATCGAAAAGCAGTCTTTGGTACATCATCATCTCTAATTCTGAGCTGATGATAACCTGAACGTAAATCGATCTTTGAAAATACTGAGGCACCTCTAAGTTGGTCAAACAAATCATCAATGCGAGGTAACGGATACTTGTTGCGGACTGTCACTTTATTCAACTGTCTGTAGTCAATACATAATCTCATTGTGCCATCTTTCTTCTTAACAAATAAGACCGGAGCTCCCCATGGAGATACACTGGGTCTAATGAAACCCTTATCAACTAAATCCTGCAACTGAACTTTCAATTCCTTCAGCTCTGCTGGAGCCATTCTCTAAGGTGATTGTGAAATAGGGGTAGTCCCTGGAATCAAATCAATAGTAAACTCGATTTCCCTATCAGGAGGTAACCCTGGAAGATCTTCTGGAAAAACATCAGGGAAATCTTTTACCACTGGTATATCTTCAGGTTTCAATTTAGTGATCTGAGTGTCAATCACATGAGCTAATTATGCTTGGCAACCTTTTCTAAGCAATCTACCAGCATCAAGTGTTGATATGATACATGAAGGTAGTATTCTCCTTTCACCACTAAAAATGATTTCAGGCTCTCCTGGCCTTCGAAAGACCACTTTTTTGCGAAAATAATCAACTGATGCATGATTCACAGACAAAAAATTCATGCCCAATATCACATCAAAATCATGAATATCAAGTGAAATCAAATTAGCTTTCAACTCATGATCATTCACACTAATCACGCAATCTTTGTACACACTGTTAGCTAAAAGTGAATCTCCTACAGGAGTTGCTACCACCAAATCACTATTTAATGATTCTGACATATGGTCCGCATAAATAGCAAATGCATAAGATATAAATGAATGTGTAGCACCTGAATCTATTAAAGAACGGGCTTTTTTGCCAAAAATAGATAACGTACCCATAACCACATCAGGTGACTCGTCGGCATCATGCTGAGTCACTGCAAACACTCTTCCTTGAGTTCTAGGTCGTCCAGCCTGGCCTTTCTGTCTAGTACCACTGCTGCCAGCAGCGTCAGACTGAGTAGCACCTGCTTTGCCTGCCAAAGTATTCTGATTCTGATTCTGTCTAGAAATGCCAGCACCTAACTGCAAAGAAACCCCTGTGGAATGCCACCCTGCTGGAAACGAACTGAACACTCTCTCCTCATGTGTCCCGTCTGACCACAATGATAACATACTCCAATTCCCTTAAGACACTCACGAGGGTGAAATTTCCCGCACAACTAGCACTGGGGAAATCTGGCCACACCAGAGCTATTACTCTATCCAGGAGTAAATGATCTCTGAGAAGATCTCTGAGTCTGAGTACGGTTACTCCCTGGCTGCTGTACTGATCCCTGACTCGACCTCGAGCTCTGACTACCATGAGATCTGGACTTAAAACTACCAGAAGTGGAAACACCTAATCCATCTCCTCTGCGATTCCTCCTCGGTGGCCTAGTCATAGATCTTCCTACCCATGTCTGACTACTGCTTCCAATTTCTGGACTCATTTGTTGTTGACCACCATGTCGTTCAAACAAACTTTTCTCAACCCTTAATGCTGCTTCTACAAGCTTACCCAAATTTTCATACCCAGATGCAGTCACCACTGATCTAATTTCTTCTTTCAGGCCATACTCGAATCTTCTGCATTTATCAACTTCATCAGCTACCAAAGCAGCAGCATACTTTGACAATTCTAGAAATTTCTTCTGATACTACGCCACTGTTGATGTCTGTACTAGTCTCAAAAATTCATTTTGTTTGTCAGTTTTATAAGAACGAGGGTAGAAATGCTCATTAAAATCATCTTTAAACTCGCCCCACGTGATCACAGAAGGATCAACATATTTACCCTGTACAGACTTCCACCAATCATAAGCACTTCCTTCTAACAAGAAAGTAGCTAATCGTAATTTTCGATCATCAGGGCAATCCATTACATCAAATATTCTTTCTATCCTCACCATCCACGATTCTGCATCTACTGGATCAGCTGTGCCTGTAAATACTTTAGCTCCTAATTTAGTAGCCCGCTCTATACTATAATCTTTATCTGTATTGCGTAGAGCAGAAGCAACAGCGGTGGCAATCCTATCAGCTATTAAATCAGGCTGGGCTACATCCCCATATCTTCGCTGATCATGGGTCGGATGAACTGATTCCTCGACCCTACTAGCATCCCTATCAGGAGCAGCTGGTGGTTGAGACGACCTATCTTGGAGCCTGCGTGTCTTATTACCACGAGCCATGACTTCCAACTACAAAATATGTATGATATGATCAGAACAAAATTCAAATAAATCATGCAAACTGACCTTATAACCATGCTCTGATACCAATTGACACGACCCATCCCGACTCAGTTACAATCCAATTTTATAATAAAAAATTCAAATATTGACTAATCAAAGTCAAAGTCAAAGTCAAAGTCAATCAAGGACTAAAATGAAATTAAATATTTTATTTGGGTTATTTTGCAATTGGCAAAATATAAAGGTTGAATTGGATATATTTAAAAGTTTGGAATTTATATATATACTTTTGGAAGTTAAAGGATTAAATGTCACTAAAAAGTGAAGTTAAGGGATTTATTGTGCAAATTTTGGGTTTTGGACTACATATTCAAACCTTTGACCCAATTTTCACCCTATTTCACACACACACAAAGTAAACATACGGGAAGAAGCAGAGACAGAGAAAGAAGGAGAAAAAGAAGAAAAGAAGAAGGGAAAAAGGAAAAGAAGAAGGAAAAAAGAAGAGGAAAGGAGGTAAGGTTGATATCTTCAAGTTGGGTTGAAATTTTCCATTTACTTTAGATGATAAAGTATGAATTATGTTAAAAATTTTAGAGTTTTAACTTGTTGAATAATATGTCGAATTTTAGGGATATTTGCACGAATTGGAGCTCAAGTGTGGGGATTTATTCATTTCAAATTTTCAGCAAGGTATGGGATGTCAAATTTTTGGGAAAAACCTAGAATCCGATTTTGGGGATTTTAATTAATAAATTGTGAAGTGATTATGTAAATGAAATATTTCACTTGGAAATTGATTTTATTCATACCTTGTGAGTGGATAAAACTTATTTTTCAGAAATAAGTCTTCATTAAATTTTAAAGTTATTTATTGTATAAAGTTGACTTCATAGCATGATTTTTAGAATAAAATGGATTTTATTATCAATTGCTTTTAAAGTTAAATTCAGTTCAATTAAATCATTTGATTAGCATGTTATATGAATATAAATGTTTCAGTATAGCTAAAGTTATTTTAAAACCATCAGAAAGTACCCAGGTGATTTTTTCCCAGTCTGCACTGATGTGAATGTGTTTCCACAGTGTATGACTAGTTACAGTGATTGTATTCGCTCTACACTATTGTGAATGTGTTTCCATAATGTATGACCAGATTATCAGAGGTCTTTGGGACCCACTCTCGTACACACATAGGCTTTGGGCCATGTACTAGGGTAATTAGCCTTTGGGGCAGCTCTGCGTACGTATGACCAGATTATCAGCTGTCAGATTATCAGATTTGAATGGCTTTGCCTTGTACATCGAGATTACTCTGTACATGAGTAAAGCTATTCATTGGGTACTCTTTTTGGTGTGATTTTTCAGTATTTATTCTATTATCAGATTTCAGATTATGAAATTCAATTAATTCAATTTTCAGAATTAAGCTTTCAGCTTATAGTATTAAGGCAGAAATATTTCATAGTTTTTCATGGATATCAGAGTATTTATAGTCATTATGTTATACAGTTGCCTTTCTAGAATTATGTCCAAGAAATTATGATATGATTATGTTTGGTTTTTTTTTTTAAAAGTGTTACTATTTTTCAGAAGTTCTTAACGTTAAATAGTGCAAGAATTTTCAGAAAATAGCATAAATGGAAAAGTTCATTTATTTTCAACTATCCATTCACTGAGTTATAAACTCATATCTTTTTACCATGTTTTCCTTATCAGGAGAATGTCGATTTTGAGATATTTGAGAAAGTCTGCTGAAGCAAAAGAGACCGTTTTATAAGTATGTAATGAATAGTTGGGAAACTTATGTTTATTAAGTAATTGTCTAATTTTGGATGACAAGCATATTCCTAGAAGGGTTTGTAAGTGATGTAATACTTGCATGTTGACAGGATGATGTTGTAGAAACACTCAGTCGAATTTTGTTATATTTTGTAGTAGTTGTGGTGGTATTAGAGGAAGTGGTGGTTTCCAAAACTTTTGGTTTAAATGTCCATTTGAGATTTTGATGATTTTTCAGGTTGGTTTTGTCCATGTTACAGGGGAAACTCTGTCAAAATTTTCATAGAAATTAGCACAGTCAAAATAGGTCAAATTTGCCTTGGTGGTGGGTCCGGCATTTAGCTGGCATCTACTACCGGTGCATGACACGTGTCGAGTCAATTAGGTTGAGTCGGGACGGGTCGTGTCATACCGGCTCTCTCTGCAGCTCTCACTCTTGTTCAGGATACTCCATTTTCTGGGATTTTCTCCCATTTCTTGACTTATGGCCATTTTCCAGGTTGCTTCTGTTATGACTATTTGGACACAGTTCCAGCCTGCATATGCTGTTAAGATATGGAACGAAGCATTGAACAAGCGGCTAGGAACTCAGGTTATATTAATTTCCATTTCATCTTTCAAGTGTACCAATATCAAAACAAATATTTAAGGGATCAATCGTATGAGAGGAAATAGATCGTAATACTGTTTAGGACCTTGCCATATTTAGTGGATCAATTGCAGAATAGACTTCGGTATAAGTTTGCAGCAATCTATTAAACAATGGAACATTCTTTGTGTTTGCAGAACCTTAGTCTTTCTGAAATTCTTGTAGACGTTGAGAAGCGTGGATCATCTTTTGGTGAATTGTTGGCAGTCCCGGAGCAGGACAATTGGGTTTATGTTGATGGGAAGTCAACATCATGTATTGCTTTTGTCTTCGAAATGTACAAAGAAGCGGGACTTTTTGGTTCACTTTCAAGTGCAATTCAAGTTACTGAGTTCACTGTAAGTATGCCAGAATTGATGAAATATTTCACATTCATGTTACCGTTCTTTCCCTTGCGCTGGCTGTGTTTAAAATTACTGTTCTAGAAAGTGAAGACTTACTTTCTGAAAAAGTAAGATTTGTTAGCAGAAAAGGAAACTTCGAAAATCAAGTTTGGAAATGATACTTTTCAAACACAGCCACCCATGCCAAGTTCTACTTGAAAAAAGCTTGTCCAAGTACTTTGAAAACATTAAAAAAAATAAAATTATATATATATATACACTGAAAGAGGTAATGCTTTGTTATTTGAACAGAAATATTATATCAAAAATTTCTACGAATATTTTGTAGTTTAATCAATTTATTTTGACAACTGCAGATAAAAGATGCTTACACACTCAAATTTTTTGAAAACAATTCAAGTCGGTTGCCAAAATGGTGCAATGATGTAGACAGGGTGAAGCTTCCATTTTGTCAAATCCAAGGGAGATACCGGATGGAACTACCTGGATACAATACCATGGATCCGTACCCCCACATGAATGAAAGGTGCCCATCCTTGCCACCAAAATATTCAAGACCCACAGGTTGCTGATTAGTCATGTAGCCCTCATTTTTTGCGTTTTCCATGCCCAATACTATTTAAGTTTTAGCTTGTACATAATTTTCTTCTGTACACAACTTGTATATTTAAGGAAAAAAGGCTTAGTTTGTTGTTATGGTATGTTCCGATGGGTTAACATGTAACGTTAAAGATTCTTGATAAGCTTGATGTTGGTTACTAATTGAAGTAAAAAGTGGCTCTGCGGGGAGAAAACAGCATGAATGTAACACACTGTTATTTTAATGTCTTGTTCTGGCATTTGAAGCAATTTCTTCTCTGTGTGATCTTGTATTTTGGATCAGTTGGGCCAGGTCAAGAGCTGTTTGGCTGTGCTAAAAAGTGATTTTGAACATTTTTGTTTAACATCATAACTAAGTGAACTGATCTTAAATGCATTCATCTGAATTAAGATACAATCAATATCTGTCCAGTAGGCAAGAACAATAAAACCAGCAGCAGGTTTCTTGATTCATAAGATACGATCCTTGTAAAGTTCTGAACCAAGTTACAGCTGGTTTTTTGGGCTTATTTGGATTGGAAGTCCTTGAACAGGTACTGGATCCCTTCTCATGGAGTTGTCATTACAGCATCATTTCCATGTAAACTGAGTAATTAGATAATGAATTGTGACTAGAGTTTCAATCCTTGCAAACTCATAACCTGAACAAACACGACACCCCCACCCTTTCCTAATGGAATATAGCAATGCCTGATTTTCAAATTGCAAAGGGTCGAATTTTGCAGGTTCTTGAAATATATTGTCGTCCATGTGAGTCATGCTGGTAGCCCAAAATACCTGGTTTTCAATAAGGTTGTGAGTTATAAGCTTTGCTTATTACTTAGAAACTTACTGCAGTTACAACAATGACAAGTTAGGTATTATTCCAAGTAAATCTGAGGTCAACTATGCAAATCCTATTCCAACACTCTGTTGTGTTCATTGATTAATCTGCTAGATGATTTAAAGCAACTAAGTTCTTAGCAACTACAACAAAATCACGTTACTTTTGGTCTATCCCTCCCTCTTATGACTTCTTGTACCGAGATCATATCGGAAGCCTTTATATGCAAAACATGTCCCAACGACCCAAGGGGTATTTAGCATTCAAGATGTAAGATTTGATAAGAGATTGATACTTGGCACCTACTACCAGGTCTTGGACCCACTTATGAAAAAACTAGCGGATCTCTATAATGTAAATAAATTCATTGAAGAGTCGAAGAGTTTCTCTTACCTGCCAACCAACCTTTCGGAATGAGGTATCCTTCACACTCAATGTCTTTTAATGTCTTTCTGAATCCTCCAAAAATTGGAGGAATCATTCTCAGATTCTCCATTGCCACTCTCCAAGTGTACTTTATCTTGGCAAGATCTTCCCATGTCAAAAACTGTGGAGATATGGGGCACAATGATGTTGATATGTGGCAACATGATGTTGATGACTTGGATACTGATTGGATTGTTTGGTTGAAGTTTTGGATGGACTATTTGTTATGGTTGACCCCTATCTGCATTTTTACAAACACGTGTTGAGTGAAATGCGATTTCTTTAGTGGGTTTGATGCTTGAAATGATGCCAAGTATCACCCTATCAATCGTTGGATGGCTGACCTTCTGGTGACTTCTTATATACCCATTCATCTGCCTAGGGTTAGATAGATGAATTCATTATTCACTCTCTCTAAGTCTCGAAGTTCTTGTAACTTTTTCTCTTTCTCTAGATAAATCTTGAGTGATTTGTAATCTCGTTGAGTCGTGTGTTCTTGAGTGAATTTTGATGTATAGATCGAGAGGTTTATATGATGTAATTTTGAGTGATTCATCCCGAGTGCCAAAAAATTGTATTTTGGATGGTTTCTTTGGTTCTGGTTTTTTAATACAGTGGTTTCTTCCGGTGGCGGAAGTTCAAAAGGGGTATAGGAATTCTATTCTGAACCTCTTGGCTTAGGCCAAAAATCTCGTGTTCTTCACTTTATTTTTCTTGTATTTTAAATTTTTTTCACTTTGTTGGTAAAGTTAATTAATCGGTTGAACCTAATCTTAACAAGAACTTTCCAGAGGGCTTGCTCTTTTTGATCTCCTCTTGTTCTGCAAATCCCCAAAACCAAATGGCTGAAATCAATTTAATGAAATTAATGGGAAAAATGGATATGAATTCTATACCAGACACAGCTTTCAGAACAGCTGGATCATTTGCTGAAAGTCGCACGATAAAAGTAATCAGGTGATAGGCTCCAATCAACCTCGTGCATTCTAGAAGGACCTAGAAGAAGAATAACTTGCAGGAGGTGGAAAACTAGTCCGTTGGAGAGTAAAAATGGGAGGGAAAATTAGTTACAAGTAACTTATAAATAAGGAAGAGTTGGAGGAGAAGTGGGGGGAGAAAATTGGGTAGTCACTTAGGAGAGAATTGGCTCTCTCGAAAAGCCAAATACCGTTGTTCTTCTTTTATTTCCTTGTTTTCCAATTTCTGAATCTGCTCCACTTCCAGCAGGTTCATGTCCATTTTATTTACAGTTCAAGAGTAAGATAATTCAATTACGTTTAAGTCTATTTCCTGTTCCCTCAATTTGTCTCAAGAGTATTGTATGAAGTGAGATTATTGCAGGGTTCTATCATCAGGACGGCTGAAGTGTCATGCCCCGCGACCATAATGAGCAGGACCTTGGGTATACTCTCGTCTTCTGATACCAGTTCTCTGTCATCTTCTCCGTGAATGCTGCGTAAGCTGGTAATGAGGTTTGATGAGATGAAGCTCCGTTCTCCACTTCAACACGTTTCTCACGAACAAGGTTTTTCAACATCTTCTGGACCTTTGCACTGGCCTTGAGGCTTTGGCTGAAGCGTGTGAATGGAAAACTAACGGGGGATCGACCACAATCCTCCAAGAATCTGTTTGAAATACTGAATCAATTTCTCTTCATGCTCCTCGTTCAACACCGAAAAGAAGAGAGCATATTATGTTGAATGTGAGTGTCTTCATCAATGGTAAAAACCTAGGTCCATATAAAAGATCTCATAATATACTCTTCGTTTATTAATCTTTTCATAAAATAACATAATAGTATAACATGCTTGGCTAAGCTTATAAATTCTAGTATATTTTTTAACATTGGACCTGTTCAGCAGGCTTCTGCTTTGTAGAAGAGGTTATTGAGAAAACTACATTAGGCAAGTTTCCTGTGAAAGCTCTGTAAACAAAATACTTCTAAAAAATTATTCAAACATGTTCAAAAATAACTTTTAGCTTTTCAAAAGCCCTACCAAATGGAAGATTAATGAAAATAGTATTGTTTCCATCTATATCATCTCTCTATTTTCTCAGTTCGACTGTATGTGATACAAAATACTGTAGCATTTTTCTTTCCTTTCCAATGCATCTCAAGGTGCCTCCTAACCTCATCTTCAATTTTTCCAATATAGAGCTTTAAACATTCCGGTTTGAGGAATGAAGCAAGAGCACTTTGTACTCGCTTATGATCTTCACCACCGATTTCCAACATGCACGGTTCCCCAGGATCATTTTAATCGACTCGGTCTGATGTTTATTCATTATACTGTCATCGCTAGTGAAGACAAGCTTGTTAGCTGCCTGTCCATGAATAAAAACTGATGGTTTTCCAAAGAGACTTAGCTTGGAGATTGGACCGTATCTTTTCGTTCTTTCAGCTATCCATCTATCACCAGTATTGGCCCTCATTGCCCACAGAAGGCTAATTCTTTGGCCAATGATTGGTATCCCTAGAGATTGATGATGTTCTTCTCCTTACTAGGAGAAAGAAGATGGGTAGAAGATTAGGAGAGAGCAACAACGATATTCATAGTTGACAAAGAGAGAAATCTATAATGGGCACAGAAGATATTCCGTTCCATTTATAAAAGAGTTACAGAATGGTAACATATTGTGTCAATGGTCTTTCTATAACATTTTATATTCCTTCAACTTGATGAAAACAACTAATCATTGCAAAAATGAAAGTTTATAAGAGTTTTTAATGATGATATCAAGGTATGTTGAAAAGGTGCTGTAAGTTATATGCATCTGATTGTTTTTATCTACCTCATATTATTTTTACATAATGTACAAGAAACTTGCTTCTTGGACTGTAGATTAATCTTTTCTTACTCTTTTTTTTTCCTCTTGTTTTACGTTAAATTTTATGTTGGCCAGTGGTCTTACAACTTTACAGATACTTGTATTTTTGGTAAATAGATGTTTGGCTTAGTCACTGCGACCCCCTTTGTGAGGAGGCACCCCTTTTCCCAATGTTATAGGTATATTTTGTCAAGTCCCTTAGACTAAGTGGTCGTATATGAATATTCTCATAATATTGTATACAGAAAGTAAAATGAAAATGCGATACTCCAATATCAACAAGTCTACTTAAACTCCTAGTGTCAATGAAATTTTGCTGTTACAGTCGACGTTTTAACCACAACTCAGCAATTATTAACTTTCACATTTTCAATGTTCAATCATCATTTGCAAGAAATAGGTAGTTATTAGAACAGTATAATCAAATACTTTTAAGCTTTGGATCATTCAAAAAACCTTGTAGCTTGTTTCTTTTAAGTTATAACAGCTCAATTGAAATATTGTTTAGCTCAAACTAACATGCCCAAAAATCCACCATATAACACCTTTCTTTGATTATAATAGTAGCATACTTGACAATTGAAACAGTTTCTTCTCGTCCTTATGTTTCAAGACATGGTAACAGAAAAAACGCAATTTTCTGTCGATAAGATATGCTAGCAGTTACCATTCAGTGTTATCAATTCAAACACACCCTGCAATGAGTGAAAATTCACCAAAACATACACCGGACTTGGATAGAGATACAACTAAACCGAATTATCATGACATTTAAGCATCAGCACAAGCAGTTGCATGCAGACTACCAAGAATGACAATATACTAGCTATACATTTACTATGCCTCAGAAAATGGGGCGTTAGAAGCAATCAGCTTTAGGGTTCACTAAGTATTTTTCTTTGTTCACGACTCTTTTCAGCAAGGCACTGTGATCCAATCAGAGATGTTAACCAGACTTGGTCGGACCTCACTTGTTCATCATCATCATTCCTATGCCAACTCCAAAGTGCATGAGTCGAGTTCATAATCTTGAGCTCACCATGACCAAAGCTTGCTTCGCGGAAAATTGACCATTCAGGCTCGGGTTCTCTGTACCTGTCCAAATTTTGACAAAACTTCTTAGATCCCACATCTTAATTTCAATGTTTGGCAACTATGGTCAATGCAGATTCTGATATGATGAACCCACAAAGAATGCGTTGAGGATGCTAGAATAACTACCAGTCTACCGTACAGGGCCCCTACAACCTAAACTGATAATGAGGAAACTATCTACAACAAACAACAGATAAGCTGCCAATTACAAAGAGAGTAGGTCAATAGAGAGGTAAGGGGTGAGTAATATGGATTAAACCTTAATCCCTAACTCCAAGAGCATTGATAAATGAAAAAGTAAATCATAAACGAACAAGAACACGTAGGTTTAGAGTGGTTCACTTCAAGGTGAGAGCTAAATAAACTTGTCCCGCAGATTTTTCACTATAATGAAGGAGATTACAATGTTTTCCCACACCCGTCTTATCTCACACAGAAAAAAGCCTCTTTTAATGTAGAAACTAGGTCAATCTGCGGTCAAGGGATAAGTCAACAACATAATTAGGCTTCACACAGTCCAATAGGAAGATGGATAAAGTTGAAACTCACTCGAGGCATGTCTATCTTTTGAGTCAGTTTCATTTCCGTTGCAGATGCACACAGCATAGAGAACAAAGAATTTCATATCTTTCAGTTTATTTAACATTACATTCTTTTAGTTATTGCAATGGGCATACATCTCATCAAGAGACAGACTTACTTGTGTGCTAAACCTTCTCTGTTTCCTCCATCACCAATAGTTATGTGGACAGCTCCACAAGGATCCGATTTGCCATTGTAAGCACGTTTCTATTACAGAAGTAACAGATATAAATTGGTAAAGTTCCGATAGATAAAACTAATGACAGAAAGTCAGACGCAAAACTAGTACATAACACCATACCGATCGTTCATATGCATGAACATGGCCAGCAAAAACAATATCCACACCAGCAGCATAAAGCAATGGCTCCATGGCAGCCATCATTTCATCGCCTTCACCTTGATGAGCGTTGTTACTGTTATACCATGGCACATGGAATAGAACAACAAGCCAAGGTGTCCTTTCACGGTCCACTTTTGAAAGATCGGCCTACAATTCAAGGTTCAAGCTGGCTTTTACTGATATCTTCAATGTGAAAAATCAAGTGTAAAAATTGATCCTTCATGAGTAATCAAACGCAACGTTCTTTGACAGAGAAAAAAAGTGTTAATTCACTGGATAGAATATTCTTCAGTGGAACCTAGAAATTGGTGCATATGGACACTTGGATGTTTTTATTGTTCATATCGTCTCAAATAGTTGGACTTGTAAGGAAAAAATTACTAAAGTCAATAACATTATCACTACATCTACACAACAGGTCATGAGACGTCACTGCCACCTAATTATAACTGTGGCATTCCCTAACCATATTTAAGCCATGAAGCTTAACTATTGTATTACGTTCTATGAAAATTAGTCCATACAAATGTTTCATTAATATGATTTCCTTCCAGAAAATATGGAAGTTAACTAACCTTCAGCCAGTTATATTGATCAGAGTACTTGTCATAATCCGTATACGAACCAAGCATGAGAGTATGAACTCCCGCCACTTCAAACGAATAATACAGATTTGAACTGGATCCACTCTCCTCATATGGCATCTTCCATCTCGAATTATAGGATATAAACCCATCCTTCAAGATTGGTATGTTCTCCTTCTCATGATTACCTTGCGTCACCATCCAGGGTCTTGAACTCGCAAGTGGCTGCACCAGATCGCCAAATGTGTCCCACTTATGTTGCATGTAGTCAGCGTAGGAAAGATCTCCCGGGAGCAAATGCACATCATACTTACATTGTTCTATGTGGTCTAAAGTTGACTTCGTCCATTCAGTCTGACCCAAATCACCTGCAACGGCAAACGTAATTGGGAATTGAGATGGTGGGGTTTTCAGCTGGAAATCAGGATCTTCTTCCCCACATCGGTAAAAATACAAGGTGTCGTCTTCCAGCGGCCCGATGACAGTATGGTGTATCTTCCCAGAGCTGTAAAGAAAATAACTATAACTAGTACTCTCTCCTTGAGCTTTGAAGCTGTAGTTTTTAGGTGATATACCATACTCAACAATAGAAGGTGAAGATTCATCATTAGTAACCCATGTGACCCGAATGTGTTTATCCCCAGCAAAGGAGACGTGAACCTGAAAATGGGCATTTGTGCAACAAAGTTTAGAAAATCAATCAGCCATGGTAGCCAATCAAGCAACTCCGTCAAAACAAAATTCTTAGAATTTCTTTATTTTGAAGCTTAAGATGCTCATATTGAACAAATCAGTCTTTTAATCTTGTAAAATAGAATAATAGGAACTCCAACATAATCACCATAGAATGATTTTCGAAACTGAATAAATCAGACTTTAATCTAGTTGTTACAGGTTTTAGTCGATCAATATTTCCTTAATTCTACAACTGCTAATACCTAAAATTCCTACACACTCCAATACCGTAAAATCTTGCAAACCCATATACTAAATACACTGCCTTTAAAATCACAATTAATCCACTCTCTTTCAAGAACTAAGCAAACAAGATAAACTAACTAATTAATCATTTGAAACCCCCAAAAACCAAAGGAAATATATCGAGTGAAGTGAATATTAAGCGAAGTTCAATTCTTTTTTTCTAACAATTGACCGAAACAAACAATATTAAGAATGAATTCCCTTTTTATTTCTAAAACGAAAAATGGGCATTACCTGTTGAGGGTGAGAGGAAGGCTTTGGATTCCATGGAAAATGAAGTGTTTTCCGAGGCGGTGGTCGGACATACTCTGCGGTAAAGGCTGTGGCTGTGGCTAGTGCTAATACTAGTAGCACCACCATCATTATCAGCTTCTGTTCCATGATTTTGCCTCTTTGTGGGTACCCGTGGAAAGTGTATTTGAAGCTAAGAAAGAGATGCAGTGTGAAACAAGGAAATAATCAATTCGATGATTTACGTTAACAGATTGTTGTTTTATCCTGATTTAGTTGTTTAGCTTTTCGTTTCCAGACAAACTATAAAGAGCCCATGATCTATGCCGGAAAATGCGAAACCTTTGATAACTTTCTATTTTTATTCACTTTGAAATTGTGATTAAAATTTATCAAATTAATCAATTAATTTTATTAATAAATTTCATAAAATTCACAACTTTTCAAGTACATATTTCATCAATTTTTATCAAAGTTTATTAAAAAAAAAAAAAATTCTCATCAAAAAGGGACATTATAAAGTAAGATGCTAAATTTCACGGCCCAAACGTTACAATTGAAGAGAAATAATAATAATAATAATAATTGAGTGATCAAATTGATGTAAATTGAATATAGGTAAAATAAAAGAAACCTACAAGTTAGGTAACTAAAAATGAAAAAGAAAAATAATTAAAGACTTATATTGTAATTAAAATGTAATGCGGATAATAAAAGGGGAAGTTTGTTAAATAATCCGACCAAAGAATGTTATTGGTTAAATAGCCTTTCATCAATATTTTTGGATCAAATAGCCTTCATTTACAACATACAATAAACAAATAATGCCAAATGTCGTAAATACACTCACTATTAAAAAAGACCTAAACACCCTTATCAATCCAAATAATTTCCTCAATTCAATTTTTGTCCCCAAAATCACAAACCCCCCCCCCCCCCCCCATTTTCTTCTCTTCAACTATTCTTACTACTCTAAAATCCTATTATTCACCTATTTTGGTATCTTTTGAACATTTATCAACTACATTGAAACATCTTATTTATATTCGAAGAAAAATGAAAGATAATATTAGAAATCTTATGTAAATTGTACATTTATTATTAAATATATTATTGAATAATATTTAAGTTGGTGTTGTTTTTGTACTTGGTGTGTTTTTTTGTGTTACCTACAACTATAGAATGATAATAACACTACAACTATTATACGAAATGTAGAACGTCACTCCAGTCGTTATTTATTATGTAAAACGTCACTACAGTCATTATCTACTGTGGTTTTTTTTTTTTTCCAACGAAAGACATCTAATAATGAACTCTTGAAGTAAATAACACAGAAAAATTGACAATGTCACAAAGAAATGTAGAAATGACATAGTTTTTATATTATCAAGATGGTGAACTCACAAATTGTCCTACTCCTATGTTAATAAACGTATCTCTCAATTTTTGTACATGTCATGTGTATATTACAACATAAATAAATTCAACTTATTATTTTTTAAGGACATGAATAAATCACGATTGCTTATAGTTGTGTTTATACATATAATAGCACATGTGTCATTTTCATGTCCAGTAATAACACTTGTATTGTTTAGAAGTTTTTACCTACATTTAATTTTTTTCAGTAAAATAACATCCAATAACTGACTCTATAATGTATGTAACATAGAAAGGTTGACCATATCATAAAGAACAGTTGAAATAACATAACTTTTATATTGTCGAAATGATGAAAGCACAAGTCATCCTACTCATATGCGTCGATTAAGTTAATGAGCATATTTATTAACCTTTGTACATTTCATGTGCATATTACAACGTAAATAAGTTTTACTTATTATTTCTTGAGACACGAATAGGGAGTGATTGTTTGTAATCGTGTTTACAAATAGAACGATACAAGGGTTGTTTTCTTCTCCATAAAGGCACTTATGTCGTTCCGTTGCATTCTCCAATATTTTGATTTATTTTCAAAGCAAAGACATCAAGCATTGGACCCTCTAACGTAAGTAAAATGAAAAAACATGATAAAGAACGATTAAAATGACATAGATCACGTGATATCGAGTTGGTGAAAGTATAAATTATTCTACTGGTTAATTAAAATATAAATGATAAGTATATCTCTCGGCTTTTGTAAATATCATGTTCATCTTACAACCTAAATGAGTTTAACTTATTGGTTCTCGGAGGCATGAATAGGACGTAGCCGTTTTATAATCCCGTTTGCAAACAGAACGACCCATGGGTCGTTTTCTTCTCAGTAATGGCACTTGTACCATTCTGTTGATTTCTTCTATATTTTGATTTATTTTTAACTTGACGAACTCAAACATTGGACCCACCAATGTGCATAAGATAGAAAGGTTAATCACGTGACAAAAAACGATTTAAATGTCATGGATCATATGATATCAAGTTGATGAAAACATAAGTTATTCTATTGGTTCATTAGAATATAATAAATGAGCATATCTTTCAACTTTTATAAATATCATGTCCATCTTACAACCTAAATGAGTTTAACTTATTGGTTCTCGAGGCATGGATGGATCGTGGTTACGTGTACTCGTCTTTATAGACAGAACGACAAAAGTGTCGTTTAACAGCTATTATGTTGTTCTATTAATTTCTCAAATATTTTATTTATTTTCCAACGCAACAACATCAAATATTAGATCTCTTAACTAAAGAAGGTTAGAAAGGTTGATTGTGAGATAAAGAACGATTGAATTGACATAGATTATACGACATTGAGTTGGTAAAATCACAAATCATTGTATTGATTCGTTAGAAAATGTAATCAATAAGCACATCTATCAACTTTTGTAAACGAAATGTTTATATTGAAATTGAAATGAGTTCAATTTATTGATTCTCGGGGCATGGATGGATCGTGGCTACGTATACTCGCCTTTGTAGATAGAACGACACAAGTTCCATTTAATAACGCTTGTACCGTTCTGTTAATTTTTTAAATATCTTGTTTCTTTTCCAACGTAACAATCTCAAATATTAGATCTCCTGACTTAAAAAAGTTAGAAAGATTGATCATGAGACAACGAACGGTTGAATTGATATAAATTATACAACATTGAATTGATGAAATCACCAAGTTATTGTATTGATTCGTTAGAAAATATAATTATTGAGCACATCTCTAAACTTTTGTAAACAGAATGTTCATATTACAATTGAACTGAGTTCAAATTATTGATTTTCGAGGTATGAATAGGTCGTGACTACATATAATTGTCTTTATAGACAGAACGACACAAGTGTCGTTTAACAGCTCTTGTGCCGTTGTATTGATTTCACAAATATTTTGATTCTTTTCCAATGCAACAAACTTAAACATTAGATCTACTAACTTAAGAAAGTTAGAAAAGTTGATCATGAGAAAAAGAACGGTTGGATTGACATAGATTATACGATATTTAATTGGTGAAATCACAAGTCTTGTATTGATTCGTTAGAAAATATATCAATAAGCACATCTCTTAACTTTTGTAAATGAAATATTCACATTGCAATTGAAATGAGTTCAACTTATTGATTCTCGGGACATGAAAGGGTCGTGGCTACGTATACTCGTGTTTATAGACAGAACGATACAAGTGTCGTGTCGTTTTGTTGATTTCTCAAATATTTTACTTCTTTTTCCAATGCAGCGACCTCAAACATGGATCCCCTAATTTAAAAAAGTTAGAAAGATTGATCACGTGACAAAGAATAGTTGAATTGATATAAGTTATACAATATCAAGTTTGTGAAATCATAAGTCATTGTATTGATTCGTTAGAAAATATAATTAATGAGCACATTTCTCAATTTTTTAAACGGCATATCCATCTTGCAGCTGAAATGAGTTTTGCGGCATGGATGGATCGTGACTAGCTATACTCGTATTTATAGCTAGAACGACACAAATGTAGTTTTCTTTACAGTAACAGCATAAGTGTTGTTCTCATGGAAAAAATTATGTTTAGATAACGGTACTTGTGTCGTTCTTTTAGAAATTTTTATCTTAGTAATGGCACAAGTGACGTTCTCAATGACCTTTTTATCCTCTAAACATCACTTACGCCGTTCTATTAGAACTTTTCATCTCAATATTGACACAAGTGATTCTACTATTTTCAACAAAATACAAGCGATGAGCCTATCTATTAATTTTTTTTTGAATGACATATCTACCTTGCAAGTTAAATGGGTTCAATTTATCATTTCACAAGGCGAGGACGGGTTGTCGTTGCTTAAACTCGTAATGATAAACAAAACGGTGCAGGTGCCGTTTTATTATCAACAACGGCACATGAGCTGTTATGTTGATTTCTCTTTTATTTTCGTTTGTTTTCAACGCTACGACCTTTAGAATTGGGCACCCTAAGATGTGCAGTTCTCATAATAATAATAGAAGTTTATATTTATGTATGTCACTTGTGCTGTGCTTTTAGAATTTTCATCTCAATAATGGCATTGATATCGTTCTTAGGGACTTTTTAAATATTGTAATGGCACTTGTGTCATTTTCATGAACACTTATAAATCAAATATAGTGGTAGTTGTGCCGTTCTCATAAACGTCTTTATTTCAGTAATGATACAAGTGTCGTTCTTATAGACAAGTAATGTTCTCGTCTTAGTAACGGTACAAGTGTCGTTCTTATGGACAAGTAAATTTATAATCATAACGACGGTTATGCCATCATTGGAATGCTAGACTGATAATTAATGAGCATATTTCTCAACTCATATTTATAGATAGAACGATAGAAGGGTCGTTTTTCATTTCAGTGACGGCTCTTGTGCCGTTCTATTAATTTTTCCTACATTTTGATTTTATTCCAGTAAAACAATTTCATATATCGGATCCCCTAATGAATCATAAGCATTTTCATCTGAGTAATAATGTTTGCTCCATTCTCATGAATTTTTGTAACAAACATGAAAACACTTATATCGTTCTCATCTTTCTCTTATAAGTACAATAACGACACTTATATCATTTTCATAAATGCTTATATTTCTAGTAACGTAACATATGTCATTATTATGAAATAATAACAAACTAGAGATAAATGTATAATTGAAACGCAAATATTTAACTTAAAAGACATTAACAAAAATGTAGGAAAAATCAACAGAACAACACAAGTGTCGTTATTAATATGAAAACGACTCTCGTGCCATTATGGGGTTGTTTTGAGTCCCCTTTTTTCAAAAAATGAATTTTGTAATAGTGTTATAATGGAGAATATATGGTTAAAAAATAAGAAAAAGTTTTGAGCTTGTGTGTATATTATTGAAGAACGTGGGGTTAAAAATGAGATCAAATTATTGTTCAAAAATGTATTTTGATGAAAAATGAGGCTCAAACAAAGGTTATACGCGTTAACACGAGTAAAAGCAACTACGTCTTATCTATATCTCGAGAACTAATAGTGGAACTCATTTACGTTATTTATGACATTGTCAAACTTTCTATATTACATATATTAGGGAGTCCATTATTAAATCTTGTTTTGTTGAAAAAATCGGATTTTGGTGAAAATTTTGGAACAACACAAGTGTTGTTACTGGACATGAAAATGACACTTGTGCTAATACGTGTATAAATATGAGTACAAATAGTCACAGTCCACTCTTTCCCTGAAAAATAATAAGTGAAACTTATTTATATTGTAATATGTACATGATACGTACAAAAGTTGATAAATATGTTTATTAACTTAATCGACACATATAAGTGTGATAACTTGTATTTTCACCATTTCAACAATGTAAAAATGATGTCATTTCAATTGTTCTTTGTGACTAGTCAATTTTTTTTATGTTATATACGTTAGTGAGTCCATTATTAGAGTCATTTCGTTAAAAAATCAAATTACAGTAGATAACGATTGTAGTATCCTTTTATTTTATATATAACGACTGGAGTGATGTTCTATATTTTAGATAGCAATTGGAGTGTTATTACATCCAATGATTGCAGATAACACAAAAAGCACACTAAATACGCAAACAATACCAACTAAATATTATTTAATACTATATTTAACAATAAAAATACAACATCGGTAAAATTTCTAATAGCATCTTGCCTCTTTCTTTCAATGTAAATGTATACTAATCAAACTCTTGTTCAAATGTGATCAAAGAGAAGAAATAGTTGAACGTAATTTTGAGAACTTATAATTGAAAAAGATGAATGAGGGAAGATGTCATTTTCAAAAGAAAAAAGAAATTAGGGTTTTAAGATGAATTTGAAAGAAAAATGCTGAGACGAAATGAAAAAATTTGAAAGACATTAAACCCCCATTTGAGCCTCATTATTTCTCATTAAATTAAATTAAAATTTTCTCTCTCCTACTTTTAACCACATAATATTCAATAAAATAATATTACACGTAAATCAAAAAAATTTCAACCACTCATTAAAAAAAAAAACATCTTTCATCTCATTATAATGCCAAATAATGGGGCCCAAACACACCCTAAATTAACAACTAAAGGAAAATTGTCATTTTGCCAACTAAAATATTTTGCATTTTTTATTTGTTTTTATTATTGGTCAAATACATTATTTAGTTAGGCCAAATGGCCAAATTCCCCATAATTAAAATTACCCCATTCGATATAATATCAGCAAGAAATACAAAACCGAATAAATATACGTAATTCAGCGAATGTCACGTGTTCTCTCTATTGAATATATCATATTTCTCCTACATCTAATTAAAAACCCAGTTTTTGCCGTGCAAAACTTCAAAACACGGGTACATAATACTTCAGGGATGCATGGAACTCAACAGCTTAAGAGCCAGCGCCTCTTGCTCTGCTAGAGTATCGGTGTCAGCATTGACACCACTCGTATCCTTGTTTTTCTTCTTCTCACCATCATCACTGTCACTGTCGAAATAGATTTTGCCTTTTTTATGGGCCTTGTGAGTGAGTGCTTCTCTATCTGAACCAGAGAGATCATCCTCGCTCCCCACAGCATCCTCATCGTCGTACTTACCTCTCTTCCGCTTCATTTTTTCCTTTAATCGCTTTTCTTTCCGGCGTTGACGGTCCAGGGCCTTATCTTCCTTGTCCACCCTCTTCATCTCTTCCCTCAACTCTGCATATCTTTGATTTACTGCAAAATGGGAGGAAAAAACAGAAGTAATCACCAAGCCAAATTCAGAACAGCTTTAATTTTTGCTAAGATGCAATGTCGAATTCCCACGGTCATAAAAAAAAAGATGCTACAACATGCTGAGACTATGATTCTCCGACACTTTCTGTATTTTATAGCTCATTTGGAAAAGTGGATTGTACAAATTGGACATTATTAGAAAATAAGATAGATGCCTATAAAATACTATCTATAATAGCGTCCAATCCTACCCAGTATAGTATAAACACTCTTATCATACTGAATCAATAAATGGATGATGTTAAGTCAGATCTTTCTTCCCAAGAAAAAAGCTTTAACTGAACGTATAGCAGAGCCTTCTAAATTAAATCCAGTGTGGTTTACAGTTGGACAATGAAATAACCAGAAAACACTAAACAATTTACCCTATCAATTGCATATCATGATATACCCAATGATAAAATATACCTTTTTCCTTGTCTAGCCAAAGGGAATCAATGCTGCTCTTTGTGTCTGATAATTTGGCAAGCGGGGGTAAAGTGTTGCCTTCCTCATCAAATACAACCCTAGTACCCACAGGCCTATGGACATTGATCTTTAACTTCTTCTTCTTTAAAACCCTCGTTGCAGGCCTGCAGAAACAGATGCAAAAGAAGCCAAATCAAAATTAGGGAACTGGAAACCATACGATGACAATGCAAGCAAGGGGCAAAGCTAACCACCTCTATAATGTGGAAATGATTGCAAATTGATGAAAAGACACTACATTACTAATTGAGACATTTCCAAATAAATCCATGGAGAACAGATAATGAATGAATGTGTAGGAAGAGACAGAGTGAATCAGTACCAAAAGACTATTGCCTACTATCTAGCAAACATATAAGCAACAAACCACTAGTAATTTTTCAGTAATTTCTCTTTCATCAATTATTTCATTTAATCATCTCTCTCAAAATTGAGAATGTTATAAGGGGCTATTCCTTAGCTCCTCCCCCCGAGGGGGACAGGAGGGGGGAGCTTTGCCACAAGCGACGAAGGGGGGGCTAGGGAAGGCCGACGACTACATGAGGGGGAAGCTATCGCAGAAGCTTTAGCCCTTGCTTTACATAAATTGTTATGAACTGACGTCATTCTCCTGGGAACCTATTGAAAATGGTTCCAATTAAGAAAAATAAAAATAGCACATTAACTTACAAAGTATCTCCACCGTCAGTTGCTTTTCTATCCTCATCAAGCAGATTATCCTTCTCTATTCTATCCTCATCAAGCAGGTTATCCTTCTCTAGAAGAAAATCCTTATCTACTTCCACTTCCTCAAGTCTTCCAGTCCCTGGACTTTTACTTGGAAGTTCAAAAGTGTTCTTATCAGCAGTACTTTCCAGCACAAGAGACGGCTCTTTGAACAAGTTTTCTCCCTTAACTTTTTGCTTAAGAAATCGAATCTTGGGGGTCATAGGAAGGCCAAATGATGCAGCGAATTCATCTATTGAAAGTTTTGTCACATCAAAAACCTCCTTATCCTTGTTTTTATGTATAGACTTCAAATAATTTTTAAAGGCTTTCTGAGCCAGACTCTGCAAATCTGAATACTTGACTAATAACGCTGACAACAGTCCAGAAACAGTTTGCAATCTTTTTACATTTGCCTACATCAAAGAACAAACACAGAATCAACTTAAAATGAGACTACATCAAAGACAAGATGCAACATGACGAAAGAAATCGCAAGATTATGAGCTGATCCATGTCTTGATCTGCTCTTTTTTATCTCAGCCATCTTCCTCAGCAAATAATACAAAGAGTGTGTTTGGTTGTGCTTCATTGTAAGTCAAACCCACTTTCAAGCTAATTATTTTGCCAAACATGGAAAAGTAAGTTTTATGCACAGCCAATCATGCTCAAAATAAGCTCATTAAAGACCACGAAAGATTAATTTTGAGAAAGATGAATGCACCTTAGTGGACCGTATTGGTATCTTTTTTTCTTGCAATTTGTCGACCATCTTTGTTTCTGAAGGCATGAGGAATAGAACAGCTCTCCCACCAGATAGGTAGCGAGCAGTACGCCCTACTCTATGTATGTATGTATCAACATCTTCTGGGCAATCTACCTAGAAGTGTGAAGTAAATTAAATCACAAAACTGAATTCTTGACATGCATTTTACAAGTGTAACTTCTTTACAATCTTTATCACTCCAATATTAAACATTTTCTTTTTAACAAGCTAGCAACAAACCTGGACAACCCAATCAACATTCTTATTGAAATCAAGCCCTCTTGAAGCAACATCAGTGGCGAACAAAACAGAAGTCTTTTCACAAAATTGAGAGTATATCGCTGCCCGTTTCTCTTGACTCATCCTTCCATAAATACATTTCAATGGGATTCCTGGCCGCAGTTTCTTAAATACTTCAAAGAAGAATCTTACCTGTTTGTATCATAAAGCTTTTAAGATAGGCAATTATAAAGAGGCTTCAGCAGGTCATAAACTTAAAGCTATAAGAAACAAATATATGGAAAAAGAAAGAAGGTAAAGTTAAAAAATAAAATACGCACAAGACCCAAAAGTACATCAAGAAGAAAATTGGTTTGATCAAGAAAAAGGTATATGTTGCCTGGTGGTGGTATTAAATGATTTCTATCAAACTGGCATTTTCACTTTTACGCATGCCATCAAGGAGCTTCGATCAATTTCTTTCATAATAGTGCCATCCTTACCCAGCGCCCCTACCCCCAGACGTAATAAGGCAAGGGGAAAGAGAAGGCTTTCAATTAACCAAAAAATTACATATACACACAGCTTTATCTCACTTGTGTAATTTCAACAGCTTAGAAACTGTCTAACTATGAACCGAATAAATTCAATCATCCTCCCTTTCCAGAGACAATAATAAGTAAATTTTGACACGCTGCCTGGTTCGGTTCACATAAAAGTTAATATAACAAGACTCAATATGAGATTCAAGTTTGACTTAATAGAAAACCAAAAGTGATTGTATAAAAATAGGATAACTTTATGAGACATTGCCAGCTCAATCTTGGCTTTCAATGAAAGATGACAGGAGGTTACCTGCTTAACACTTGAAAGAAATACCAATATCCTTGAGTTGAGATGTGTCTTCACAAAACTCCACAACATGTCTATTTTTTGGTCAAGAGGAACAACAATTGCAGTTTGTTGTAAGAGATTTGGAGTAGCCGTAGAAGATTTCTCGTGCACACTTATGTATTCTGGATCTTTCAGACTGAGTCTTGCAAGATCTTGTACTGACTTTGTTTGAGTTGCTGAGAACAGTAACGTTTGTCGCTGCTTTGGTAACTGAGATATTATTGCATTTACTTCTTTCTTAAATCCCACGTCAAGAATACGATCTGCCTCGTCAAGAACTAAAACCTGTTAACTGGCCGGAAATTTACACCAGAGTAAGATAATCATTGACTCTGAGCAAAAAGTTTCAGATAGAAAAAATGAGAACTATGTTGATTATCGCAAATAATACTATGTAAAGGACCTGCCATAAAAGGTCTATTCCCTTGATGGAAAGAAGGACTTTGCTGATACCAAAAACAGAAAGGAAATACTTCCCTCCACATTCAAAAAGGAAAAGATCTACCCTATCTCCATATTCTCCACAATTTATATCATTTATCACAAAAACACAGAAGTACACCACAGTAAACAACACTGTGCCAAAGAAATAGTTACAACAAAAGAAAGCCAAAGAAGAATAACAAAAGAAGACCTGAAGCTGTGAACAATCAAAATTTGGTGTCTCATCCATGTGCTGGAGAAGCCGGCCTGGAGTGCAGACCAATATGTTCAACTCATTGACGCGCTCTTTCTCTGAGTCAACGTCTTTGCGGCCACCAATTAGAAGGCCAGCACTAAAACCATGATGCCTCCCAACAGATTTTAATACTTCAAAAAGCTGACCAGCTAGTTCCCTTGTGGGAGACATGATGATGCATCCAACCCCATCCTCTGGACCCCATCGAGCCTTGTATAACTTCTCTAGAACCTGAAGACGAGAGAAGACATGGCATAAAGTGATTCATACTTCTCAATGTCAATTAATACAATTAATGTGGTAACTATGAGTGCAAGGAATATATATGAAATCAACTCAAATTTTCGCCAGAAAAATTGCATCATTATCATGTCTTGGACCATTTTCATAAGATCAGACACTATCCATGAAAAGCATTAGCCCAGAGGAGCCGCATAAGAAATAAAATATTCTATATCATATGCCAGTCTGTATCTATGTGTAGTGTGCACATAACTGAAGAAAAACAATTCAAAAATTGGTTGCTCATATCCCTGAATTCTTATATCATACGTGATAAATACAGGCCTCCTCGTGTCAAATAACAGCAATACTAACTTGTGCAGTTTCCTGTCACTGAAGAAGGCATTTTGTATAACAAAATTTAATGACCTAAATTTACTCAAAGCTTCTATTTTTTTCTTCTAGAATTTCAAATCTCAAAACCTCATTGGCGCTAGAAGGAGATCAACAAAGTTTCTTAATATAGTTGCTGCTCCGAAATACCATGCACACAGGACTGCTTGTGTTTTTGTAAAGATTCACTTAAAAAACAAAGAAGTTCGATGCAGTCTTAATTTTTATCATTTTCTGCAGTACACGTGCATCCAAAGAAAACCTAGCTTACACTAAAATACTAATCCTCAGAATAGCAAAACTGAACTGCAATCAGAAAACATAAAATTTATATTGCAATTTTCAAACCTACGCTCTTATAACCAGTAGAAATTTATCAAAAATAAACTTAAAGAACAATATTAGGTTCATAACCAAATAAAAAAAATAAAAAATCAATATAACCACAGCAAACAAGCAAAACAATCAATATCAAAATACATTCCACAACCAAATTATTTCCGACAATTCCTGACCAGGCACACACCGGAATAATAAAAGCCAGGGTCTTTCCAGACCCAGTTTTCGCAGCGCCAAGGATATCGCGGGCGCAGAGCGAGTGCGGTAGCGATGCCCTCTGAATATCAGTCATTCTTGAGTACTTGGATTCGGCCAACCCATCTTTAGTTCTCTTGGACAATGGTAACTGGCTGAATTTTTCAACTCCGGCGTATCGGGAAAACGAGCCGCCCGGGAGTTTTCCAATTCGAGACTTTTCGGGCAATGGAGATAAGGAAAGCGGGTTGGACCCCGAATGCGGTTTGCTCAACTCGATCCATGACTCGAGGAGCTCGATTTCTTGGAGTTCCGAATGGCGCTTTTGGAGCTTGAATTTCTTAGATTTAGTGGGTCTTCTCATTTTCTCCTAGAGATGGAATAGGGTTTTCTGAGTCTTGATTGTATAGAATAAGACTTCGAGAGAGGGAAATGTGAGGAGGATGCAGGGTTTAGGGTTTTTAATGGAACTGGCGAACAAGAACAGGGGGGTTACACGGGGGACGAAGAAATTGCTTTCGGTTCCTTCTGCTAGTTTGTGCCCTAATATGGAATTTAGCCCATGTTTGGCTTATTTAAAAAAAAAAAAATATTTCTTATAATTAATTTTTAATTAGGTATTTTATTACAAATTTTTCCAAAGAAAAAAAAAATAAAGAAAGAAAGAAAGAAGAAAAAAACAAAATCTTCCATAAACTTCACTTTTAGCCAAACCAAACAGGGCTCAAGTGGATGTCAAAGCAGGTCAACAAGGTTGGATGGGAAAATAATTGTAAAACTAGCTTAGTTTGATTTGTGTTTCAATTTTTAATTTTTTAATTTTGAGTTTTGAGTTTATTTTCAATTTTGAGGACTTGTTTTAAAATTGTTAAAAATGTATTCGGTTTCTCAAATTGAAATTTTATTTTTCAAAACAGAAAATTAAAGAAATAATATTACTAGTGAGTTTTACAATTTTTCCTCTTTAAAAAAGTAATTTAACTTTTAAAACCGAAGAAAAAAGCACTTATTTTAAAAATAAGCGACTTTGCATTGCAGCAAACGGTTGTGGTAGCGATACCACTTCGTGAGTGAGAACTAATTCCCCCTTTTTCTTTACATTTCAATTCTTCTTTTTTTTTTTTAAGTTTATTTAGATTCATAATTTTTGGTTAATTTGGACACATGCTTCTTTTTTCAATTTGGTAGTTACTTCAGCCCCTATTTAATAAGGATTAAAATCAATTTTTTAATAAATTTTGATAAAATTTGATGAAATGTGTGGTTAAAAGGTTGTGTAACCCATGAAATATGTGGTTAAAATCAATTGTTGACTTGATTTAGATTAAAATTGGATTTTAATTGATACCAAACAAGGCATGAATAAGAATTTGTTCCATTCTTCTCTTTACGTATTCTTACTTCCTCTCTCTTTTTTTAGTTTATTTTTATTTGTAATTTTTGGTAAATTTTTGCCGTGCACTTCCTATTTAATGCATGTTTGGTATTGATTTTTCACTCTAAAAATTCAATTTTTTTATTGTTGTTTCACTATTCAAGTCGTCATTTTTGACTTATTCTCTCACAGGTATGATCACTTTTTTTTCTCTCCAACGATCAAAAAATTAATTCTTAAAATCACTACCGAACAAACCCTTAATTGCTTTTCTTTTTTTCCCCTTTGACTTTAATTGCTGGGACTAAGATAGAGTTAAATTTTTCAATAACCATCCAACTTATATCATGTCCACAATTTATTCATTAAATTTTAAAGTGCTCACAACGATCACTAAACTTTGTATATCTCCACTCAATCCATCATTCGTCACATTTTGTTCCTCTCATTACTGATGTGTTGAACAAGTCTCATGTTAGCAGATTACGATCATCAAAAAAATTACAAGTCGGTCAAACCATCTAATTAAAATATTTCATGACTTGCCCTATTTAAACTTTTGGATTAATTTACTTATCAAACTTTCAAATGTTTTTCAATTATCACTCATCTTTGAGAGTTACGCTATGTCCATCATTAGTCAGATTTTGTTCCCTTTGTTACTAGCATTCCATACAAAAATTCCACGCAAGTTATGACCATTAAAAAAATTGCAATCCAGTCAAATAATCATATTTACCAAAATTGTCATATTTGAATGCGCCCCCATAAACTTCTTTAAAGCCCAATAGTTCGCCACAAATTTCAGCCCAAAAAAAATCCTAACCCCAACCCCCAATTCACTCATTTCACACACGTATAGCTAAATTGTATACTGATACAGCTTGATTGTTGAGATTGATGTAAGAAGTCACTATTTATAAAGTCATATCCTCTAATTGTACCATCTGATAACATTTATTTCCTCAAATGGTCGAGCGCACACCTGTAAAAATTGAAGATTGGGATTAGAGAAACCCTCGACAGATGGTGTAATTGAGGAATAAGGTTTTATAAGTAAGAACATCTCGCATTCTTCCAAACAATCAACTCTATCTTAATACATAACTGTATTGTATGCGGGCGACCTGAAATTGGAGAGAATAATTAAACTAAGCCCTCATTTGGTAACAATTTTTCACCTCAAAAAATCAAATTTTTTACTATTATTTCACCATTTCTAATAGTCATTTTTGACTTCTTTACCCATAGATGGAACCCACTTTTCTCTCTAACGATAAAAAAATCAATTCTTATAATCATTACCGAACAAACTCTCAAAGAAGTTTATGAGGTCTTGAAAGTCATAATTTCAAATATGGTGATTTTGAGAAGTTGGGTTTGACCGAGTTGTAATTTTTTCAATGACTATAACTTGTTGCATGAGATTTTGCAGCAGTTTAGCAATGAAGGGAACGGAATTTGACGGATAATTGATGGAGTAAAAAATGCGTGATCATTGTGAAGCATTTTGAAATTTGATGAGTAAATTGTTATCATAGTATAAGTTGGGCGAATAATGAAAATTTTGTATTTGGATGGTTTGGTTGAGTTTTAATTTTTTTAATGATTGTAACTTACCACGTGAGACTTTCCATTTGACACATCACAATGAGGGGAGTGAAATTATGACAAATGATGGATGGAGCAAATGGACAAAGTTCAATAATCATTGTGAAACACTGTGAAAAATGTAAACCATGATCAAGTGATTAAAAAACTTGTTCATGAAAATATCTTTCGATTTAAAATACTGTAAGTGTATAATTTGTTAACGAGTAATAAAGTGGATTTAAGTCCAAACATTGTCCCACAAAAATTGATTTGGTTCAAATTTAATTATCGAAACAACAATAAAGTGCCTGAAAGTGATCATGACTAAAATATAACCAAAATAATCTACTTATGCAATTATGAGTTAATTAACTAAATTAAATACAAAATTTTCCAAATGCAAGTTAATGTGTATTAATGAATGACAAGTATACTAAGATCGCGAGTTATCATGTAATAATCATTTTTAACCTTAGTTCTACACATTGACTACACGATTGAATTTTGAAGAATCAATGTTTCTATTTTATTCAACAATCTTTCTCAAGTAATGTTAAACATATTTTTATATATGATCGACTATATTTTTATAATGGATGCGAACGTACAAGAGTACATGAATTTTTATGAACTCTTAAAGATTCACATGGAACGTAGTGGTATATTTCTATTTCCTATTAGACTCTATGACATTTTACAAAATATCGAGTCTATTTTCATTATTTCAAATGTATAAAATAAATTACCAAATACATACAACTACCATGTACAATAGTTGTAGAGAAAAGATGATCATGTAAATTATTCAAATTTCAAAAACATATTTTCCATGTCAAATATGTTAAACTTAAGTGCTTGTTTGGGCCCTCCCTCCCCCACTTTTTTTTTTTTTTTAAAAAAAAAATGCATTTTGCAATAGTGTTCGGGGATGGACAAAAATCGAACCAACCCACGTAAACTGACCATTCCAAATCGAACCGACCAATTTGGGTTGATTTTTTTTAAAAAAATCTATTGGGTTGGGTTTTTAAAAGAAATTAGGTTGCTGATCCATCAAAATCGATAAAACTCATCCAACCCAACCCATTATTTAAAAATCTAAAAAAAATGAAAAATGAAAAACAAACGTAAAAATTTAAAAGTTGAAATCTTACGACCCTAGTTTACAAAGTGTTATCATTTATTTCATATTTCATCTCTCTCTAATCCTAAAGCTAAATACCACCCTCTCTCATTCTCTTTCGTTCAAGCACTACGACTATCCCAACTCTATTTGCATCTAGGCTTGACGCTAATCGCCGACCTTTATTCATTTTGGTACTCTTAATTTTTAATTTTAAGGTGATTATTCATTTATGTTTTGCAAATGTATGTTTTATACTTATTTTTTGTTTAAGCAAGATAATAATTTGTATAATATATGCATTTTTCCTTCATGCGTGATCACACGTTTTTGTTCATGGTCGAAGCGTCGTGTCGATAGGTTTTTATTATCAAGCATATTTTTACATTTTTAATGTCTAAACCGACTAACCCAACCCAACCGAAACTTGATTGGTTTGGGTTGAAACACATGAACGGGTTGGATTTGTTTGATTTTAGATTAAACCGACTATGTTGGATTGGGTAAAAAATCGAATGTGCGGTTAAAAAATAAGAAAATATTTTGAATTTACGTGTAATATTATTTTATTGAAAAATGTGTGATTGAAGTATGATCAAATCACTGTTAAAAAATGTATTTTGATGAAAAGATGAGACTCAAACAAAGATTTTAAAAATTATATTACAAGGTTTAGCGTTCTCCTAACACAAAGAAATCAAGTCTAATATGTTGTGAAGAATGAAGCAAAAGATATAAAAGTTATTCATCACTCAGAGATTCTTAAACTCAAATTTGATGTTCCCGAATCTCGATGTGTTATTTGCCTCCTTTTACAATTAATTATCCGTCCTAATTATATTGTGAGAGTTGATATTTATGATCCCTCTAAAAATTTTCAAAGGTTCTCTAAAAATCGTGCATATCATCACCAAAATGAAAGTTTCCTTGTTGGAATTGAATTATAAAGGAAACAGAATTTTTCGATGGAATTAGCCTGGATGTGCCTATAGTAGTAAGCGTCACGACTACCCAAGCAGATTAAATAGTCCCTGTAATTGATGTTAAGCCTATATAATCGGGTGGCTGCCCTTTTATAAAAAACTTTCAGAATTTTTTCTTGGCCATTTTCTTCATTCTTTCTTTCATTAATGTACTTATCAATTATTGAAACATTTAACTCGATTATATTTGTATCCTGGTGTAACCATCTTTTTAGAACCAATAGAATAATTTAGAATTAACCAAACAAAAGTACCTTGGCAGAAGACAAATTCCCTGCAAGTGAAGTGGGTATCAAGCAGATCTTTTTCCCTTTGTTTAGAAATTTCGTCTTGTTCCTTTGGACCATAAACATTTCCTCGAGAAGTAAAAGAGTCCTTTCCCTCTTCACTAAAATCCCAAGTTTTGTCAACAATTCAATATCACATCATATATGTGTACATACAATTACACACAGGGAGAAATGGGTTGCAGAAACGGCGGCCTGAGGGTGGAAGAGAACCACGCGATGGCGGCTTCACTGACAGTGAGCGATGCTTTGCTATTCGCAACCATGTGCATCGTTGAGCTCCCAGTGGATGTTCATGCAAAGGATGGCTCTATTTATACTGGAATTTTTCACACCGCCTGTGTCGACAAGGATTATGGTACTCTTGAAATTTTCAAAAATACTTCTGGGTTTTTTTATTACTTCTCATCCTTTATTGGTCTTGGTTATATTGGGAATTGATGGTTCTTTTGCTTGTTTTGTTGTGGTCTAGTTCAGTTTTGCCATCTGATCTTTGATTTTTTTTTTTAATCACTCAGTTAACTCATTTATCGTCTTCAGCTGATTAAATTAAAAGTCAAGATTTTGAGTTTGGATTCCGTTAATTTATCATATTCTACTGTAGAACAAAGCTTAAGGCAATTCCTTATTTGTGCACATTAAATTAAGTACCTTTAGAATTTATAGTACTGCTCACTTACCAGGCACATTGATGATGATTAGAGTAATTGTCTTGATGCATTTTTAATTGATTTATATATGTTTGATCCAGCTATTGTGCTGAAGAACGCAAGGATGATTAAAAAGGGAAACCGAGCTGCAAATGTTGCAAATGATAGTATGATAGAAACGCTTGTAGTTCGGTCAGAAGATCTTGTCCAAGTTGTTGCTAAGGCATGTCAATGTGCTTTTGTCAATTTAATTTTCAATTCCTGATGGAGTAAAATCTGTTATTTCTGTAATAAATTCTGGCCTGTGTTTAGGGAGTTCCTATTCCTTCAAATGGAGTTTCTGAATGTGTAAGGAGAGATGGTTTAGAGGCTATGGCAGGCATAAATGAGTGTTCGAAGAGGGAGGCAAAAGCTAACGAGTCCAATGGAGATAAAAAGCACAGAAGCGAGACAAGGTACCATATCCAATGCTATGTCTGGTATTTTATTACTTAGCTGATGTAGGCAATTACCACAAGATTCATTATCATTATGCCACATTGGCCTGGTATTGGTTGATAGTCTGTCATACACCGGCCTCAGTATGGCATCTTGGATGTGGCTCTATGCTTGTTGCTTGAGACATTAGATTGTTGAGAACACTGCAATTTATGGCAAAAGTTAATAGGAACATATTCTTGAATTCCAATTTACATGCAGGTTAGCCAGCTCAGAGAATGATTTTGCATCTGATGTGGAAAATCACTCGAGCAGATCCATAGAAGAAGAAAATGAGAGATCAGATGGCATTGATTTTGAAAAGGTGAAATTTAAAGTGAAGAATGTCTTATTTCCACACTGGAAGAGTAATTGTGATGAGGATATCGGACGATGTTTACTTATTTTATTTAAGCTTTATTTATTTTTTTGGACTATTATTTAAATTTGGACTTGTATGGGCTCGGGCCCAAGCTCGTTAGGGTTGCTTTACTATTTAAACCTATTTTGCATTCTAATTTTCAGTTGATGATGAATGAATAATTATTTTGGTGGCTTATTGTGCATCCCTCCCCTTCTTCTATTGAATTCTTCTTCTATCCCCTCCCTTAATTCCCAATTCTTTCTGAATCTTTTTTTTATTTCTATTTATCATCCTTTTGATGCTGCATCAAATTTGGTATCAGAGCCTAAACTTGGGTAATCTCTCATCTCCAATCCAAAAATCTATTTCTATTTCTTTCCTAAGAACTTGTGGAACAACACACACAAATAAACTTTTAGCATGAGCAGCGAAGTTATTATTTTTCCAGCTTCTTCATAGTTGTTCCAAAAAAAAAAAAAAAAGAACTGTTCACGTACTGTTCACAGGCGGAAATTTCAGTTTAGGTTTTTTCTGCAATTTTAGTTCACATCCCAGCCCCAAAAAAAAAAAAAAATTCGTGTTACTGTTCACGGGTACTATTCACACCTCGAAAATTCATTTTTTTTGTATTATCAGCTTAAAAAAAAAGTTATTGTTCACACAAAAAAAAAAAAATCTCATTTTTTTCCCTCCTGCTGCTGCTCATAAATAAAAAAATAAATAAAATAATTGTGGTGTTGTTCCACAAATCCCAAACCCTAGCATTCAAGCCTACTTAGCCCTTCAACCCATATATTCCATCTCTATAACCTACTCCATTCATTTTTTTATCAAAACACTTGGGCCATAAGCTAGTGGCCCAAATTACTCCCAAAGCCCACTAAACGCACAGCCCATCTCTCATCATCTATTTAGCCAATCCACTTATTTTTCAGCCCAATAAACACTAAATTCAACCCACTTATCACATATTATCACAATCGGCCCAACACCATTCAACCCATGATCAGTCCCAAATATCCAACCAAACCCGATTATAACCAATCCATTAAAATCAAATGCCCCACAGTTTCACCCGATTTCTCTCTCATAACCACATTCTTGCCGCTGCCTCCTCTAATCACCATCACGCCACCACTTCATTATCTATTGTACCCAGGCATCCAGAGCACTACCGCTTCATCGCCGTAGGCCACCACCACCTACCCAAGATCATACACTTCCACCACAATTACCACACTCTTATATTTTCTCGTCCATCTCAACAATCTAAAAGCCACAGTCACTACACACAGTTTTACGTCCACACCAGAACCAGCACAAGCTACAGTCTACAGGGGCTAAAACCATTGGATACGAAAGGAAGAATAGAAGCATAGTTGAGGCTTATAAGTCGACAATTCAGATCAAGCGGCATACAAATAATCAAAAATAAACAACAGGGAGTCCTTGATCTCTATTTAGTATTGATTTATACTACCACTTCATTTTTAAAATTGCATCAATTAAAATCTTGTGCTACTGTTATTGTGATAATTTTAGCTTTAAACCTCACTTGGTCAAAACCATTAATCGAATTGACACCAGTGACTGAATTGAGTTCCATTGTTCCCCACTTAAATTGATTGGAGAATTTGACTAGTGTTGACCCTTGCTTTGCCATTTTACATGTACTAGCAGTATTAGCTTGTTTTGGATTTAATTAATCCCAATATTTAAAATTAAATTAAAAAAATGGTACAAGTTATTTTTCATTGCTTGCACGTATTGTTTACTGATCTCATCATAACATGTCATTTAGCTGGTATTACATTGCATGTAGTTGCATAGTGGTCGTCTTGTCATCTCTATTTCCAATACATTGACCATGGATTCATCCCAATTTGATGCATTCAATAGACAATTAGCGCAATTTGCCACTAGCCTATCGACTGTCCAATCAGATATAACTGCTACTCGTGAGGAGAGAAATAACCTAGCTGCTAAGTTGAGCAATTTTAAGCGAATCCCTCGTTTAACTGACACTAATTCTGAAGCGTCTCATAATAGACAATATCATCGTGGACAAAGTGATCAAAAATATTTTCGACGCGATCGTAGGAATAGGGATCAGATTCGTAAGCGAGAACGAGATAATTTTGAAATTCTTACTCAATGGAATGCCCTTAAACAAGGAAATCAATTAGTGACTGAGTATATCACGCAATTTGAGGAATTTCGAGCCAAATGTCATTTAATTGAGGATGAAAGCATGACTTTGAGTAGGTTTAGCCAAGGTCTGAGAGATGATCTTAAGCGCGAGCTTTTCCTTCAAGGTGTCACTACTCTTGATCACGCTTATTCTTTAGCTCGAGATTATGAGTTGATTATTAGTACTCCATATGAAAAGCGTGGTTATCGTCGTTCACCCATCGTCGCATCATCATAAGTCTATCATAAAACCTTCTCCGTCTAATGTTTCTTCTATTTGGAAAAATAATTGTAAAGGTCGTGATAGTCCAAGATCTTCTTCTTCATGTAGAAAGCGTAATGGCAATCATCTTTCGGTTTCATTGGCTCCACTTCCTCCTGTTAAGTCCCTTCTAGGACCTCCCCCGTCTAATGTTCCTCCAATTTTGGAAAATAAGGGTATAATTTGTGAAACTCCAAAGACTTCTCACTTGCTATGAATCAGCTGTAAGGATTTTGGCCACATCTCTTCCAAATGTCCTAACCGAGCCTTAGTCATAGAAGAACGAAAGAATGCAATAGAAAAGTCGTTAGAAGATCTAGCATATGGCCCTAAACTTGAAGATTTTGATGATTATAGTGAGGACACTTCCTTAAGTGGAATCCCGACCCTTCCCGAGACTATAGAAACTATACCCCTTGTTTCCGACAACTCTCGATCACATGTTAAACGTCATACCCTTACCCAACTCAAAGAGTTTGATGATTTCACTAGTCACCTTTGGAAAATCCAGTCGCTTGTTGTTAGCACTAAATCGAAATTCTCCACTACTGACCAACCTCAAACTGATGGTCAAATCGAAATTGCTAACTGAAGTCTTTGACAATTTATTACA
This sequence comes from Olea europaea var. sylvestris, assembly GCF_002742605.1. Taxonomy (NCBI): domain Eukaryota; kingdom Viridiplantae; phylum Streptophyta; class Magnoliopsida; order Lamiales; family Oleaceae; genus Olea; species Olea europaea. The sequence goes on from NC_036247.1 coordinate 28,427,963, forward strand.
GTCTCTAGTACAGAAAAATCTTGAGACTTGGGACTCGATCCCCCCAACTGTTCACATCGCATATAACAATTCTATGAATCGGTCTTTAGGTCTAAATTCATTTGAAGTTGTTCATAGTTTTAAGTCTAGGCGACTATTAGAACTTATTCCCATGTCCCCGCATGCTGGTGTGTTGTTGTCAGCTGAAGCATTTTTATATTATCTTCATGACTTGCATATTGAAATCAATAAATAACATGACGCAAGTAATGCATTATATAAACTTCAAGCTGATTCACATAAACAATATTTTGAATTTAATATTGGAGATTATGTCATATTGCAAGCTTGTAATGCTAGCCCTTTAAAAATTTTAAAGCATGTTGGTTCAAATGCACATGTCATTGCCCTTTCATCACATTTTAGCCACTACTCTACTTTAAATATTGAGGACTTCATTACTTATAAATACTGTATTACTTCCTTTGATGATCCATTTCTACCTAACTTTGTGGACCCCCAATTTGACTATATTGATATTTCTACTTTAATACCATCTATCACAGCATACAAAAATAAAATTGATGTTATTTTAGATGAACGTGTTGTATTGACCAATGATGGCAAAATTCAGTACTTGTTTGTTTGGTAAATCGACGTACTTCTTATGCTCCTCATTATGTACAATCATGTGAAAATGTTGAAGATGAGGTGCATGAGTATTGGTTATTTGAAGTCCAGTATCAGTACTTGGTTAGAAGGAAAGATCGGCCCCCTTGGTCAGATCATATTTTTGGGAATAAGCTATAGTTTTCAGTACTATCAATTATGAAATTTCGTTACTTGGTTCGTCAGAAAGATCGTCTCCCGTGGCTTGACTTGAAGCATTTGGAGTATCAGATTGACGGCAGCCTATACTATCTATCAACTCGACAGGGTCGAGTTTTCTCCCACCTCGAAAGAGTTGATGAGGACATCGGACGACGTTTACTTATTTTATTTAAGTTTTATTTATTTTCTTGGACTATTATTTAAATTTGGACTTGTATGGGCTCGGGCCCAAGTTCGTTAGGGTTGCTTTACTATTTAAACCTATTTTGCATTCTAATTTTCAGTTGATGATGAATGAATAATTATTTTGGTGGCTTATGGCACATCCCTCCCCTTTTTCTATTGAATTCTTCTTCCATCCCCTCCCTTAATTCCCAATTCTTTCTGAATCTTTCTTTTATTTCTATTTATCATCCTTTTGGTGCTGCATCAAATTGCTATATATTTAAGAATGGGATGTCTATTTGTGCCTCTATACGTATTCATACTGCATTTTGTACTTTTTTCCAATGATAAACTAGAACCTTAATTGGAAAGGCTTATTAAGGGTTATTCACCTTTTTCTGTTAATGCAGATGGAAGAGGTAAATATTGTTTCGGCTGATGGAAGGTAGAGATTATAAAAATTGATTTCTACTCCTTTTTATTCTCTTTCATTTTTAAATTCTTATTGTGATTTTCGTACATTTAACTTGAGTTCTTTTGCCTGTTGAGATATCCTGGCATTGATCTTGTGTAGTTTCTTACTATCTCAGCAGTAAACTGCATATTCTATCCTTAGTTTCAAAGTTTTCATGATGAATACCTTGTGTTGGGACATTGCCAAACACATCCATTAGTGATCATATTTTTGTCTATTTTTTGATGGCCATCATAGTGGTCACTCTTTATGTTTATCCAATGTTGGTGCACTTGCCTATTTGATCATGAGATTGTTCTTTTATTTTTGCAGAATCCTATACATTGTTTTTCTTCTTTGTTCTCAAGATTGTTCAAGTTTTCAGAGTCCTAGATTTCTTTTTCTCTTTGTCCTTATATGTTATTGTACTTTCGACAAAGCCTCTGTTTGGCCAATTCGTAAATCATTTATAGATGGTTAAGCTTCATTTTCAATCATACATTCCAATGGACTCATAAGTACTATCCATTTATACACCACTCAATCTATTTATAAATTGCACCAGTTATAAATTCTTCCCAAATGGAGGCATAGTCTTTCCTTTTTTTCGAGATCGATTTTTTTTCTAAGCAAGTTTTCTGCCTTGTCCACAAATTCCTTCTGTTTATCATTGACAGACTGTTTGGGGATGTCTTGGGGGAAAAAAGATCAATCACAGAGAGAACACTGAGTTTCAAGATGAAAAAACTGAGTTAATATAAGAATAGGCCCACTAAATTTAGTGATAGTTTTAACTTTCCTAATTTTCGTCAATTAGCATAATTCATATCTATTTATTTTGCAGACCTGTGAAGTTCAACGCTCAAGTTTAAGCTGTGAGTTTCTTCGTACTTCTTATTAGGTGCAACAGTTTGCTAAAAATAATGTATTTTAGGTGCCTGATAGGATATGGGTTTTGTAGGGGCAGACATGGATCTCTCTTGGAACTTAAAATGATATTCGGTAGGAGAGTCTAAGAAATCTAATTGCCTTTTTATTTCTGCCTGCCAATATCTTCAGAAAAATGTTCGTGGAGGGCAAGAAAGACTTTCTTGGTCTGTTCAGGGTGCTTTGAATATTACCCAAAATATGGATTTAGGAATTTTAAAATATTTATGAATTATGAATAGAGGAAAACTGTTGGTTGGGAAACATGACCAGAGTTAAAGCATAGCGTAATCACCTTGTTGACTTTAAATCTGAAATTGCAGAATATTATGAACTCGATGAGGGGTTAGGTTACTTCCAAAAAATCCTACTACTAACCACAACCAAGGTTGGAATTGCAATTGTATCGCCGATACTCTATAATTACTTGGACAGTAATGAATGAAAGCTTTGCATGATTTTATAGGGGAAAGAAAAAGTATTAGTATTATTATTATTATTGATAAGAAACATGCTTTTATTTCACTGTCTAATTAAAACAGTTTCTTGGCCCAGACAGAGACCGCCACATTATAGTAACAGCCATCTATCAGAGATTAACCAGGATTCATTAAGCTAAATTGCAGCATGAGTAAATACTCAGAGCTTGGTAGTGTTAGGGGATACTTAGAATGAAGCATTCTGCTTGCTGGTATCTGAATGTAGGATGTTGTTAGTTGCTGTTTGAATGCAGTAGCTTCGTTACTTTAAAGAGAGTCCAGCGATGATAAACTTCGCTTTGAGTCTTGCTATGAATTTTATCCTTGCTCCTACCTATATATTCCTTTTACTGGGCTGAGATGATTGATTTTCTACTTTATGGGTCCTTCCATACTTCTTTTATTCTTGCTTCACATAGTTCTCTGTCTGTGTGTATAGTGGGTGCTTGTCTACCTCAATCAACTGTTGCTGAGAATATATTGGGGGAGACGGATGTTCAAAAACACTGAAAAGATTATCTTCTGGTAGTCATGCTGCCTCCATGGTCAAACTGGATATACAGAATCCGAAGGGGCCCACTTCAGAAGAGACTAAAAGTCCAGATGCTCTTTCATCTTGTGTTCCTGTAGCTGCCACACCAACCGTGGTTGTTTCTTCAGAGTCAAACCCAAGTTCATCCTCTGCTTCTACTCCGTCAGTGCCTCCAAAAGGTTCCAATTTAAATAGAACTGCTAAGGTAAAATGGATTTTCGGGATGGTTTAAGTTTTAGCCTACCATATGAGTTCCAGTTTATAAATTATTTTAAAATCGCTAAACCCTAAATCGCCTTTGCAAAGATCGTAGTTTTTGTAATATTGGATACTTAAGTTCTGTTGCTCTTTTTGCCAAAATTACTATCCTTTATCAAACGTTTATTAAAAAAATTTCAGGAATATTTGTCATTATTCGGTTGTTGAATTTGAGAATGTAGAAATAAAAACTTGAGTTATTAAACAGAAAAATGTTCATCGGTTAATATAAATTAAACCCCTATTTGTTTCCCATTTGTTAGTAAGAATACATTTTGAAATAGTTAATTGATAAAAAATGTGTAGTTAAGAATTAAGCAAAAGTTTTAGTTTTGCGTGTAATATTATTTTATTGAAGAATGTATTATTGAAAAGAAGAGAGAGAAATATATTTTGAGAAAAATGGGTATCGAACAAGGGCTAACTGTTATAAGTTCAGCACTCTATTTACTTCACAATGTTTGCCATGTATTCCTTTCTCTTTTAGGAATTCAAGCTCAATCCTCAAGCAAAAATATTTTCTCCCTCACCGTTGCACCATTCATCAGTGACTCTTCCTGCAGTGCAAACAGAAGCAAGTGTTACTTACGTGCCAGAAGTCTACGCCATGGTACCAGTTGCTACTGCAGAAGACGAACATGACATCAGTTTGTTTGCCTATGACGTTTGTCCCATGCAATGATGTCATCATTGGAAATGGTAGCAGTGATGCACCATATGCCCAACCTGTAAGCATTGCTGTTTTATAATAACTATAGATTGTAGTTTTTCCTATTTCAAGTTTACTTCTATTTTTCATGAAAACATTAATTATTAAGAGGGTGTTTGATGGGGATTAAAATTAGATTTTTTGGTAGATTGTGATAGAAGTTTTTGAAATGTGTGGTTGAAAAGTTGTGGAACCCATGAAAGATGTGATTAATATTGATTGTTTGACTTTGACTTAAATTAAAATCAGATTTTAATCTATACCAAACGGGCTCTAAATTGATGTGATCTCCATTTGCAAAACCCTGATGTATCAGTTTGATTCTTTTCCCATCTCTTTCTTCCTGGCCTATTCATTGGTCAGTGACACATTTGTTTTAGGTTGTTCATTACCTTTATCTGTCTGTTTTGGGAAGGTTGCTGAAAGATGCTGTGTTCCAAAATATTTGACGCTGCTAATAAATTGTTTCTTTTTCCATGTGTAAGTTGTTGGCCAAGTCATAGGCAGCACACAACTAATTAGATATGCCAGTCAGTATCATAGCCTTCAAGCTGGGACTGCTTATGTTTATCCAAATTCTCAAAATGCATATAGTATAGTTGTTTACACTCTTATTTACTGCAGTGTCATTGTATTAAGATACGATATTTTGAATGTGGTGGCTGATCTTTTACCCATCGGTGCTGTCAGATTATTGCAGGACGAGTGGGGTCTCTTGTATGGTTATATCCCATTTCGGTAAGAAATAATCCTTGACCTGCTAGGAATACAGTGAATATCCGTTAGTTTTTCTTTCAAATGGATTTTATCAGAGTATTCAGACATTTGAAGATAATCAAGCATTTCAATATTATTGTGCCTTTGCTGTCATGTTTGGTATGGAGGATTCTATAATACCGGACAATATGTAAGGAAGGAAAGAGAAGCTAAATTTTATATTCTCCAATTCTACGAACCAAACATGCAGTTACATGTATGAACATTGTCATGTGCACATCAGGGAAGAAACTGCAAAATAATCTCTCTCTTATACACTTGCGACCAAAAAGCTTGCTTGATGAAATTTTTCATATTTGTCCGTCTCTGCTTGCATTTCTTTTTCTCATCTTCCACTTTTGGTTTTGGTGCTACCATTCAATGTTAATTATTTATTACCTTCTTTGCTTATTTTAGGACACCATTCAGAGTGCAGCAGGGTATTCTCAAGCAGGCTCAGAACCACTCGACTCCACATCACATGTATCTTACTAAGCACCAAGGTATGAGCTATTCGAATTCATTGTTAAACATTAAAGTGCATTTCTGGACGGGTTTTATTATATTTGTGTTATAAAAGTTGAGAGCCTGAAAATAATTTATCAGTTTTCCAGATTGTTTCCTCAATATTTGAAGATAAGCATGCCTTTTATCATTCAGCTCTTAGAAATATAGTTTTTACTTCAGGTCATGATTGTAGAAGAATTACCAATCAAGCAGGTAGATTCAATCAGATGGTCAATTAGGTTACGTTTCTTTGGATATATTCTATGTGCATGTTTGGGAAGTAATGAAATTAAAATCTAAGTGATTATAAGCCTCTTACGGAATGTGTGAATAATAAGTGATAGTAATTGTTGGTCCTATGAAATGTTTGGAGAAAAAGTATGTTTGATCAGTTTAGATTATAATTTAATGACTTTGCAAACAAGCACATAATGGTTAAGGTAGCAGTTCAAGTGTTTTGACCACAAAAGTGATTTAAAAGCTTGGATTAGAGAACTTTTAAATCAGAATGCAGTTATCTTTCAGGTAAATTGTTACTGGAAGTCCCTAACCTCTTGCATAAGTTGGCACTTGATCCCAACTAATTTTTCTTGGTATTTGGGTCACCGCTAATGGGGTCCATAGTGATTTGCATGACATATAGTTTGAGGGTTAACATGTATAAACAAAAGTAATATCAGTGAAACAAAAAGAGAAATGGGAAAAGGAAAATAAGGAAAAGAAAAGAGTACATCTTCTTTCTCTACTTACATTGATCCAAGAAAAGGATCGAAACAAAGTACTAATGATAATACTACATATTTTATTGAGCACTGCACAACTACTTCTTTTTCCCTTTATTTTAGCTCAAAAATTCGAGATTAATCAGCTAGCCATATTTAATATTTCTTGTCACTACAGTAACCAGAGAAAATGATAAGCTCAATTTTTGGCAGGAAGACAGTGACTTGCCATGATATATCTGAGGGGACAGTGGCTGAGAGTGAGAGTGGGGGTGGGGGGGGGGGGAATATTTCCATTTTTTCCTTCTTTATTTTTTTTCTTTTCTTTTCTTTTGAAATGAGCGGAAGGAGGAGTGAAAAAAGGATTCGTGTAATCCAAATATATTTAGGAAATAGGCTTGGCCTCCTTTTGGCAAAATTCATAATGGTTTATAAAGAAGATTGTAGTAGGTCCTACGAAATGTGCGGATAATAATGATTAACAGTTATGGATGCCAAATATATTTAGGAAATAGGCTTGGCCTCCTTTTGGCAAAATCCATAATGGTTTATAAAGAAGTATAGTAGTAGGTCCGACAAAATGTGCATATAATAATGATTAACAATGATGAATGTATTATTGAAATTCATATTTGATTTTGAATGAATTCCTAAACCATTCGTAAATTTGTATCTAGAGGCTTAGTATGTAGTTCCTTTTCCTTTGTATGCCCCTCAAACATGTCAAGTGCAAATTATGTGACTGTTCAATGGTTTTTGGACGGAATTTTTCTTTGGCATCCAAGTGCTAGAAGTATTAAAGAATGGGGACCTAAACCATACTTAGGCAAGGCTACCTCTGGTGCCAATTTGCCCATCTTTTATGGATAAAGTTACTTGTACATCACATTTTTACATCATCCTTGTTGGCAAGATTTGATTGGTGAAAATACTGTTTTTTAAAATCTATCAAATGGTGTGTTGCCATGTGGCGGAGTGTAAAACTTGGTGTATACTATGATGTACACCAAGCATGATTTATCTTTTATTTCTTTTTTTCCCGACTCCTGATGCACTAATCTTGTGTTTATCGATAAATAGTTTAGTTGTCCCAAGTCAAATGTGAGCAAAGGATTTTATCAGGCTTATCATTATTTTGGATGCAGATTCAGATCTAATGAAACATATGCCGCCCTATTCGTAGTTACCATTACACATGGATGGGCCTGGGCGATAGTTATGATTCAATGTGCAGTCGACTAAGTGACAGACGAGGTGCCTGTCCAAAAATAATGGAAAACAAAGAGAAAATGAAGACTTTATACTTCAAGAGAATAAGGATGAAGCTCATTTCAGCTTATAGCTCTCTCCTCTGTCCAGATTTTTTCTTTTTCCCCATGTATTAATGTACTGTATACAGTATTGATTGTACGTACTCGCATATATCGAGCTATAACCTGTCGTCACTTGGGTAATTGCCAACGTGTTTGGACCAAAATTGGTGCCATAGCTGTTGGTTAGTGCCTCAGAGGGTGGCTGCGATATGTCGTTAATTAATTATGGGAAATAAATGAGATATTTTACACCGTGCAATTTAACCCTCCAACCCGGCACTTAAAACAATCAATGTTTATTATGCAACATTAGATTCTTACTACTCTACCACGCTAACAGAGTCTTGGCACTAAAACCCATATAATTTTGAATATCACTGCAACATTTCTGGCATCCTGCTTTAGAAATGGATTTTCACAGGAAAGGTCCTGCAGCAATGTGTATCGCCTACTTGGTATCACTGTAACACAACCTATGCCAAGATTGGGATTGAAAGGCTAGTTGATCCCCAAGTTTGCTAGAATAAGTTGACATCTGTTTTCTTAGGGTGGCGATGGCCGAGATATTTGTCTATCCATTTATCGTGTTTCCCTATTTGTTTTGCCAAGAAACAGGACCGATACAGATTATAGCAGGGGTGGTCATTTTGGATTTTGCTATGGGTACAAAAGAGACATGCTGGATGTCCAGGTGCCTATTTGGCGCCCCCCTATTGGGGGGTTGCCTGTCACTGTCAGACGACCCTCAAATAGGGGGGCGCCAAATAGGCGGGCCTGGACGTCCAGTTTTATTGGGGTACAAAAAATCACTACAGAACCTCTACAGAATTTTAAATGTGATGATGTGGCATGGCCCTAAAAAAAAAAATGAAAAAGAAACCCACTACAGAAATTTGCCCCACAATTTGCCCTATTTTCTCTCTTCCATTTCAACCATTTTGTTTCTTCCATTTCTCCCAAATCATCGTCCACTTTCCGGTCATGCACTCACCGTCACAAAAGACCAGCGACGAAGAAGCTGATACTACGTTGGAGTCCGCCGTTCAATCATAGTCACTCATCTCCATCCACAAGAACAATCGACTTGCGAACAATCCCTAACGATGCAAAACTTCACGTGATAGAAATAGATGGTTGAAAATGTTGGTGAAAAAAAAATTGATAGACCATCATCGTCCTCAATCTCATCCATGATCTGCAGCTTTGGTATACCATGTTTTTTTTCCAAACATCTTGAAATAAGAAAACTATAGATGAGTTTCAACTCCAATTTGTGAAGTGAGGGCAGCTAAGTGGGGGAAGAGAGTGAGAAGTTGAAAATGAAAAAGAAATTGATTGCCTAGCCAATTTATTTGTATTAAGGAATACAACAAACTGAATTCTCTTTATCCACCGGTCGAAGTTGCACCGTAGATGAATTGAATATTGATTGCCCAGCCTATTTACCCAGTGGTCGGAGTTGCGCCGGTCAGTCTTTCTATTTACCTACCGGTCGAAGTTGCGTCGGATATGAATTGAAAATTAGTGGTGGGTTTTGTAGTGGCACGCAAATTGGTTTTTGCTATGGTGGAATGAAATCCAACTCCGGATATGAATTGAAAATTAGTGGTGGGTTTTGTAGTGGCACGCAAATTGGTTTTTGCTATGGTGGAATGAAATCCAACTCCCCTGACCAGTCTTTCTATTTACCCATGAGTCGGAGTTACACTGGAGATGGAGCGAAGATTAGTGGTGCAATATTCATTGGTGGGACTTGACGAAAGGTAGGGGGAAATGGTGGTATGAAATCCCATTTCCAGTTTTTTGGTTTCCAGAGATAGTGTTTCCTATTTTCTTTTTTTTTTTCTTTTTTTAAATTAAGCAGTGCCACATCATCAAATTTAAAATCCTGTACTGGTTCTGTAATGGGTATTTTGTACCCATAGCAAAATTCGGTCATTTTTTGGCATTATTTTATTCTACATGAGACCCACTATGTCTTTTGTGAAATAATTTCTGTACAACTGGAATTACCATATTATAATCCAAATTGGAATTTGCTAGATGTACATAGACTTGTAATGGACACTCGACACTTCATCATTGGCTGAGGCGTTGGTGGGCCCCGACGCGGCAGGCGCCTCGGTGCCGAGACGTCAAGTATCCATAATGGACACCCCGATGTACAAGCCTATGTACATGTAGAATGGTCCATCCAAATTTGTGGTAGCATCAGGAGCTGAACCAGATGAAACTGAAGTTGTGTCTGTTTTGAATCTCAATTGTTTTTGGCGCGAGAGGTGTTTTCCGGAGAATTAAAATAAATAAGCTCACAATAAGAGGGAATGATGTTGAAACCCTTGATGTGATGGTTGCAAGAGGAAAAATAAAAATAAAAAAATCAACGCAATTATTTAAAAGCAGTTCTGAGGTGAGTAGGTGATGAAGAGTGAAGGACTTTATTTTTTATTTTATTTTATTTTTTATGGCGTTTCTCTTCCTCCAGCCAATCCAAAGGAAAAGTTCTTAACATTGGAAATAACAAGCTAGAGAGGGCAGTGAGATGTCCATACCCGTAATCAAACTAATGGATTGTCGTATTTCAGGGAATTTGCATTCTGAATATATAGTAGCTCATTCTGTCTCCATCTTAAAAGTAATTCAGAAATTACTGATGTTGACCCTGGAAATTGGTCTTTCCACGTGGTCAACTGAAAGCTACTCCACGTATTCCTCCTTGCTCACAATCAACGAATAGTCAGGCGCACACGGCTGGAACCAGCGAGGGTGGCGGCGGCCGTATACACTCCGACGGTCAAGTCAGGTTTGGGTGATCAGAACAGTACCCAGGGACTATGCAAATCAACAATAAAGGGGGAGGAAAAAATATATAAACTTGCTATGGAATGCTATGTAGTAAGAGTTTCATTACCTTTGCCTCTTGCTAAACTTTGAGTATTTATAGATGGTATGAACCGTTGGATGTGGAACGCGTGTATACATCTGATGGTATGAAGCATCTGCTCATAGGCGTCAATCAGCCGCGTTTGTAGAGTGGGCGGACAATTTGTTTCTTCTAAGTTGAATTGACATAAAGTTGATAAGTCACATCAACTAGCCTCATGGAGACGTCAAATCAATTTAAGTCTTAGGTGCAGGACAAATCTCAAATTGGCGGCGGATCTTCTAACCGGGGTCCACTTGATCTCGACCTCGGAGGTGAGATGCTTTGGCAGATCAGTAGTAGGAATCGCTATATCACTTCGGAGAAGCTTCGGAAGGGTCGTTTTCAGGTCGGAATATGTGGTGCTGCGCGGGGTCCACTCGATCTCGACCTCGGAGGCGAGATGACACTTCGAGATATGAGGCGTGTAGAATCGGAGCATAACAGTGGTCCCCCAAGTCCGGGGATGAATATTTATATCATTCGTGGACTTGCTTTCCTGACTGGACCGCAAGTCACGGGAGTTTTGGGGGTTGATCTATTGCAGCAATCGAGGTTATGATAACAGACAGACGTGCCAAAGTTTCGTTATTGTGCGTAGCGTACGAGGCGGTCAACCAGCATGGAACGTCGTGTTAGGTGCATCGAAGCTTCGCGAATATGGTGCGCTGACCCCACAGACCGACGCGTTGGGAGATGGCTGAAACTTTGTAAAGCATGGGAGGAAATGCGGCGTCCGAGGCGATGACCCAAAAGGGCTTTCGCGTCAGGTGCGTCCAAACTTTGTAAAGTTGAAGGAGGAGCTCATCTGCCACCGGTGCGCTGACCTAAAAGGTCGACGCGTTGGGAGGTGGCTGAAACTTTGTAAAGTATGGGAGGAAACGCAGCGTCCGAGGCGATGACCCAAAAGGGCCTTCGCGTCAGGTGCGTCCAAACTTTGTAAAGTTGAAGGAGGAGCTCATCTGCCACCGGTGCGCTGACCTAAAAGGTCGACGCGTTGGGAGGTGGCTGAAACTTTGTAAAGCAGGGAAGGAAACGCAGCGTCCGAGGTGATGACCCAAAAGGGCTTTCGCGTCAGGTGCGTCCAAACTTTGTAAAGTTGAAGGAGGAGCTCATCAGCCACTGGTGCGCTGACCCAAAAGGTCGACGCGTTGTGAGATGGCTGAAACTTTGTAAAGCATGGGAGGAGACGCAGCGTCCGAGGCGATGACCCAATAGGGCCTTCGCGTCAGGTGCGTCCAAACTTTGTAAAGTTGGAGGAGGAGCTCAATCCGAGGCGACTCAAACGTCAAATGATTTGACAATTGTTGCGTATTTTCAAGGTGACAGTTAGGTGCCATGCCCATTCTCCTAAAAGGCTGCTGCGGCTACTAATTATTATTGACGACTGGTTGTAACCGAGGTGACGCGTTTCAAACAAGCGTGAAAGTCACAGCGACATCTTGGGCGTAGATCAAATCTGGCATTTCATTTCAACGGCCTAGATTGAGGATGCGATGAATGGCTTAGATTGATCGCATTTGAATTCAACGGTGGAGATCGAATTGTTTTTCTATAAAAGGAGGACTCTGGGGTTTTCTCATGCTTTCTACCCTTGCAAAACTAAGATTATACTTTGCTCTCAAATTTTTGGCGATTTTCGAAGTTTTGCAAGCAATTTCGGCGAGAAAAACTAGACTTCCGGCAACCTTACACTATTTTCAACTAGGAAAACCTCCAAACCCGTAAGTTTCAGCACCTATTTAGGCTTTTAAATTTTTAAAGAATGGCCTCAGAGGGGAGCTCTGGTTCGGGGAGGGGTTTAGAAATAGTGAGGATGGACGAGCCCATTGTGGCGACCTCCTCAGAAATAGCCGAGGCAATAATTGGGGGGAAGAACATATGGAAACGACCGGATAGCCCACCAGATACCTATGTGCATTGGGGGGCGTCGGACTACCCATCAAAATTAAGGGAGGCCGACCTGGGGAGACTTAGGACAGAGTATAGGATCCCTGACAGCGTAGATTTGATCCTCCCCGGGCCGAAAGAGAGAGCCTGCTACCCTAGGCTAGGCTGTGTGGCCATTAGTGAGGCGATCCTTAGGGTCGGACTTAGGCTGCCTGTTCACCCATTCTTTAGGTTGGTGCTTAGATCCTATGGGCTAGCCCCGACGCAGCTCAATCTGAACTCCTGGAGCCAGATGGTGGGCTCCTGGATATTGTGGAAAAAGGCATCATTAAGGGTGGAGATGCCCCTTTCCGTTTTCCAGACCCTCTATATTCCCAAGGTTACCGCCGGGGGGATAAGACTCGGGGGTGGTATTAACTTACGTCATGAGGTTCCCAAACTCCATTCGTGGTCGATCTGCCGAGCTCCATCAAAGAATGGAAGAGCTCATGGTGCTGGGCAGCAGGGCGATGGGACACGATGGAGGGGGACCCCCTGGCGCCTCTTACAGTTCCAATGAAGTTTTCAACACTTAGTGAGTATAGTAGTAGTTGCTTCTTTTATTTCTCTTCGGTTCGAATTGTGTCTAACAGTTATGTTTCCTTTGTAGGTTCTCTTCCTCGGTATGAGCTGTCAACAGAGGACTTCGACACCATCTGTGTCATTTATCAGCTGTCTTAAAAGAAGAGGTCCTACTACAAGCTGATCCGAAAGAACATCCATTTTATTACTCACAATTTAATGGCATTTCAAGGTAATAGGACCGAAGTCTTTACTTTTTATTCCGAACTCCCAAGACTTGTACTAATTTCTTATTTGCTTCTTTGCAGACAACTTCAACAAGAAGCTACCAGTGCGCCCCGACTTCAAGACCATCCAGAAGATGATGGCTGAGGCACGGGCGTTGAAGGCCTCCTCCTCCTCGTACAAAAAAGCAAATAGAGGAGTTGGTGGAGGCTAGTAAGAGGCTCCAGCCTCCGACGGAGGAGGAAGTACCGAAGGACCCGGAGGTTGACCTCCGAAGGAAGGGCAAGAAGAGTGTCGCCCCTCCTAGACGCCCAGCTGTGGCGAGGCCACCCCCAGCTTTGAGGCAGACCACAATTTCCACGGGGGTGCCCTCCCAGAGAGAAGGCCCACTCCAACTGAGCCTGTCGCTGCCCCGGGCACAACACCCCTTGCTGCAGTGCCCATTGATCAAGCTCCGGGGCAGCAGAAGAGAAAAAGGCCCCGTCCTTCTAAGGAGGTCGACTTTCTGGGCACCAATCCTGAGGAGCTCGTAAGGGAGGTGTTGGAGACTCTTCCTCCCGAAACAGTTACGGTGGTGGTGGTACACAATAAATACTGGACGGAAGAGTGGAGGGACCACACTGCCTCCTGCACGGCTGAGGATCTGGTGACCGCGGACAGCGCCTGTGTGGCTCGGGCCCTAAGCACAAGCATCCAGCTTGAGGGCTTGGTGAAGGATCTGAACTCTAAGAGGGAAGATCTCGCCAAGTGCCTCGAGGAGGCGATGCATTATGGGGATGCCGTGCGGGTGGCTTAGGCCAAAGCCACAAAGGCAGAGGAGGGAAAGAAAGCTGCTGAGGCCCAGCTTACTGTCGCGCAAGCAGAAGTAGAGCGGCTGAAGAAAGAGCTGTATGAGGTGGAATGCCAAGTGGCTGCTGTGACTCAGCGACTTGATCACGCTAATGAGCACCACAAGCTCGCCACCGATGCTCTAGAGGCCTCCAACAAAGAAAAGGCAGAGCTGAGGCAGCAGACAGAGGCCCAATCAGAAGAGATTGCCTCTTTGAAGGAGGAATTGAAGTCTGCGGGGAGGTGGCAGTCCAGAACTTTATTGACCACTTCGAAGACCATCCCTTGTACGATGACTTCGCCAACTTCTGGGCCTCATATAGTGCCCAAAGCTTACTGGATCGACTGAAGGAGGTGCATCCCACTCTAAACATCTCTTCATTGGAGGCAGAGTTTGGGGAGCCAACTGGAGGTCGGCCTGATAGGGTTGTCGAGGAGGCTCCGGAGGCCCCGGAGGTGGCCAATGCTGAAGTCCCTCCAACAGATTAGGGTTATCTTGTAATGGCTTTGGCCCCACTGTACTTAAATTTATGAAATGAAATGAAAATTTTCGTTAAGTATTTGGGCTTCTACTTCTTTGTATTTTCTCTGTTTATACTTGTATGAACGACAAACGTCAGACTAATTGCCTCGCGACAATAACTAGTTAATAACTATGGACCGGATCGCTCAAGTTAACATAAGTTCAAATACTTAAGCGAGTATGAAGCGACTCTTAATGCCAACTTGTTAATAATCTGAGATCAGACCAATTAAGCAAACGTGAAGAGCTGCTTGATGTTAATCAGCTAATAATTGACGATCGGATCGCTTAAATGAACCTTCTGAAGTACTGAGGAAACTATTCACTAACTGATGTGGCTTGGAACTGAAAATTCATTACTAAGATGAATTACACCACCCTTTACAAAGGCGATTCCATCACTTAGGAAATTTTACAACTGGGATCAGATCAGGACAATTGATTCACTATAACATATTGAGATCGGATCGGAACACAGTCTCATTATTGATAGTACTTCCTCAAGTGTTCGATGTTCCACTTATGAGGTAGCGCCCTTCCTGACATATCTTCGACTTCGAAGGTACCAGGTCGGGATTCCCATCGGATGCGGTAAGGGCCTACCCAGTTTGGGCCGAACACTCCTGACCTGGTTGGTTTTGAAGATTGGAAAACTCTTCTAAGGACGAGGTCGCCCAAGCGGAGAGTTCTGTTTCTGACCTTGGAGTTGTAATAACGGGTCATCTTTTGATGATATTTTGCCAAGGTCATTTGGGAGGCATCTCTCTTTTCCTCAAGGAGGTGTAGTTCGCTTATTCGGGTCTCATCGTTGCTGATCTCATTGAAATGTATCCATTGCCTCGGCTCCGTAGGTCATGGAAAATGGGGTTTCACCGGTTGCAGTCCGGCAAGTAGTCCTGATAGCCCAGAGGACGTGGGGGAGTTCGTCAACCCAAGCCCCTTTTGAGGTATCCAGTTTCCTTTTCAGGGTGTGCTTGATAGTCTTGTTCACTATTTCAACTTGCCCATTCGCCTGAGGGTGATGAGGTGTCGAGAAGTCCTTCTTTATGCCCAATTCGTCGCATAAGTCTCGCATCTTCCTATTGTCGAACTGCCGTCCGTTATCAGAGACTAAGGAGTGGGGGATACCGAATCTACAAATGATGTTTTTCCAAACAAACTTGGTAGCATTAGCCTCAGTAATTCAGGCAAAGGGTTCTGCCTCGACCCACTTAGTGAAGTAGTCAATGGCGACAATAGCGAAAGTTGCGCTTTCTCTCCCTTTTGGGAGTGGACCAATGAAGTCAATGCCCCACTTGGCGAATGGCCAAGGGCTGGTTACTACAGAGAGGCTCTGAGCAGGCTGCCTTTATATGTTCGAGAAGCGCTGGCACTTGTCACATTTCTGGACAAATTGGCAAGCATCCCTTTTCAGGGTTGGCCAGAAGTAGCCTTGACGGAGAATCTTGTGTGCCAGAGCCGTTCCTCCGGAGTGATTTCCACAGATTCCTCCATGTATTTCTCTGAGTATGTATGTGGCCTCTTCGCTGCCTACACATCGAAGAAGGGGTGAAGCTAAGCCTCTCTTGTAAAGGATGTCTTCTTGCAGGACGAAGTGTGCAGCCCTTCTCCTTAATTTCCTCGCCTCGCCTTTGGAAGCAGGCAGTGTTTGCTCCTTCAGGTACGCGATGATGGCTGCATCCAAAATGGAGTGCCTTCTATCCACAGTACCTCTTCGCCTTCGGAGGTGGAGGGCTTTGATAAGTGCTCGATGGGGACGATGTTTAGCAGCTCTGAGTCCATGCTGCTGGCTAATTTTGAGAGGGTATCTGCATGTGCATTTTCTAGACGAGGGACTTGAGTCAGTTCGAACCTTTCAAAATGGAGAATTATGTCCAGAACCAACTTCAAGTACGCAAGCATGTTACCATCTTTGGATGCGAAATTCCCATTTACCTGATTTACTATGAGCTGAAAGTCACTGCTCGCTAGGAGCTTCCTGACCCGCATTTCCTTAGCGAGCCTTAGACCTGCCAGAAGGGCCTCGTATTCAGCTGCGTTGTTCGAGGCTTTGAAGCCGAACCTTACTGCACAATTTAGCTTATGGCCTTTCGGGCTCTCCAACACGATCCCTGCCCCTGCGCCAGCCTCTCCTGAGAACCCATCTACGAATAGTTTCCATGTGGGGGGCTCGGCTGGTTTCATTATCGCCTCCATTTCTGGGGCTTTGGTAAACTCAACCATAAAATCAGCAAGGGCCTGGCCCTTGACGGCGTGTCGAGGTTGGAACTTAGATCGAACTCGCTGAGCTAGATAGCCCATTTCAGCAGGCATCCTGACGCGTCTGTTTTCTGCATTACCTGCTTTAAAGGGAAATTGGTGAGACCTTGTATTGAGTGGGCTTGGAAATATGGCCTCAGCTTTCTTGAGGCCGTGATAAGTGCGAGTGCCAATTTTTCCATATCTGGGTAGCGTGTTTCAGCTGGGAGAAGTGCTTTGCTGATGTAGTACACTAGAAATTGACCCTCATTTTCTTCCTTGATTAGGACTGTGCTGACTGCCACGTTCGAAACTGCTAGATACAGTAATAGAGATTCATCCGGTTGGGGTTTCGACAAGAGGGGCACTTCCCCAAGGTGCTTCTTCAGAGCTTCGAAGGCTTCTTCGCACTCCGAAGTCCATTGGAATTTCTTTCCTTACTTCAGTACATTGAAGAAAGGCAAGCTTTTATCAGTAGCTCTGGAGATGAAGCGGCTGAGTGCGGCTATCCGACCATTGAGACTTTGGACCTCCTTCGGTTTCTGAGGTGACCTCATTTCTAGTAAGGCCGTTACTTTCACCAGATTTGCCTCAATTCCTCTCTGATTTACAAAATATCCCAAGAACTGGCCTGATGCCACTCCAAAGGTGCACTTGAGGGGGTTCAATTTCATATTATACTTTCTAAGTATCTGAAAGGTTTGGTCGATGTGACCCATGTGTTCGGTTGCCTGGAGGCTTTTCACCAACATGTCGTCTACGTAGACCTCCATGGTTTTGCCAATGAGTTCGACAAACATCATGTTGACTAACCTCTGGTATGTGGCCCCGTCATTTTTCAATCCGAAGGGCATAACTTTGTAGCAATAGAGGCCCCTGTCCGTAATGAATGATGTATCTTCCTCGTCAGGTCGGAACATGGGTATCTGGTTGTACCCTGAGTATGCATCCATAAAACTCAGTAGTTCATGCCCAGCAGTAGAGTCCACAAGTTGATCAATTCTTGGAAGTGGGAAGCTATCTTTGGGGCACGCCTTATTTAGGTTTGTGAAGTCCACGCATACCCTCCACTTTCCGCTGGACTTTTTCACCAGAACCGAGTTGGATATCCACCTCGGATAGATGACCTCTCTGATGAAACCACTGTGGCTATGTTTTCTTACTTCGTGTTTCAGTGCCTCGTACTGTTTCGAGTTTAGGGCACGCCTCTTCTGTCTATGGAGGGCATAGGAGGGGTTGATGTTAAAGTGATGGCAACTGATCCTAGGACCTATTCCCACCATATCTTCATGTTTCCATGCGAAGACATCCAGGTTCCCTTTCAGGAAACGTATCATCTCAGTTTTTGCTTCAGGTAATAATGACTTCCCTATACGCAAGACCTGACTGGGGTCTTCGGGTTGACGGGGAAAGTTTCCAATTCTTCCATGGGGGTCGCATTTGGTTCATAATCAATTATTCGGGGGTCTAACTCATCAAGAGGGTGTCCTTGTTCAGGGGCCTCTTCCATGTCGACGTCTCCCTCTTGTTCAGAGGTATGCCTTTGTTCAGGGGCGTCGAACATTTCCACGTCCGTACCGACTTCAGCGGGTACCTCAGCTAGGATTACATTAACAGTTCGGGGCTCGGACTTGCGCAACGAGTTTAGGTAGCATGCCCTGGAGCCCATCTGATCGCCTCGGACTGTTGCAATCCCATGTTCGATTGAAAATTTCATGCACAAATAGTGAATGGACGTCACAGCCCAAAGATCTTTCAGAGCGGGTCTACCCAATACTCCATGATAAGCCGATCTATGATCTACCACCAGAAATTCCATGAAATGCTGGGCTTCTAGGGGTGCCGAACCCATTTCGACAGGCAGGGTGATTCGCCCTCGTGGGATGATGATGTCCCTAGTGAATCCGAATAGTGGGTCGGTCATGGGGATCAGCCCATATTTAATTTGCATTTTGTCAAAAGTGGAGCCGAACAGTATGTTCATGGAACTGCCATTGTCAACGAGCATGCATTTTAATTCGTTTCTAGCTACTATGGCTCTTACAACCAAAGCATCGCAATGGGGGTGGTGAACTCCCTCTGAGTCTTCCTGGGAGAAGGTGATCGGGGCCATCTTGTTTGCTGATTTTGATTCGTTAACAATGTAAGTAATCATCGGGGGATCCTTTGCTTCTCTTGTATAGTTTCTCTGGGCATTCCTGGTGTTGCCACCGACGTGGGGTCCCCCAATGATAGTATCGATTTCCCTGATGACCTGGCCTCCCGAAAATTGGGCTTGGTTTCCCTGTCTGGATTGGTCTCGGTTCCTCGATTCTCTTCTCCGAGGAGATTGTTCCTGGTGACCTTTCCTTCCCCTCCTCGGGGAGGTGGATCTACGAGGGTGTTCGTTTCTGCTGGAAGTGTGAGGGTTGCTTCGATCAGGGCGCGATTGGCATCACGACACTCACTAGTGTCATGTCCATATAGTTGATGGAATGTACAAAACTTTGCTCCTGCTAAGGGTCTGTTTGGCCTCCTTTTCTTCTCCTTATTGTTATCAGTTCTCTCAGATGGTCCCGCTTCAGCAGGGGCATTATCATATGCCAGCACCGGCACTACATTCAATGTGACAGAAGCTAGGGCCTATCCGGATGTGGGAGCTATGGTATGTCCTGCTTGGGTCCATTGCTGAGTAACAAAGTGTGCTACGGGGCCTCGACCTACCTGCCTCTGAGGAGGAGGGAGTCCCTGCGCGGTACGGTTGCGATGATCAATCATTTCTTCACTAATAATTTCCACTCTCATCATTTCCACAATCTCGTCATATGTGGAGGGATTCTTCTTGCGCACGTCCCTCCAGAACAAAGTGTTCATGTTGAGCCCACCTTTCAGGGCTGAAAGGGCTTCCCTGTCAGTGATCTGTTCGCAGTAAGTAATTTCATCTGTAAACCTGGCGAGATAGCTTTTCAGCGTCTCCCCAGGGGCCTGCCTTATGTCTTGCAAGCGTTGAATTGGTGCCTCTCCTTCCCTGCGTGAGAGGTACTGGTTTAAAAATGCTTTCTTCAAGTCTGGCCAACTTCTGATGCTTAGGGGAGAAAGCCTGCTGTACCATACCTCGGTGGCTCCGCCTAGTGTTAAATGGAAGGCTCTACATTTTAGAGCAGGCGAGGCTCCCCTAAGGCTCATTTTTGTCATATACTTTGTGAGGTGCTTCTCCGGATCCCCCTTTCCCTCATACTTGGGGATCTTAGGGGGCATGAAATTAGCTAGCATTGGGAAGCTTCGAATCTCCCTTGAGAAAGGGAGGTTATCATCATCATCGTCAATCTCATAAGATCGACAGGGCTCATCTGACCCTTCATCATCTTGGATGTTCTGGGGAGGTGGAGGTGCTTCTCCTCGACTCTCCCAATCGACTAAGTTCCTCATCCCTCTCTTATTTCTAGGAGGAAGAGGGAGAACATGTTCTTGTTCGTGATCCGGACGAACTGATCCTCTTGCTGGGCGGACCCTATTGCTAGGATCCTCCCCTATCCGGTCGAAGACGCTTACCGACCTTTGGTCGTCGTATTCTTGAGGGAAATTGTTCCCCAAGCGTGGTTCTGATGGCTGACTCCCTTGCACATATGATGTTGCTTCGGCGTTCATCTCCTTTTCGAGGGGACATTCTGTGTGCCGGCTCATGTGGCCTCGAGAGTGAGATAAAGGGATTTCCTGCACCGGATAAGATCTTTGGGGCCTTTGATAGCTCTGGTGACCCTGGGCTTGCATGAGGAGTTCCTGCATCGCCATATTCTGAGCTGCTATGTCTCTCATACCCGCAGCTATCTGAGCCATTTCTTCAGTGAGTATGGCTGTTCTTCCGCCTCGGCGACGCCGGTGATACGGTCTCTGATGAGTAACATTGTTATGGAGTACCTCTTCTTCAGAGGCCTCTCTCATGGGGTTGTCGTCTTCATGGCTGTAGCTCATCCTACCTCTTTTTTCAAGGGTAGTGAGAACTTGGATTGTAACTCGATTTTGTTCTTTTTCAAGAATGCCCCCTTTTCAGGGTTAGTCGCTGGTTTTCCGGTACCTTCTCCGATGGAGAACGCAAAACTTCGAATGGGGAGTGGTTCCCATAGACGGTGCCAATCTGTTGACCCCGAAAATTGGTCCTTCCACGTGGCCAACTGAAAGCTACTCCACGTATTCCTCCCCGCGCACAATCAGCGAATAGTTAGGCGCACACGGCCGGAACCAGCAGGGGTGGTGGCGACCGTATACACTCCGATGGTCAAGTCAGGTTTGGGTGATCGGAACAGTACCCAAAGGCTATGCAAATCAACAATAAAGGGGAATGAGAAAATATATAAACTTGTTATGGAGTGCTATGTAGTAAGAGTTTCATTACCTTTGCCTCTTGCCAAACTTTGGGTATTTATAGGTGGTATGAACCGTTGGATGTGGAACGCGTGTATACATCTGACGATATGAAGCATCTGCTCATAGGCGTCAATCAGCCGCGTTTGTAGAGTGGGCGGACAGTTTGTTTCTTCTGAGTTGAATTGACATAAAGTTGATAAGTCACATCAACTAGCCCCATGGAGACGTCAAATCAATTTAAGCCTTAGGTGCAGGACAAATCTCAAATTGGCGATGGATTTTCTAACCAGGGTCCACTTGATCTCGACCTCGGAGGTGAGACGTTTCGGCAGATCAGTAGTAGGAATCGCTATATCACTTCGGAGAAGTTTCGGAAGGGTCGTTTTCAGGTCGGAATATGTGGTGCTGCACGGGGTCCACTTGATCTCGACCTCGGAGGTGAGATGACACTTTGGGATCCGCGGCGTGTAGAATCTGAGCATAACAACTGATGTTACATTACATGAAATATTCGAGCTATACATTTTTTTCCTAATTTTATGTTTACTCCATCAATTTCAATATCAAATAGCTTTCCCTGGCCAGATAAAGTGCACAAGTATCGTTTGTTAGAATATATATTATGAGACCTCGACCTGTGTACGAAGTAATTTTTGTAAGTTGGCCATTACATATTGAACATTATTATCTGGATTTTACGAAATTGTCCATAGAAATTCGATGTACAAAATATATTAGCAAAAAGACAGGATTAAAATACTGTGTCATTCAAGAAAAAGTAGAACTACAACGGTCAAATATGGTATGTGTCCGCACTTAAATGTAAAGAGTTGAGAGCGGCGAATCACCCTTGTACGTGAATATTGACACATTTCAAAATCAGGTTGTGCATCCCGATCCTTCATAAAATGTAGGAATATATTGTCATAATTAACATTAATTCGTGATAAACAATGAGATATAACTGAAAACACATTAATTTAATTCATTCAAAAATCAAACAACACAGCCAACATTTACAAACAAAATATAACCCAAAGAACACTCGAAAATAAAAAATTTCATCAACAAAGGAAAATATTTCAAACTCCATATAGAAAAATGAAATAATATGAAAATTATTTCAATATCAAATCGAATGACATATAATATCAGTGTTGCAATATAAGAAGAAGAAATCAACTCGCAGAAATATAAATTCATGCATATTGTAATGAAAAGTTTGTACCTTTTAGTGAGAACTGTGGGTAGTTTTGAAGGTCCTATCTAATAATATCTGACACATCCCGTCCCGTGTAACTCTATTAGATCCGGACATGGCATGCGCCAATGATGGATACCAACTAAAAGTCGGACCCACCATCAAAGCTACTACAAGTATAATATATTACTTTTTATACATAATTTTTCTAACAGAATTTTGACATTATCTCCCTTATAAACAGGACTAACCAACCTGTGATCAATTTCACATCAATCCCAAACAATAACACAACACAATAAAGATAAGCCGAAACCTCAACTTTTACCAAGAAATAAAATGAAATATACATTTGGATACAAAATATATAGTGAGCCCCATAACTATCTACAAGTGATGCAAAATCAGATCTAGACATGAACATGCATCCTCAAACACTGACTACATGTTCTATGAAATGAGTCATACTAACAAACTCTGTTGTGTGGCACTGACTCCAAAATTAAGGCTCAACTCCAAAAGATGCCCAGATACTCAACTGCTACTTAATAATGAAAAACATTGAAAAATATATGAGTTGATAACTCAATAAGTGGAGAAGTTCAAAATAAATATAATTTTTCATGTATACATTTTTATTGAAAATCAAATTCATATCATTTTATAATTCACAAGCTACCATCATGTAATTGTAGCCAAAAAGTAAAATATTCACGTAAGGTCATAAAATATCATTTTAAAATCATGATATGAGCATAAGATGGTAATTATGCTATAATCTAATCACATCAAATGTACTGGAAAATTCACCAAAAATGTACCCTCTGATTAAAATCTGTAATCCGCCCCTCGAGCTAAGAACTTTCTCCACGGGCCTTTGGCCCCTCCGTGAATGAAAGTCGGTCTCAAAAACCTCTGGTAATCAATTCTAGAACACGGTCAAAACCCCTCAGTGAATTATATGTACATGGTCGAGACCCCTTCATCCCCGATCCATGACCCATTAGTGTAGTATACAACACAGTCAAAGCTCCTCGGTGAATTAGAAGAAATATATAATCACGGGTACTTTTCTGGTCGATCTCAAAATCACATCTCATATTCTAATTCACAATGTATAATATACAATCTTTGAAATTCCACATGTATCATAATAAAAGATATTTCTATAATGACCATGTAATTCAAACATATAATTGCATATAATTGCACATACTTTAACAATATACTTAATTTATAAATACTTTAAAAATATTTATATTTTTCAACTCACAGAACTATGTACGCCAAAATCAACTCGGTCGGTAAACTGTCCCAATATCCGTATCGCCGCCTGAAATATAATATAATTTTTAAATCAATAATTAACTATTTTAAGTAATTTCAATAATTAAATAGGTGATACCCAAACTTAATTATTTTACGTTTAGGCGATTTCTAAAGTCTTTTTAATTACTAAAACTAATTTTTCTTTCATTTTACTCAATTTCATAGTTTATTATATTTATTCTCTTCAATAAAATTGAATTTAATCTAACAATCTAATAATTATAAAATCAAACATAACCTTTCAATAAGTAACTTTTTACTTACCTTTCAAAATTGAAAAATTCAAGTCTAATAGTATAACCCACTTAATTCCTAACGCATTGGCGTCTTTTCCTTCTTTTTTCCTTTCTCTTTTCCTTCTTTTTTCCTTTCTCTTTTCTGTCTTCTTCAGTCTTTTTGGTTTGTTTCCTTCTTATGTGTGTTTTAAATTGGTTTTGGGTCCACCGCCTCATGTTATGCTTATTCTTTTTTTTTTTTTTTTTTTTTTTTTTTTTTTTTTTTTTTGAAGTTTGACCTTTTTTATTTTTTATATTTTTGTATGTATTACAATATCTGGATGGGTTATCGTAGAGGGAGATTGAAAGATGAGCCTCCTTAAGGCCCGGAACTAAATTTTTTTTATAAAAATGTATTTTAAAATAATATTTAAATGAATTATATGTGGTTAAAAAATTAAGTTTACGTGCAATATTATTTTGTTAAAGAATTTATATTTTAAAATAAGAGAATGAAAAATGTATTTTAAAAATAATGAAAATAAAACAAGGGCTAAGAATGTATTTTAGAATAGTAGATTAATAGAGAATGTGCAATAATTGAAAAATAAGAAAAAACTTTGGATTTGGGTGTAATATTATTCTATTAAAAATGCTTGGTTGAAAAGAAGGGAAAAAAATGTATTTTAAAAATAATGGGGATCAAATAAGGAATAAGTGAAAATACAAGGGAATTGCAATGTAAATAATTGAATTCAATATTGCTAAAAGTTAATTTTATTGTCATCAGAAAATTATAATTTATTCAATCAAAAATTATACCTTGGAATATTATTTGTGTCATATTAATTCAATAATGAACAATAAATTTAATCCAAATCTAATAATTATGCTAATTAAGACGTTCATCATAATTTAGACTCTAGACAAACATCATTACTCTTTTTTAACACTTTTAAATTTAGGAGGATTTTGTAATAACTAAATTTGGTTGTTAAAATAAAATATGACTCCGACCGAAGGACCATATTGGCTCGTTGAAACATGCACAGGATTGACTCATTCGACACCCTAATTGATCAATACTATATGTTTACTATTTGGAGTCTACATTGATTATGTAATTAATAAATGATATGAAATAGAAACTTCGATAACCAAATTGAAATATTTCAAGGTGACTAAAGTTAAAATTTTCTAAAAGGTGGGTGACCATCTCAGCAAGAACTAGGAACGAGAAACCCATTTTTGTGAGCCCATTTTGAGAGAAAGAATGCATTTTGAAGCGTAGATTGACTAAAAATGTGTAATTAAAATTTTACTTAACGTCCGTTTGTTTCTCATTTTTAATCATAAAAATAAACAAATATAATTGTTATCTATTAAATCAAAATCACTATATTTGACTTTCTCTAACCCCATAAGGACAATATTTTCCATAGAATCGGGCTTAATAATTTTTCCCCTCCAATTTGCCAACAATAGGTTAAGACATGCCGAGTCAATTTTTGAGAAGGAGCAGGAGGAGGAAAATTGGTGGCGACGATGCATATAAAATATGGAGAAATGCAGATACGGACGTTCTATGGGAAATTTTCTTCTCCTACCAGAAGAAGATTTGTTCTTTAAGATTTCAAAGGTTTGTCAACGGTGGCGATATGTATGTTGGGAGATTTTGTTCTGGATAAATTACCATACTATAGATTTCTCGGAGTTGAAAGAAGTTCTTTATCAAGGGTATAGTCCACGCAGAGTAATGTCAAAATCGAAGCACGGTACTTATTTTGGGGAATTTGGCATAAGTTTACAGTACGAAAACATATTACCCCATGGATTGAACTGGATCTTGGACTCTGTTGCCTATAGAGATCGTCTGAACTATGTTACAGAAGTGATTTTACCAAGTAATATTTACACAAGTGATGACAACCTCGTTCACATTAGCAAAAGGTATTATTTTCTTGCCTTATATATTGCTTTTATATAGTTGCAGCCTATTTTCTGAATTCTCCTCCATGGGAAATATTCATGGGCAATTTGTACCGTCTTATGATTTGTTGTCTCTACGTCTTTTTAAATTTGCATCAGGTTACCAAATCTTAAAAAGTTAAGACTGTTCAGCGCGGGGGATTTATAAGGGCTAGCAGGAATTGGAAGAAGCTGGAAGAGTTATCAATAGGAAGTCGCACAAACTGCAGGAGCTTGAATTCTATCTGGTTTTGAACTGCCATTCTCTGGAGAATCCAGCCTTAAGTTCGACAATATTATTTCCTTGCACGTTAGAGATCTTCGTCAGCTTCGAGTTTTGACAATTACAAGTGCCGGGGTACAGAAGGAGGGGGTAGAGACTATTATGGCCAACTGTGAAATGTTATCAAGGCTAAATCTTGTTGACTGCGCTAGATTGGACTCTGGAATGTATCGTCTTCCTACCATCTCAGCAGAAGTGAAAAGGAATCATACAAAATGGTACTTGACGCACAAGAGGAGTTGTCTAGCATACAAGAGTTGATTGAGCAGTTTTGGACTTTGTGACACTGAGACGATGCTTGATATATGTGCGGTTAGTCTCTCTGTTTTTTTCAACTTTTGATGTAGTTTAGTCCTATCACCCTCAGGGAAATTTTATGCAAGTTACTGATATGATTATATGGTGTCATACAACTAATGAGGTTAGAATTCTTGATGCCTGGATAGAGAACAGTAATAAATAGTAATTTCTGGAACAAAACAAAAACTATTAGATCTTTTATTGATATGTAAAGATTGAATTGTTATTCCTACATTTTTGTAATATTAATCATGCCAGAATAAAAATTAAATCCATAACAAAAGATAATGTCCAACTGCATATTATTATACATTATGAAGACTTATTACTTGGGGAAAAGCCTTTAAGCAAGCAAAATAACTGGACAGTACCATAAGATTCGTAGATGATAGAAGATCGTACGTAGCAGGAATCAATAAGCAAAGGACTAAGTAAAAAACAAAAAGGAATCAAGAAATAGAGTCGGCATAGTAGAGTTAATCCCCACCCCTTAAATCACACACACATTTTCTAAGACATTTCCTAGCAACTCTTTCTATCTACGACTTCTTTCTTATTTTCATTGGTTTCTAGGATGAAATTCATTGATGCTTTCAGCTTCTCAATTGTCTTCATTTCGAACCACATTGGCTTCGTTCCATCCTGGAACAATTGGTTGGACTTCTGCTTGATCACTTTGTCATCTTCTATTTGTGAAACTCCTTTGGATCCTTCTGATTCAAGTTCTCCCTTGGGGGAATTTCACCCAAGAAAAAGAAAAGAAAAAAGATTGATAGTTTGAACTGTTCATTTCTACCTGTTCTGCTACCGGACCTCCAACTCCAAGATTATTTACCTTATGCACTAATGAATCAGATGGTCCTTCATGTTCCTGAGCTTGCTATGGTCTTCGATATGTGAAACTCCTTCGGATTCTTCTGATCCAAGTTCTTTCTTGGCGGAATCGCCCAAAAAGTTTTGATAGCGTTGGAGGGGTCATTCCTACGTGTTCTTCTATTGGACCTCTAACTCCGGGATTCTGTACCTTCTGCGCAAACAAAGCACGCGGCCCTTGATTCTCTTGAAAATCAATGTTGTCTTGCTGGTCCACAGTTGGATGTTCTTGGGGAGGGTCGCGAGGAGGCGGATATAAGCCTTCCTCTCGAGCCCTGTAAAAAGGATTATTTAAGTAAACTCTTGGTCTAATCATCTTAGGAAAATTACATAATGCTTTTAGATTAGAGAATTACCTTTTCTTGAAAAAGTGCAACATCTTCTAACAAGGCAACGATCCAAGATTCAGGAAGAATTCAAGAAACTAGTCTTGAGAGACTTCCTGTGACTGTAGGATGAATCTCCTATATCAAGAAATCAAGAACATAGATTTTAAATACCAAAAAAATGAAGATCACTCAAATGTGTAATGCACAATAGTGTTCTGAACTAGATATGAAATATATGCAATCTCCTATTCTTTCTTAGAAGATGAAACTGAAATGGCTACTACGATCAACTTCATGTCAAGAAAGTTCAAGAAAGGACTTGTTTGTTCCCAGGACTTTAAAATGAAACTGATATATTGATTATGAATAAAGATTTTAAGAACATGTTATTGTGTACAGAAAGAAGAACAGATTGAAATATGTGAATCAATCCTGATGTAAAAGAAAGAAGAATATAAAAATTTCCATCTTTAGTTGAAGAAAAAACGATAATGCAAATGGAGATAGCTCCAAGAAAGAGTTTCTTGAGATATGTATACCTGCGGGACTGTACTCCAGAAAATGAAACTGAAAACTAGCGAAATCTGAAAATGTTAAAAGAGTTACTGGTTGCAATATTTGAGATGGATTTAGAGGGGTTCGGAGCATGCATGTGGGGTGGGGGAGGGTGGATATGTGAATAAGATGGGGGGAAAACCACACTAGAACCCAAGATGATTTATATGGGGAAGTAGGGACTTAAGGAGATTTGCCTATTTACAAAAAATCTCAAAACTTGCAAAACCATCGACTCAATTGGACTGATACTTCATAATAAATATAATAAAATAGTATGTAGTGAAAAAATCAATACGGTTTTAAAAGTATCATTATCCAAATGAGTGGAATTTTATTTTATCTTTTGATTTGAGATACATGCTCACTTGCATTGTTCTACGTGGGATTGAACTTGTAAAAAAAAAAAATTTGCATTAGCCGCAGCGAATTTCACATACTAATTTTTTAAAGGGCACAACCGGTGGAAAAGAAGAAAAAAAAAATTAACAGAATTGTACCTCATATAGCCCCAGTTTGATTTTGATGAAAATGAGATGTTTCCATTTTCATTTTTCATTTTCATTTTCAAAACGATTTTTAGTTTTCTCCGAGAACGGTCCGTTTTCCGCGTTTTGAGCGTTTTCGACATTTATAACTGAAAACGCTAAAAACGATAAAAAGTCGTTTTGCATTTTCAATTATAAATTTTAACTCGTTTTTAAAAATGCATTTTCGAAAAAGACGGACCAAATGCGTTTTTCGCGTTTTCGAAAATGAAAAAAGAAAAATGGGCCGAAAATAGCAAACCAACCACGGCCTTAGTTTTGATAGAAATTGATGAAATGTGTGGTTGAAAACTTGTTGATCCAATAAAATGTGTGATTAGAATTAATTAAGTCCCTGTTTGACCACCATTATTTGAGAAATTTTTTTTTTTTTATACTCATTTTTACCATATATTCACATAATAAAATAATATGCACTTAAATTCAAAATTTTTCTTACTTTTTAACCACACATTCTTTTAAAACACATTATTCAAAACATTGTTTTTCCCAAATAACAGTTGTCAAACATGGGCTAATTGTTGCTTTGGCTGAAATTTTAAACTACTTTTTTGATTGAGCCAAATAGGGTTATAATTTTATATCATATATATCAACTTAGGACCAAATGTAAATAATATCACATTCGGTACCTACATGTTTGACAAAATTTGTAGTCGGTTCTTAAAATTTATTTTTGTCCAAATCAATAATTTAAGTTAACAAATGGACTCTATCTTTATTGTGTTTTTCTCTTCATAATAAACTAATTCACTTGAAATTTTACATGGAATAAGATAATGACTACTGCACAATGATTTTCTCATGCTTGTAGAATGAGGACACCAACCTCAAGTATAAAAAAGACAGGGCCAAGTCTATGTCAACAAGAGCTAGCAAAATAAATTAAGAACGCCAAAAGACAACTTTATATTGAATTTTACATGATCAAAGATGAGTAGAATGCAATTAATTACAAATTTCATCATGCAAGTACTAATACATAATGTAAACATTTCTTTACTAAGATATAAAATCATACAAAATAAAATATATATGTATATATATATTTTTTTTACTCACCAAAAATAATCTTGCTAGTCAAGAAATATTGTGGATATCCATTTATCAGTATGCTTGCTCTGATATCACATGATGGAACACCCATGAGGATTCTCATCACTGAAAGTATCGCCGGTGCGATTTCCAAAAACCGTCGAATGTCCTTGGCTGCCACCGCCGTACGAAGGGACGTAATTATGATTATTGTAGCCGTGCTTGTAGTAGTTGTAGCAAGAGGACGAGGGCTGAGAAGCATAGTAAGTTGAAGGGCCGCCGTAATGCTGCTGATAATTGTAATTCCCAGCATAATTACTATTTCTTAGTTCAGGAATATATGGAAATTGCCACACTTCTGCTCTTCTTCCAGTTTTCCTAACTGTTCTCAAAACTTTCTTTTGATCAGCATATCCTGTCACCGTCACCTTTTGCATTCCCATGTCTATATCTATGTCGTCTACTCCTGTTTCAACACGTGCAATTTTTATAAATGAGTGACGATGAGTAACTTGTTAAAAATTAAATTTAAATAAATGTGTCCAATCTCTTGACAGTTTAAACTTTTGCTTGGGCAACTTATAAAATGAAAGATCGATGGGTGAAAAAAGAAGGGTTATGGTGAAATAACAGTTTATAATTAGAAAATTGAAATACCTTTAACCTTTTGGAGAGCTTTCTTGATCTTGTTCTCACATCCAGCACAGTCCATGTGTACACGCATTTCAATAATCTGAAACAAAAATTACAGATAAAAATACAAAAATTAGGAGGGAATATACAACGAAGTAACAAGGATAAACTTAACAAATCGAAATAGAGAGAGCGGGAGAAAGTACCGTCATCTTTTTATGTAGACGTTGAAGAATTCCTTGTTTTCAATTCTCAATCTTGTATCAAATTACAGATGAAAAAGGAACGTCTGCATGTATATATATACCGCTTCCAAATTTAATGGTTTTCCTCCAATTCTTTCATATAATAATAATATTCTTACCATTATAAATTATAAGTTTCAGTCTGCACCGACCCTTTCCTTCTCTTCAGGTACCAGTAATTGCAGAAAAGTGCAAGAAGTCAAGGAAAGCTCACCCACATGTTAGCCATGTATAGCTGTTGATGGCTTGATGCAATTAGAATTTAATTCGTCGAGTTGACTTTTTTATTGTGAACCCAATTCCATAATTGAACGTTGGAGGCGGAAAAATGCATGTGATCGCGAATGAAATGGATCATGTCTTGTGTAAACAATACTGTGTTAATATATGGGTATGTTTTCTGTGTGTTTGTCTAGTTTTTGCAATGCAAATGATGGAGGAATACCCTTTTGACCAATTCAAATAGGTTTCTTAGCCTCCCTTTTGATTTCAGCTTAATGAATTTTGATTCCCCATTATGTTATGACTATGATGACAAGTAGATTGATCTGTTTGCATAGCAGTACCATGTATTTATTTATTTAAAAAAAAAAAACCTTTACTACAAAAATTATGTACATATTGTGGTTGCATATATATCGCAGATGTGAACTCGATCCCCTATACTTTTATCCGATTATTATCTTATACGGGACCTTTTTTTTCCATTTTTCTTCCTTACTATTAGTCATTGTTCTAAAACGCGTAAAGCGTGACTAAGCATGGAGGTCAAGTCTCAAATTTTACGAGTCTAGGCAAGCTTAAAAAAATAAAATAAAAAAAGGTTACCTTTTTTTAATATTATTTTAGAATTTTTAATCATTTAATTATTAAAATAATATATACCAAACATCTAAAATTATAAATACTATATTTAATTATTTCTATAATTAGTCAACTATACATTTTTCAAATTTTCGAAATACTTTTTTCATAGTTTCAACTAGACATGTTCTGCTTGAAATTTTCTAACGCATTTTTGATTTTCAAATTTTGGGCAAGTAATTAAAGTTATTTGGAAACTTGAAACTAAAGTTAAGCCATTATTTGATCCCTACTATTTTCAAAATATATTTTTCTTTTTCTTATTTTCAATCACACATTCTTCGATAAAATAATATTATATGCAAATTCAAAACTTTTTCTTTATTTTTTAACTACACATTTTCCATCAAAATACTATTTCAAAATACATTTTGTGCAAAAAAAAAAAAAAAAAAAAAAAAGGGGGCCAAAAAAAAAAGGCGCCACTGCCTTGGGTCTCATATTGTGGGGCCTCATCTCTTTAAAAAAAAAAAAAAATTTTTTAAAAAAAAATTTTGGGAAAAAAAAAAAAAAAAAAAAAAAAATGGGGCTCAAACAGAAAGGCTTTTAAAAAAGGAAAAAATATATATAATAAAGTGCCACCAGACGCTCATTAACAAGGCGTGACATTTCATTCGAACCTCGTGACTAGGCCCACTTAGGTGGACTTTTTATAATGCTACCATTTGTAGCGATTTTATCGTAAAAATTCACTTTTCGAGTCATTTGTGCAGGTATGGGTGATAAAAGAGGATGAATTGACTCGCCAATTTTTTTTTTATTGAAATTATATATTTCTCTTTATTTGACGAATTGGTTGGAAAGCCATTGACTAGCTCGTTCAAAACGATTGACATGCTTGCTCGGCTCACAACCCAACTCCTACAAGCTGACGAACTACTCGTTCGAGAAATTCGATGCTCAGCTCATTAGTGGGCGCATGGGGATAAGGTGCTTAGCAAGCATTTAGGTGTGAAGTCCGCTGCTTCATTATCCATGAAGCAATGGACCATCATATTCAACTAGGTTGTGACAGTAACCTTTGCCTATTTTACAAAATCATATGATGAGAGGAATAAAAAGAAAAACCTTTTTTTTCCATCGGGTGGGTCCAATCCATCCCATACAACGTTGATAGGATCTAAAAAACTAACAAGAAAATTTTGATGCCAACAGCAATAGAGGGATACACATTCATTGTGATGAAGAATTGTTCAAAACAAATTATCTTGAAGTGTGTTGTAAAAAATAATACTGCTTTCTAATTTTGTCATTAGAAAAGTTTAGTTTTATGTAAAATGAATTCATTATTCTCTCTGAAAAAAATTTCTTCTTCTTTAAACTAATCAAATCAACTTTGAACTTAGTTTAATCCACGCCAACCTGGTAAGATTAACCAACCTTTGTGAAAATCAACCTTCACCTTTCTCCAATATCGATCTCTTCTATTGCTTTAAGTTTTAACAAATAAATAATTGAAATAGTCGTAAAAGAGTTTCTCGAGAAAAAAAAAAATAATATCAAGAGACTCGAGATAATTACATGTTGAACTATAATATAAATAAACACAAAACTCTTAGATGTGAGACATACTTAAAGTTGGTCTTCTATATGCTAACCTTTTCACACTAACGCATTGACAATTTAAAAATTAGATGGCAGCCCAACTTAGAAATAAGCAGCTTGTTTGAGAGTGATTTTTTAGTCTAAAAAATTGATTTTTTGACCATTATTTCACTATTCTAGTCATCATATTTGATTTCTTCTCTTACATGTAGACCTCACTTTTCTCTTAACAGTCAAAAAATCAATTCTCAAAATCACTCCCAAACAGGCTCAAGATCTTTCAACTGTCTAACAAGTTCAACTGTTTGTTTTATAGAACTTTGCTAAAAATTTATGAACTTTTTAACCATGCTTTTAGTTTTTATTAAAATTTTATATCGAAAGCTTTGTCAAACAATATTCATACTCCCAAACAAATTTTTCTATCAACAAAATCATAAACACAAACTTAAAACTTTATTACACTTTGCTTCAGCTTTCTATCCAATATTACTATATACATGAACACAAAATTTCCAAATCAACCCTTCTAACCCTATTTCTATTTACCAAAGAATATCAAACTTTTCAACTGAAAAATTCTGTACAAAAACCTCATTCGGGTATACTTTGAAGGGCAGGCTTCCAAGACTGTTGATGAGTCTCAAAACCATCACTGACGTTCATTAACTGTGTTAGGATCTGCTGTACTGATAATCCTTTGATATTTTCGCTGCTCAAAAGCTCATCTAATTGCTTTTTGGATATTTTGATTTTGACTTCTGTTCCTGTTTCTGTGGAAACGCTCTTTTCTTCTGTCGTATTATTCATCGGGTTGCTTTGAGTTTTGGAGTCGAAAGAACCCCAATCTTCACCACCCCATTGCATTGAGGATTCTTTTCTGCAGCAATTTCCCATAGATTTGCTGTTTTGAAGTGTTTATGTAATTTTTGTGTATGTAATTTGTAAGAAGATTTTGATGAGGGAGTTTGTATTTTTATATATAGGCAGGTGAGTGGTTGGTGCGAGGGTGTGGGGTGTCCTACCTGGCAGGTGATGGAGGGTTTGACCTCATCCGCTCGGAGGCCCCACGCCACCTATTTCGGGTTGGTTCAACTTACTGTGGTGGCGCCACCGCTTCTTTGAGTTGTTGAAGGAGTCGGTGGATCAGCTAGGCTAATTCGAGCCGGTCTTGAATGGAACGTTTTATTTTATTTTTTAAAATTTGATCAGCCGTGCAAGATGAAGATTACTAGAGAGGAAGTTAGTCATCTAGCTTCATATGTCATCAACGATGAGTTAAACGCGTTTAATTAACTCCAGGTGTCTGATCATGTGATCTCATATTTATTGCCAAAATATACACGTCAAAAGTAGTGAAAGACGAGAAGGTAACAACCATCAATATAAATGAAATTTGATATTTATATATAGGAATAAACCATATGTACTAAAGGGGGGTTACCGAAGCGTGTCCCCCCACCCCCACAAACACGCGGGTCCCGCGTGTATTTAATAATGTCGAGTCGTGGTCCCCACTTTGATGATGTGAGTGAGGTGTAAACGATTGTATAAATTATTATGTACGTGTAACACGATCCTTATATTTATTAGTATAAAGAACTTAGTTGCGTAAAGTTAAAAAAAAATAAAAATAAAAAAATAAAAAAAAAAAAATATATATATATATATATCATTATGAAGTATACTTAAAGAATTTTGATCTTTAAACATTTTAGATACTATTGTTTATTGTATTAAATATCGATTTAATCTATTATCGAAATTGACTTATATTTACATAGCATAATATGTCCCAAGTGCACAATAGAAGCATAATATCTTGAGGGGATAATCTTGATTTAACATTACACCTAACTTATCTTTCTTTTTTGAAATTTACTTGAAAGAATGACACAAATTTTATTTTAAAAACTATATTATAATACTTGACGACAAAGTGACACTATACGTAATCAACTTAAGTAGATCACATATGTATTAACAATATAATGAACTATAGAAGAAAAAGAATTAATCATTGAGCCACAACACGTTTGAGTTGATTAACAATTTATTAAACTATAAAAGGAAAAGAAATAATCATTGAACCACTACGTGTGTTAAGTTGATAAAATCATTCACCAACTTTAAATAGGCGGGAATTCAATTTTATTAGTGCAAACAAACAAAACTTGAATTGTAAATGAAGATTACCCTAGTCATTAATTTTACAATCTTATCATTTACTCATTCACAGAATTCCTTATTCCTATGCAATAAATGATATTTTAATTAGTAAAACTAAAATATGCCTTCCTGCGAAGTTGATTTTTCAGAAATAATTTTGAAAAGTGAGTCTTTTTGAGATTGTGTGGTCAAAAAATATTACAATATATATATATATATAAATTGAAAATGAGTTTGAGGAAAAAAAATTTTAAAAATGAGTCACAAATAAGGATCATGTAAGGCGTAATATTATATCGAAATGGTCAATTGATATAAAGCCGAGGCTTAAGACTCAAGTAAGCCGACCATCGGCTGAGAAACGGATATAGATAAATATCAATGCCACCTAGTGTGAAAGGGTCTGGCACAGAATCTTGCACACATTACAGTTGAGAAAAATTGCAAAAAAAGGCCTCAACTATTTAATTTTGTATAAACAGATTCTCAACAATCTATTTTTCTTTAAACTGTCAATTCGATCTCAAACTTTTTGACATTTTAGCAACTTCGTCTTCAACGTACATTTTCTGTTTATTTAATTTAAAAAATCACGTAGAATATTGCTTTAAAATGTAAAATGTGTAAAGCAATTCAACTTCGGTCAATTTTGGTCTACTCGATTTGTTGCCTCAGCCCCAAACCCTTCTCTTGTGCCCCTTCCTCCACTCCACTTTCCTTCGGTGTTGAAATAGGCGAGGCTAGGTAAGCGATTTCTCTCTCTCTTTTTTTTTCTTTTTGTTCTCCATATAAAAGTGAGGGATCTACTTACTATCACATCCATAGTAGGAGACTAGCAGTTCAATTTTCTTAAAAGTAGTGTGAACACATCTATAGAGAAGGAATATATGATCTATGGAGTCTATGCACATTCATGTCGGATTCTTATTATGGTATCAGTCATTATCATAACAATTAATCTACTTGTATAAAGTAAGTAGACAAAATTTGTTGATCAAATAGGTGTTGGCAAGATTTAGACCGTTGAATTGTTTTGATTTTAGAATCTAGTTTTGAAATGAGTGATATAAATCTTGTCAACTCATATTCTGTCAAACTTCTTTGTACACATAGCATCAATCTTATCATAATTCAATAAAGCTACATAAAATTATTGGTCTTATAGTACATGCCTAAGTTATATTCAAGTGATATAACATTTTAAATGTGACTTATTTTTTTTGATTTTAAGGTTATTTATCAATTAATAATACTTGCATGTCGTCTAGACCTGTTTAGTTCCAATAATACTAAGCCCCTATGATGGTCGAAGAAGGGTCGATGATTCGATCGCGAGCAAAGATGGTCAAAGAAGCGATGAGATTGCTCGTTCAACCTACAATGGATGGCTCGTTCAACCTACAATGGATGAAACATTGATCTTGGCGAATAAAGGAGCAAGTTTTACGTTGGGCTCAGGGGAAGATTTGAAGTGGATTGTAGAAACTCCAGCCATGGTTCAGAGGTCTTCTATGTCACAGTAAGAGGTACCACTATGCGATCGTATAGTGTGTTTCCTAGCACACGAACTTCCCGATTTTGCGAAGTCTTTTATTATAGTTAAAACTCTCTTTTTATAGTAACATTTTTATTCTTTAGACTTTAGTTCCGTCTAAAATAGGGGTTTCTTATACATATGACTCATTATTCTATATTATAATCATTATTCATTTATATCAATTGAGAGATTAATTTCGCAAGCATATTTTGCTTTCAATTCCTTGTTCTTCATTGAACAAAATTTCGAACTTATCAAAAATTATTTTCTTGTGGCATTCAAACAATTTGGGTGAGATTCATGAATCTTGTTATCAAAGGGTCAACATATTGTCGACGATTGTGTTAATTACTTGGTTTAATATTTCTGAATCAAATTCAAAACTTTGATTTATTGGCTTTTTTGCGTTCGATTCAATTTCTTGTGGATTTTGTAGCTACTATTGCTACGTAGGTTCGCATCACCCTGTTTGATGATGATTAAAATTATATTTTTAATAAATTTTATAAAAATCGATGAAATGTGTGATTGAAAAGTTTTGAATCATATAAAATATGTGAGTAAAATTAATTATTAAATTTGTCTTAAATTAAAATCTAAATTTTAAGCTCTCTCAAACACGGGCTAAATAACTTTACTTGTCACAATTAGATACTTTCTTCCCTAATTATTATTACCATAATCATTGTTCTCATCAACCTAGCTGACTCAGTAAAAGCACTGCTTCCCTTGTCGGGTCAAAGTATACAAGCTCTAAAAATTGCAGAAGTCATATTAATTATAATATTTAAAATGATTGATGTTGGAACTAGTCTGTAAGAAAATACCTAGTCTTCACTCTTATCATTTATGAGTTATACCAATTCATTGTGTAGCTCAAAATTAATTGGTAAATGAACTGAGCATTGGTTGAAGTTGTCAAAACTTTGTTTTGTATTTGCTCTAATGTGATCACATAAATTTTAGTCTTTGTCTCAGTATTCTTGAAATAAATCATTTTTATTAACACCAAAAAATTGATTGGAAGGCATAATCAAGTATTTAATCAGCGATTCAAAGCAGACTTAAACCTGCTGGATCTCTATAGGAAAGAGAGTATACATGTTTGTCTATCATAGTAGTTGATATGCAATTTTATTTTAATAAGATGATGTATATGCGTTCTCAATTTGAAGTGCAAAGTAGATCGAGTGTTTCAAAAATAAACTAAAAACTGATACGACATGTGTCAAGTCTAATTTGTCACCAATCCCTTCTTCTTCTTCCACCTTCCTTCCAAGAGAGGTGAAGAAAGTGAAGAAAGGGCTTGCACGAGGTCGACGATAATCTGAAGAACTGGACCTAACATGACCTATACGTCTAAATAGATTCGTCCATAATAAGGATCATACTTTGTGAAACAAATATTTACACATCTATTTTTAACTAATTAATAATTTTGTATTATGTTTGAGACGCTTATATCAAATATTCATATTTCGTACATAATATTTAGCGACGGTCTAATAGATTGAAAATCAATCTTAATAGCTTCCCTCGATGGGCAGGCGAGTCAAAGTCCGCTCACATTTCCAATTTTCTTGGCCAACTGGCGGTTACTGTTTATTTATGGCTGTGATGAGGTGGAGCCAAATCCGTTTAAAATTTAGGCCATGTTTGGCACCCATTTTTATCAAAATGCATTTTTCTCTCTCTTCTTTTCAACCACACATTCTTTATTAAAATAATATTACACGTAAATCAAAAATTTTTTCTTATTTTTCAACCACACATTTCCCATCAATTTACTATTCAAAAATGCATTTTCACATAAAAATTCCTACCAAACACCCTCTTAAATTTCAATTGTTTCTTCATCTTTCTAATAGTTTACCATGTATTATAATCCATTTTAACGTGACCTTAATAAATTAGGGTATGTTTGATAAGTCAAAATTTTCCCTAGAAAATGGAAAATGAATTTCAACTACCACTTTTGCATTGTTTGATAGGATTTTTTTTTTACCTAGAATTCATTTCAACTACCACTTTTGCATTGTTTGATAGGATTTTTTTTTTTACCTAGAATTCATTTTCCACTTTTTTTGCCACCTACGCTGAATTCCACATTTTTCTTGAATTGGATCCAATTCTGGTCACTGTACCCGTTTTTATTTTTTCATTTTTTTTGTTAGCAATGGAAACAAATTATAAGAATCATAGTAAAAAAAATATTTTCTTTTAATTGACAATTTTTATGTAAAACAAAGTCAAACGAACACTAAAAGATAGATGACTTTTTTTTGGGCAATGAAAATAAATTTTATCCCCAATACCAGTAAAATATATTCCTTTAATTGACAATATTCATGTAAAACAAAGTCAAAAGAATAGCATAAATTACTTTTATTTCAACATTTTTCACGTGAAAAATTATACCAATCAAACACAATAATTTACAATTCTCAGGAAAATAATTTCTAGACAATTGAATTTTCTGAAATTCATTGTCAATTCCATCTTTACAATCAAACAGATACTTAAGGTATTTGTGCAATGAATTTGGTGGAAAATATTTTTGATCTTTGATGGGATCCAGCCGTCAACATATCACTCTCATCTTCCCTCCACGTGTACATTATTTACACACTTGAACATAAGCATTAGAGGCACACGACCGTGACTTCTTCAACGAAATGAGTGGGGTAACGATCGTATGCACTTCGATGCTCAAATCAATAAATGAACAAATATATTTAGCGGGATGGAATCACAAAAAAATAAGTGATTGTTTGATAGGGATTTTGATAATTGATTTTTTGACAGTTAGAGATAAAGTGGATTCTTCACGTGAGAAAATAATTCAAAAATGAAGACTGAAATAGTGAAATAACAGTAAAAAATTGATTTTAATTGGTTTAAAATCTGTATCAAACAAACACTAAGAAAGCGGTAGTCGAGTTTATATCTTGACATTGAAAATTATCAATTGTCAATTACCTTAAAAGAGATATAAATTATGAGTATTTATAGGCAAAGAGATACAAATGATATTTTTTCAGATGTTTGACATATTGTCTTATCTATCCCTTCATAAGTTAAGCTCAATGACATCATACTATAACTACTGGAAACTCGTGACATCTTATACACCGTATAGGAAGATAATGAGATATTTGATTACCAACTGTCTTGCAAAAATGTTTCATCAATCAAGTAGCATATGATTCAATGTGTCATGTTGTAACTTGAACAATGCATTAGAGATGTGACCTCAATCGTCTCAAAACTCGAGCCCCATCTAGCGTGGCTAGGTGTTGAATAAAATTTCATTTCATCACTTTGCAAGATGATTACCGACATGCTGGATCCCTCTTAACTTGGAAAATCGTAATAATATTAAAATACCTAATTGAAATACTGGAAATTAAAAAGATGAAATACATAATTGAATTAAACCAAAAAAAAAAAAAACTGCAGATCTGTGCTTTCTTTGCAGAGATTCGTGAAGCTTTTTAAACGAATATGAAATCTATGTCCAGTTTACACAATATTCTGCACTGAATTTTATTTTTCCGTGTGACAATAGTGAGATACGCGTAGCTTTTGCCGAACGACAATGGTGAAATTCTGAATTTTTTATGTAAATCACGAATGCTTGTTGTTTATTTTATTGGAACGTTATTAAATAACGTAAATTTAAATGGGATTTTAATTTATTAAGTTTTGCAGTCTTTTCTGAATTAGAAATGGGTTAACAGTAAACATAATAAGGGCATTTCTGAATTTGAATTTTCCCATTAAATTTTTAAAATAGGTTGGCTTGGCCTAATTAACTTGGTCTGCTAATAAGAGCAAATGGAAGAAGTTGATTTGATCCGATACAATTCATTATCTTAAAACAGTTTACCTGTTGGCCCCTATTAATTTTTATTTTATTTCATTACATTTCATTTTTTATCTTTTATTTTCAACTAGAAGCTTGCTACAGGTACCTGGAGTTTGACACTCCAAATTACCTGCTACTCACAGGGGGGTCGGTATCCCAAGCCAATAAATGTGTGGGGCCTGACCTCCTCACTCACATCGGGTTACCCGATGTGTTAAACGTCGGGTACAAAGGGAAATCTCATTTCAACCATACAATCTTACATAAAATAATATTAAACGTAAATCAAATAGTTTTTTTTTTCAACCACTCATTTAAAAAAAAAATATTATTCTACCCATTTTCATTTTCACAAAATAGGGGCCAAACGGGGGCTATCTTTACCTTCTTTTTTGGGGCAACCTACAAAAATACCCTTAAAATTATGGCTCTTTTAAAAAATCATATAATTTTTTTTAAGTAAAAAATACGTTGTGATATTAAAAAGTGATACAGTATCACTTTTTTTTATTAAAAAAATAGCATACAAAATCATTTTTAATAAAAAGTGATGTTTGTCATTAAAAAAGTTATAGAAATTAATAAGTTGGCTGAAAAAAAAATGAGGAACGCTAAAAAGGTAACAAAAATTAACTTGGAGCGGGGGAATGGTGGGGCGGTGGAAATGTTGTCTGCAAGTACAGTTCGTTGCCGGTGGTGACGATGATAGTAGGTTCGGCTTGGCGGAGAAGCCATTCTATAGTCTCTCCTCAAAGCAGTGGCCAAGCTCCCATATCAACTGGAACATATGGGGCGGTGCACAAAGTTGGTATTCTCAAGGCCGGCCTCGGCCATTGAATTTAGTGTGCGTGTCCTTGTTGATAACAAAGACCCGTTTGCAATTCTTGAAAGACCTAACTTAGTTTTAGGCGTTTAGCGGGTTTAGCAGCAGAGGACTCAACTGCAGCGACGATGGCGAGATGTGGAATGTCGGCCCTAAGAGGCTGAACAAGGTGATGGCAGGAGGGTTGCACTGGCATCGAGATGTAGTTATCAGAGGAGAGTTTGTATAGGGCCGTTTCCAAAGCCATTTGAGGGGCGTAGCACGATGGAGGGAGGAAATGTGAGAGAGATTGAATAGAGGCCTCTCAAGAGCGTAAGTGTTGCTATTCACATCCACAAGTTTTTATATAAGCACCATACTCTATATATATCCCTATTAAAATATTAAAAAATTACTATTTTCATCTATGTCAATTTTCAATATTGTCTTTGTTAAATTAATTCATTTAAACATTATAAATCTATACAAATTTTATATATTCATCTCACCATAAATACATTCATAATACAATTTCAAATAATTGAAAAAAAAAATCACTACATTCATTTAATCACTATCAACATTTAATCTGGTTCTTACTTATCATATTCTATATTATCATGTTGATGCTTTAATATTTACTTATAAAGATTAGCAAATCTCTTTTTTAGAATTTATAATATCAATAATTTTTTTTTAATACTTATAAGCTTATAATTTTGATTGTTTGCGTTTCGACTAATAATTTTAAGTTTATTTCCTTTAGCAATGTAAGAATATTTGGACATGTATTGAAATTTATTTTGAAATTTCTCGTATATTTTCATCTATCAAACCAATACTTAAAAAGCATGAAAAATAATATTGCATTTTTCATATCGTGAAAGAATTATAACTCTAATAATGTATTTATTGTTTTAAAATTTTCGTTGATAAGGATATTTTATGATTTTAGATGAAGATGAGTTTTTTTTCTTATAAGCTCATAATTCTGGTTGTTTGTGTTTCAACCGATAATTTTAAGTTTGTTTTCTTTTTTAATATAAGAATATTTGGAAAGATATTGAAACTTATTTTGAAATTTCACGTATATTTTCATATGTCAAACCAATACTTAAAAAGACATTAAAAATAATATTCCATTTTTCATTTTATGAAAGAATTATAACTCTAATAATGTGCTTATTTTTATTTTTTAAATTTTCGTTGAAGATGATATTTTATGACTAGAGTTTTATGATTTTAGATGAAAATGGTATTTATTATTATTAGAATTTTAGTTAATCAAAAACTCTAAAAAGAATATGAAAATGTTTAAAAGAATTTATGAAAATAAATATTAGTGGATGAAGTTAGTGATGGCAAAAACCCGCCCCACCCCGAATGGGTTGCCCGGGCAAGGGCGAGGATGCCCAACCCCGAACCCGCCCCATGAAGGGGAAAAAAAAAAAAGAATATTAAAAATAATTTTATTTTCAGACAATTCACCCGTTAAAAATT
The DNA here is from genome assembly GCF_002742605.1 of Olea europaea var. sylvestris. NCBI lineage: Eukaryota > Viridiplantae > Streptophyta > Magnoliopsida > Lamiales > Oleaceae > Olea > Olea europaea. Next base: position 28,470,926 of record NC_036247.1, read on the forward strand.
CATTTTAAATTTTTATTTTATTCTCTAATAATGACTTAACTCAAAAATTTGAAAATGTAAAAAAACGGGGCAAAAAGTTGCCCTTGCCCCACCCCGTCTAAGGCGAATGGGGCGGGGGTGCTCTATTGCCATCTCTAGATAAAGTTAGAATGATGTATTTTTATTTAATTTTATATATGTCTATTTAGGTAAATTTACGTAAGATAAAATATTGTGTAAATATATTTTTAAAATTGGACGTACATATAAAAACTATGGAAATAAATAGCGGAACCTTTTATACGGTTACTAAAGACATAATTAGGGTTTAAGTGTATTATTCTAATTAGTTTCCTTTTTAAAGTAGTGGGTCTAATTATCCCTTTTTTTCTGTTAAAAGAAAGAGAAAATTGCGTAATTCGGTTCACTATTTTTACCCCCACCTTTTTACTTTCACGATAACATACCCGCAAAATTAACTATATGATTCGATGCAACCATTAAAGAGAATATTTGCACACACATCCAACATGTTTAGAGGATTGTTGCCAAAAATGAAAAAAATAAAAAATAAAAATAGAAATAGTTTGTGCATAATAGGAATGCTACGTGGTGTGAGCCGAGTCGATAAAGTGGAGCTATGGACACAAAGCCGAAGAGCAAAGCTCTCGTGCAAGCCACTTGTCACTCACACGAATTTACTAACGAGCTTATTGATTCCAAGCTGACCCCATTTATCACTCGTAATTAGTGATGGCAATTTACCTGCCCCGTCCCGCCCCGAATGGGGTAAAAAAACCCGCCCCGTGGCGGGGCGCCCCGCCTAGTGAAGAAAAAGTAAAAAAAAAATTAAAAATAATTTTATTTCTAAATAATTCATCCGTTAAAAACTCATTTTAAATTTGTATTTTATTATCTAATAATAACATAATTCGAAACTTTCAAAATGTAAAAAATAAAAAAAATAAAAATTAAATGGGGCAAAAAGTTGCCCCGTCCCCGCCCCATCTAAGGCGGGGTGGGGCAGGGTTTTTCCCAAACCGGATGGGGCAGGGCCGAACGGGGTGGGGGTGCCCCGCCCCGTTGCCATCACTACTCGTAATGCACCAAGTACAATATGTAAGGACCATTTTCCAATTATTAACATAGTAAGATACCTCATTAATACTTCATGCGACACCGTTTCAATCATTTTGAGACTAGAGATTAATGCGGTTCGATTTGAACGATTTGTGCTATATTTTCAACTCAAACCATTTTATGTGGTTTGAAATTTTTTCAAACTAAACCAAACCATTTTATTTTTCGAACCAAACCATAATTTGCCATTTGGTTCGGTTTTAATCCACGGTTCACCTTTAGACATTATAGTAATGTATTTAACACAAGTTAAAAATAAACTTAAACAAGAACTAATAATGTTAAATGTTAAATTACATTCATATTTATTATGAAATCCATGAATAAATTATTTTCAAAATTGGTTGCTAAAAAACGTTAATAGACCACATTCATATTTCTTCATTTTTATTTACCTTTCTTGTTTGACACTCATATTGTTATGTAACGTTTGGTAAATGTAGAGTTACATTCTGTTATTATAGTTTGGTTGAAACTCCTTTCGTTTTGTTAGTGAGATGTTAAATAATGATTGAACGAGATATGTTTTAGATGTACAAAGATTGTCAGAGTTTCTACTTATTGGGAATTAACGAATTTCATCCCCTAACTACTTTATGAAAGTAGAAGGTAGTAGTACTAGTTAGGGAACTTTAACATTTTCACACAATCAATACGCTCTGTCTTTCGTTCTTTCCAAATCACAGAGGAGTTCATTAATCATCTAGGCATACAAACAATCATTTTCTATCAAAACCACAACTCATAAGTGTATAATAAGTTCAAAAAACAAATAAAAGAAAGAACAATGGAAAAATGGCTTGAATAAAGATATAGGACTTACCGAAAGAGAAGAGAGAAAGAGACAATTCAAGTAGAGATTAGTAGACCAACAGACAAAGACGACTGACGATTCATTCAGTAGTGACAAACCAAATGTTAGGGAAATGAGAGTTTATGTTATGATTTCCTAGTAGAATTATGATTTGAATTATTGAAAATATATGCCTTTTTTCATTTCATATGATTTTAGAATAATTTTAGTTTAATTTAGATATCAGGTAATGACATGTATTGTGAACCTGTTAAATCTTAGGTCAACAATGATGAACTTAATTTACTTTCTATGATTATTTCAATAGGTTGGTTGTAATTTGTATTGTTAAATTGATATATTTTTTTTAAAGTGAAACCTGTAAAATTTTAAATTAATAAAATTAATTTTTTAATTTAAAATTTTGAAAACGTTTCGGTTCAATTTTGTACGATTTTTGAAAATCAAAACCTAAATCAAATCATTTTGAAATAGTTTGGTTCGGTTTGAGACAAAAGAATCACGGGTTCACTTGAACCTGAATCAATAACTTCAACTCAATGATTTCGATTCGATTTATAATTTCGCAATTTTTTTGTGCAGTCATACTATAGAGTTGAGACTTCTGTTAATTACATTTTAAGGTTCCTCTTGATGAGATGAAATAAGAGCCGCTGACTGTATTATCATCGCTCCCTCTTTCTCACGCACACAAAGGTCCACTTCCCCAGCTCTCCTCCACTCTCTGAAAGAGATCACTGGGTCCCCCAACCCCCACTCGAATGGGCCCACGTCAACGAGGGAAGGCTTTAACATCAAAACCCCCAAAACATACAAGTTCAATAAATGGAATAAGTCTGTAATGGCTGGATCTGAGCGGCAGAGACAATGAAGATAAATGTAGAAAATATCAACACATCCGCTCAAGTAATCCCACTTATCAAAGCAACTCTCAATCCGTCGAACAAATCAGATCCGTCTCACAGCCTTACTTGTCGAAGCAAACCGCCTCATTGGAAAATCAAGGCTTCCGGCACCGGAGTTCGGTTAAGGAAGGAAGTCAGATTACCATCTGGGAAAAGGAACAGCCGCCCGGAGACACCTTTACTCAGATGGAAGTTTGACGAAGATAAGGACCCCGATGCTTCTACTATAGAGGAGAAATCGTCAGCTGAAGTTCGACGGAAAAGTGACAGGAGAATTAGGGTTAATGGCTCGGCTAGGAAACTTGCTGCTGGACTCTGGCGGCTTCAGTTGCCGAAGTTTCAGATTAACGGTGGCCAAAGGTTAGGTTTTCAGGTACTGCTCATTCAAATTTCAAAAAGACACTTTTCAGAGCTTCACTTCGTTTTATGTATACTTTTTTTATTTTTTATTTTTATTTTTATTTTTATTTTTATTTTTTTTTATAGTTCATAATTCGATTGTTTTTAATATGGATCTTGTGTACTACTTTTCCTTGTTCGATTTGGAAGGTGTTTTAATGCATAGATTTTGCTCTTGTTAATTAGGAACCCAAAATAATTAGAGAAAGAGAAGTACAAATTATGGTTTAATTGCAGTCCTGTTAATTTTCATTTCATCTAAATTATTGATTCCCAGTAGAAGAATCCTTAGGCGTTCTTATTGTTGCTGTTGCCCCTAATAGCATCGTTGAATTTGCACATAATATTTGTTCTTTATTTGAGGGTTGTGATAGCACTTTGAGGACCATAATCATTTTCCTTTATATGGCACTACATGTCATCTGTACACAGATCAATTTCCGTGGGTTTGGTGTATTTTAAGTCTATAGCTGGTAGGTATAGTTTTGAAGTTTATTAAAGTTTTTCTTTGCCAGTTCCTGGCAATTATGATTTATTACACTGGTTGTTTCGTTTATGCAGTCTGGAGGTGCTCGTGTTGGGATAGTCCCTGTCGCCGTTCATGGTCATATTATTAGTAAATCGCTTAACTCTCCTGAAAAGGATCTGGTACATAGTCTGCATTCTGTGTCTGGCCAAAGAAACGGGCTTTCATTTAAGGTTCGCCTTTTTCCTTGATACATATATGAAGTGTTTTATATTTCCAAAATGACTATAATATAAACTGCTAGAGACCTTATCTTGTATAATGTGATTCGTTTGGCAACATGTTAGATGCTTGCTTATATTTTCAGTACAGCCTTCGCATCTGTGCAATTTTTACTTATCAGAACTTAGACATACTCATATTTACTTGTAGTTTGAGCCTTCTTTTCAATTTTCAAATTCTGCAATGGAGGGGGCTACAAAGTGGGATCCTGTTGGCTGGAAGACATTGGATGAAATAAAGAAGATATTTGGCCAGCCCAAACACTTTGACCAACAAGCAAGTGCTGCTCCAGTAATATCTGCACTTGAGGCAGAACTTGAGCAGGCTCGAGCTAGAATCAATGAACTTGAAACTGAGCGCCGGTCTTCGAAAAAGAAAGTCGAGCATTTCTTGAGGAAACTCAGCGAGGAAAGGGCTACATGGCGTAGCCGAGAACATGAGAAAATTCGTGCAATTATAGATGCCATAAAAGCTGACTTGAGCAGAGAGAAGAAAAACCGTCAAAGGCTGGAAATAGTGAATTCTAAGTTGCTCGATGAGTTAGCTGATGCCAAGTTATCAGCTAAGCGCTATGTGCATGATTATGAGAAAGAGAGAAAGGCCAGAGAGTTGATAGAGGAAGTCTGTGATGAACTAGCCAAGGAAATTGGAGAGGACAAAGCTGAAGTTGAAGCACTGAGAAGAGAATCTATGAAATTCCAAGAGGAGGTGGAAGAAGAGAGGAAGATGTTGCAGATGGCCGAGGTCTGGCGTGAAGAACGAGTCCAGATGAAGCTAGTTGATGCAAAGGTGATGCTCGAAGAGAAGTATTCTCAGATGAACATGCTAATAGCAGGACTGGAATCGTTCCTAAATTCTCAAAGTGCAAACCCAAACGCAGAGGAGATGAAGAAGGCAGAGTTCCTTCGACAGGCTGCTGCCTCTGTGAATATACAAGACATTCGGGATCTCACTTATGAACCCCCAAATCTAGACGACATGTTTTCTGTCTTTGAAGATGTTAATTTTAGCGAACCTAATGAGAGGGAGATCGAACCATGTGTTCCGTACAGTTCAGCTAGCCACACCTCCAAGATTCATACAGTGAGTCCTGAAGTGAATATGTTCAATAAAAATAATAATGTGAATAGACATTCTAATGCATATCTCGACCAGAGTGGTGAATTAGAAGAAGACACAAGTGAATGGGAAACGGTGAGCCGTCTTGAAGATCAGGGTTCTAGTTATTCCCCCGATGGAAGTGATCCCTCGATCAATAAAAATTTTCGACCAAGTAATGTTTTAAGAAGTGAAAATGAGGGCGAGGAAACACCAATCACTGAAATTAGTGAAGTCTGCTTTATGCCCGCACGGCATCCGAAAAAGGTATCTTCCATATCTAGGCTCTGGAGATCATGCCCGAATAATGGTGGTGACAATTACAAGATCATTTCAGTTGAGGGAATAAATGGAAGGCTTTCAAACGGCAGGCTTTCTAATGGGGCTACCATGTCTTCAGATTGTGGTTCGGTTAAAGATGGGCTTAATTCTCAGGATTTGGTTGGACAATGGAGCTCACCTGAATCGGGGAACCCACATATAATGCGAAGGATGAAAGGGTGCATTGAATGGCCACATAGCGCTCAGAAGAGTAGTTTGAAAGCAAAACTTTTGGAGGCGAGGATGGAAAGTCAAAAAATCCAGTTGCGCCAGGTCTTAAAGCAGAGGATTTAAAAACAAAACAGCAAATATTGCACGCCTAGAGCCTGCGCAGCAGACTGACCAGCAAGCCAGGTTTCAATCTCCAAACATGAAAACGCTCCTATTCTTCTTGCCAAACTACTTATATCTTGTGAAAAGCCCTTGAATAGATGCAGACGATAAATGTTGTGGAATTGTGTTTTCTGGTTCTCCGTTCCTTCTTGTAACCAGGATTGAGAAAGTTGCCGTTCCACAATTTAAACAGATCCAAAACATGATTGAGCGGATAGGAAAATCGACGTCAAGCTTTATTTTTATGCATTCAGATAATTTAGCTTCCATTTATAGATGATCAGCTTAGTGTACTATTTGTAATTCCCTGTTTTACGGGTTAATTATCGGTGTCTCTGCTTCTGTGTATTGTAGTCCTAATTGCTCTTGATTATTTTATTTTTCACAAAGAGAGTGAAAGTAAAGGAAGCTGGCCCGATGGAGAACTGCATTATAAATTACCGCCCCACAGTTATCATGATTCCGAAATGATCTCCAATGGTTCAAATTGACATCTCATGCTTTGATGCTATATATGTAAAGTGATTTGAGTTAGATTAGTTCGTGCAAAAAAAAGTTCGAGGCCCTGTGGGAAAAGGGGAAGATGACGAGTTTTCTTGTGCATACTTAATAAAAGTTGTATCTTGATTTTAAAAAAAGGGAAAAAAGGAAGAAGAAGAAGAATTTAAACTCGTGCTTCAATCAAATCATATATTGTGCCTACCCTGAGTTAATGTTCAAATTCACTAAGAATATTTTATATTTTAATAATTTAACCAAACGCCCAACTCGAGTTAAGGTCATTTAGATGATCGCTTAAGGTCCTATGTTAACGAAACCAAATAGATTTAACTGACCATTGGGTTCTCGTCATTTATAGCTATTAAAAGATATCCCTATGAATTAAGTTTATATATATAATTTGTCTTTGAATAAAATATTAGCTTTAAGAAATTCTAACTATTTAAATAAAAATTAAAAAGTTACTTAGAGCCTGTTTGTGAGTGATTTTGAGAATTGATTTTTTGACCGTTAAAGAGAAAAGTGGGATCCACTTGTGAGAAAAGAAATCAAATATAACGGCTAGAATAATAAAATAACAGTCAAAAAAGTAATTTTTTTGGGGAAAAAATCACTCCCAAACAAGCTCTTAATATCACAAACGATTTTTATTTGTAATATTAATAAGTTAAATTTCAATAAATTTAATTTGATGACGGAGAATTCATCAACAAATAATGTAGTTAAAATATATATTTTAATATTCATGAATTTTTTGCTGAGAACAATATAAAAGTTGTAATACTGTCAATCAAAAAAGAAATCTTAAATTATTGACCAAGTAAGTATTAAAAAATAAAAGGAGTGATTGATGAATAAATGCTTCTTAGTTGATGATTGTCAACTATATCACAGACGAAATTGTTTTACGTAATCAGTGGCGAACATGGATTGATCAATAATTTCATTTGAATCAAAGACTAATATTATTTTTCGTCAAGTAATATATGATATGTAATTCTGTCGATGGTCATCATTCTTGAATAAGGCCCCAAGCTATCTGAACGTCCTTCAAGTAATACCATAATATTATTTTATTCAAATATTGTTATAATATAATATATATCCAGAGCAATTTCTTCCTGGAAAATGCATTTGTTTAAAAAATATTCCACTGTGACTAGAAGAGATGGTACAATGATTTGAATAGAACATTTCTTCAGAATTTCCCTGCAACTTGATTTTTTTTCCTGCATTTTATTGAACACCTTCTCTACATATCGGGCACGTCCCGTTCCGGATTAGCCATTCATCTGTGCAGTGCAGGTGGAAGGAATGTCTACATCTTGGTAGCATCCTTGCACAATCTCCATTCTCAAAATCCTACATATAAGAGAGAGAGAGAGAGAATTAATACCAGAACTTAACCTACATTGTTAAATCATGTTAGAAAACTACATCCTGACTCAACTTTTAGGGTTTGTTTAATAGGATTTTGTTTTTACTTCTACTTTTTGTAGAAGAATTTCATGAGGAAGTTACTTAATTGAAGTAAGCCTTTTTTTTAAAAACTCTTTTAGCCACACAAAGCACTTTAAGAAAGTTATTTGAACATATTCAAAAATAATTTCTTAATCTCTAAAGCAGCTTTTAACTTTTCAAAACCCCTGCCACAGGGATCCTTAGCATCGACCTGACCAAGAAGAAGAAGCACAAGCAAACCTGTAAACAAATAGTGCAATTTATCTCTTGAGATGATTTCATTGTCTCCATAGAATGGTATTTGTAACTTGGCAGCTTCTTGATCACATCCAGTGATAATCCTCTGGTAGAATTGACCTCAAAAATGTCTGAAATTTCACTTTGATTTGTTTCCATTGTGCTAATCTGCAATAAAGGTTTTTCACTAATTTGTAATACATGGCTATAACAAATTAATGGCCAAGGCATGAAATAAAGCTATATAAGAATAGATAATAAAGTAGTTACCTGCCATTGACAAGCTTTTAAAACTGCAGAATTCAGCCATTCCATAAATACTTTACCATTTAGTAAACTACATATCAGTGCTACCTGAAAAATTATCCCACAATGTTCATTCATCACTTCTTGCTATGCACAATCTTAATAGATTAAATATATACATGCATTGAGCTCTTGTTCAGTATAGCTTAAAATGTTGCTAAAAAGTTGAGATTAAAGTCAATAATTAGTTTTCATCACACATCTCATGGGACTTTTCAAGAACAAATTTCATCAATTTTTATCAAAATCTGTTAAATTTTTCATCAAAAGCTTTGTCAAACAATCCCTAAGTCTAATAGGGATCCAAGTTGTAGCTTCTCTCTCCTTCTGTTGCATTAGAATTAGAGGACATGGATAAATGTTAGTGTTCATTGAGAAACACAAAACCAGGATATGTTCAGTATGGTGTACTGAACAAGACGGGAGAAGATTAAGAACGGGGTATGTGCATATGACAAAATTTATAACATGTTCTATCGCTCCTGCAGAGTCGAGCTTATCAAATTTGCCATATTATGCGTAACGGGTTTACAATTCACAAAATAATACATCAACTTGGAAAATGGCTCTCCATAAAGTATGAGTTCCATCAATTGAAGTGCTGCAATGACCCCTGCCATAGCACCAACACCAGCACCGCGTAAAAAACCCGTTTCAGTTGTCTGCCCTTTTATTGCTCCTACAATTATTCCGGCTGTAACTCCACCTACAAGTTATCAACACATGCTTTGATACCATGTTGAACCAACAATATTTTGTGTAACGTATTTAGCAATTGACGATGGAAGAAAATACATAGACATACCTAAACCCAAAATACATGCAAGTAGAGCCACCGCAGTTTTCCTCAACATCGTCGATAGAGAACCAGCAGAAAACCGAGAAAAAGAGCTAGAGAACCACGTCTTCATTATCGAGTCGATAACACAAAATTAAACCCAACGTGCACCAAGAAATGTGTACGAAAAACTTGAAGAACTCTTGGAAATGTGGAAGTAGAATTTATAGGAAAAGAAGCAACAAATGAGCATTTAAGTTCTTCTGCATGTCTAGTCACTGTTTCAAATCCATTAAAGATTTAAATGGAAAATGGTTTCGGGTTAAAGACTGGATATGGGGTGACCCACACTCGGATTTGGGTGCATTGTATGCCCATGCTTCACTCGGAGTTTCTAGGTGGACCTAATTGCATTAAAAAATTGTGCATGTCTTGCTATCAAAAGAAAGTTCCGGTAGATGGATATTTGATACTCAAAGTAAAATTTTGCTCCTTGTTGTTTTCGCACTGTCCATAAATGGAAAATTCTATCATTTGTTTGAAAATTGTTCTCATTTTGTTGTTGAACGGTTGTTGATTTTAGATTAATTAAGACTTTTGATGCATTCCCTGATTATATTACTGATTATGGAATTTTTTGGTAGGTACAAGTTGTGATAGTTCAAGATTTTGGTAATCATGTTTAAAGTCAACTTCAATAGTTACTAAGAATTGCTATCTAGAGACTTCAAAAAATATCGTACATGTGTCTTTTCTAGAATTTCAAGTGTCAGTGAACTCGGATCATCCAAAATTATATACCAATGGCATGTTTCTTGAGTGTAATTTTTTTGAGAATAGGTTTTGTGAAAAGTGATTTTCTTGAAAAATATTTGGTGAGAAAGTAAGAAAAATTTATGAGTCCACGTTCGCAATTATTTTATATATTTGTTATAAACGAATTAGTAGAAACATAAGTTATAAAAGATCTATACCAAGTTGGGGAACCTCAAACGAATTGGAAAGTTGTTTAATACATTCTACAAAAGTTCACTAACCATTTCATTAAGGTTCAAATTGAGTAATACCCTAGGATTAAAATTACGTATTTTGAAAGGCATCGTGCCAGGCTGGCCCCATCTGAGGGTCGAATAGGGCTTGAGTTTCAACGATTGAACCGTCCCTTTTGACATTCCCACAATAAAATCCAAGATTGATCATCAAGATCACAAAGGTAATGCAATATACTACTATAATAAGATTTTAATAATTTTCAATATTGTTCAATATTATACGTTTCAATGTACAAAAAGTAAATGAGTAGGTGACTCCAATAAGTCCTGAGTTATAAATGGACGCATTTAATTAATATTTTGAAAAGTTTACTAATCATATCAACAAGGTTCGAATGAATTGTGGAGTAATACCTTACGTTTAAAATTACTTATTTTGAAAAGCATCATGTTCGGCTGGCCTATTGAAAATATGGTCAAGATGGGCCCATCAGAGGGTCAGATAGGGCTTGAGTTTCAACGGTTGAACCGTTCCTTTTGACACTCCTACAATAAACTCATCCAAGATTGATCATCAAGATCACAAGGGTAATGCAATAGAGAATGATTCTATAACAAGATTTTAATATTTTTCAATATTGTCCAATATTATACACGAAAAGTAAATGAGTAGGTGATCCCATAAATCCTGAGTTATAATGGGGCACATTTAATTAATATTTACTATTTAATTTGTGTTATGGCTTGTAAGTGGCTTGAATAAAGAAAGAATAATAAATGACAAAGCACAAAACTAGGTGCTTGCAGCCTGGAACACTGGTTTAAGCTTCTGTATCTGCGGGCTACTGACCTGGGAATTGCATTAAGAGATTGGACTAAATTTGTTCGTAATACTATATTGGTGAGTTGTGGTCCTTTACTCGCATATTCAATTCGTTGAATTAGGAATACATGAATAAGAAGATAAATATATTCAAATTTATCTGTTGTTTTATTTAACGTTATCTATTTTAGGTACCCAAATATTGAAAAAATAATCATCTAATTTATCAAATATTCTATTTAATATTATCGAATTTAAGGTGTGAATATGAATAATGTTTAAATTGACTCCTTTCATGAAGAATCTCGTAGACATTAAACATATCTCTTCCTATCACATCGATTTAAATGGCAAAAATAATTGAAGATCAATTCAGAGTAATATATTGAATTCAACAGTTTCTTCATTATTGTATCATAATAGTTTTAAACATTTGTGAAGCCTCTAGACTAATAATAAATGTTGAGAAATGACAAAAATGTCGCAATTAGTCATAATAATTGTATTCATGATAACGTGCTCTATACATATCAACTAATTGCATTGTCGATTTGAAATAAGTTGAGAAATTTTTAACTTTAAGATGTTCTCTCGCTGAAGGAACTATTAGAATCGAGTATACTATTGTATATTTTGTCTAAGATCCACTAGTCTTTTAATTAAACTTTTTAAACATAGACAAACATGCTCTTAGTTTTAGAAAAGAAATCTTGTAATTGATTAGATTAAAATTAAGTAAGATTAACCTTGCTTCTTGAAAATAGGAAAATTCTAATACGAAATGGATGCGCAAAGTGTTTACAAATCCCTCCATGATTTCAGGGATCTGAGCAAAAAAAATAAACACACACACACATCTACACTTGTGTAATTCTTTTGTAACTAGTTTATGATTATATATATGTTAAAGAATTTTCAAATAATGTCGGTTTTAGATATTATCAGATACATACATGAGTTAATACTTAATATGAGTCAAGGTATGTTATGGAATTCAGAACTGCTTTTGCTTCTATTCATGTTTAAACTCAAATTTATGGCCGCTTTTCACCATAATTCAGTTATTTAACTAACTTTATGAATAATTGTGACTCAATAAAAAGATATCTCTTCGGAAAGTGATCATGATTAACAATGTATACAATGGATTGTGGGTTTTTAGTTTGAAGTGTAGGAATTGGTTCAAATTATTAATAAAAAATTGGAAAATGAAAAAGTGTGACTACGTGTCAACTTCAACCAAATATTCGGATTTGATTCGATTGTCAAATTACAAAAGTAAATAGACCAATTTATTCTACTCGTCGAGTAGATCGTTGTGGTATATTTGGAATCTTGAAACCAATTCCGGATGAATGAGAACTTGCGGACCAAAGTTGGAAGAAATGAAGTGTTGTAACTTTTAGAAAGGATGCAACTTTTGACCAAGTGTTGCAACTTTTTTTAAATGATGCATGTTTTGGCCCACACTATTTTATTTGCACAATTTCTACATCTATAAATAGAACTCTATGGACATGATTTTGGGTACACCAATTGCATTGAGCATTCATTCTCCCCTTACAATTCTTTCCTTTCTAATTCCATGGCATTTCATACATTTCCTTTGTAGAGGGGAAAATCTGTCAAAAGTTCGTCGATTTCTTGTGGTTTGAAGTGCTGCTACCACAAGTTGTGAATCTATTGTATTTTGGAAGACGAGTGTCATTCACCGTGAGCATCGTAGCAGGGCAATTTGTCTTAAGGAAAGAGATAATGTCTCGCCTTTGATTATTCTTTATTTCTACTCCTTCTTAATCCTTATTTTGCGTAATCGTTATACCGAAACTCTGTCCAAATTTCCATTCATATAAATTGTGTTTTGATAACGCTCTTGCAGGTTAAAACTGGTCAAACAAATTTATCAAAAACCAACCTTTACATAACCCTTTTTTATAAGTCGTCTCCAACAATCTTATGACAAATTTTGTGTCTTTGTGGTTGGTTGTGGACAAACATTACTTTGTTTGAATAGTGCTTTGTGTACTATTCCTCCACCGATATTATCGTCATTTTGTTGAACTTCTATTTGTGTAACAGAAATGACTACCATCGAGATTTCGTCAAGTCAAAATGGTTCTAATAATGTGGTACCACCCGTGACCATACCGTTGCATAATACTACTATCCCACATGAGGAAAAGTCGAAAAAAATTGTAGGAGTAGACTTCAAGAGGTGGTAACAAAAGATGTTGTTTTATCTCACCACTCTTAATTTGGCTAAATTTTTAAAGGAAACTGCACCGGCTGTACAAGAAGGGGAAAATAATCGTGAATCGATTATTGCTTTGGATGCATGGAAACACTCAGACTTTCTATGCAAGAACTATATTCTAAACGCATTGGATAATACACTATATGAGGTGTATAGTTCAAAGGAATTAGCCAAGGAACTATGAGATTCTATGGAGACAAATTACAAGACTGAGGATGTCGGAACAAAGAAGTTCATTGTTGGCAAATTTTTGGACTACAAGATGGTGGATTTCAAAATCGTAATTAGCCAAGTACAAGAGATTCAAGTCTTGTTGCACGACATCCAAAATGGAATTGAGTGAATCATTCCAAGTGGCTGTCATTATTGAGAAACTCCCTCCTATGTGGAGAGATTTCAAAAATTATCTCAAGCACAAACGCAAGGAAATGAATTTGGAAGAATTGATTGTACGCTTGAAGATTGAAGAGGACAATCTGAAAATCCAACGAAGGCCGGTTGATCAAGATGGTGCAAATTTTGTTGAAATGGAACCAAATGCAACAAATAAGAAACGAAAGGCTCTTAATTATGCACCGCGAAGAGACAATTCCAAGAAGGCTAAGAAGTTCAAAGGGAATTGTTACAACTGTGGCAAGGCTGGACATCGTTCAAGTGAATGTCAAAAGTTAAATAAGAATGCTCAAACCCATATGGTTGTCAATAACACTCTATCCGATGGACTGCAAGAAATGAGTTTATCTGCAGTAGTGTCCGAATGCAACATTATTAGAAATACTAGAGAATGATGGATTGACACCGGCGCTACCCGCCATGTGTGTGAGAACAAGGGGATGTTGTTCAACTATCAAGAATTGAATGGGGAACAACTATACATGGAAAATTCTGCAAGTTCCAAAGTTGAAGGACAAGGTAAAGTCACTTTGAAGATGACATCCGAGAAAGAACTCGTCCTCAACAATGTCCTACATGTGCTGGATATAAGAAAGAATTTAGTGTCCGGGTCTCTACTTAGCAAGAATGGTTTTAAACTTGTATTTGTATCCAATAAATTTGTGTTGTCTAAGAATGAGATGTATGTAGGGAAATGATAGATGTGTGATGGAATGTTCAAGTTGAACGTTCTTACAATTGTACCGAAACAAGTCGTTATGAATACAACTATAAATTCCGTTTACTTGCTTGAGCCTTCATGTTCGTGGTATAGTCGATTAGGACATGTGAATTACAAATCGTTGCGCAAACTATTGAATCAAAGTTTAATTCCGGCACATAAAATTAATCCTAATCATAAATGTGAAATATGTGTTGAAGCAAAATTGGCTAAAACACCGTTCCATTCAATACAAAGGAACACAACCCCTCTTGAATTGATCCATAGCGATATATGCGATCTAAATTTTGTACAAACTCGAGGTAGTAAGAAATATTTTGTGACATTTATTGATGATTGTACAAAGTTTTGCTATGTCTTTCTTTTGAGAAGTAAAGACGAAGCCTTAGATGCATTCACAACCTATAAGACTGAAGTTGAAACACAACTTGAAAAATGAATAAAAAATATTCGTAGTGATAGAGGAGGTGAATATGGGGCACTGTTTGAAGACTTTTGTTCTGAACATGGAATTGTTCTTCAAACAATGACACCTTACTCTCCTCAATCAAATGGTGTTGCAGAATGCAAAAATTGAATATTTAAAGAAATGGTGAATGCCATATTAATAAGTTCGGGTTTACCACAAAACATGTGGGGGTAGGCTATTTTAATGGCAAATAGTCTTCTTAATAAAACATCTCTTAAGAAAATGGAAGAGACACCATAAGAACTATGGAAAGGCCATCCTCCATCCTACCAATACTTGAAAGTGTGGGGGTGTTTGGCTAAGGTTGAGGTGCCTAAACCTAAGCAAATGAAAATCGGTCCTAAAACAATAGATTGCATATTTATTGGATACGCCAATAATAGTAGTGCATATCGATTTCTTGTACACAAATTCGAAATACAAAACGTACACGAAGGGACCATAATTGAATCAAAGAATGCGACATTCTTAGAAAATATTTTTCCTTGCAAAGATAAGAAAAATACGAGTTCTAACAAGAGAACATATGAAACTACTAATGGAACTTCAAACAAGGAAGAACCATCGCATAGTAAAAGGGCTAGGACTTCCAAGACATTTGACCCAGATTTTCTAACCTATGGTAGAGGAAAGACTTTCGATGAAGCAATGTCTACACCAGAAGCACCGCATTGGAAAGAAGCTATCAATAATGAGATATATTCTATAATGCAAAACCATACATGGGGTTGGTTGATTTACCTCCCGGTAATAAGCCTTTAGAATGCAAATGGATATTAAAAAAGAAATTGAAAATTGATGGATCCATTGATAAATATAAGGTTAAATTGATTGCTAAAGGATATAGGCAAAAAGAAGGACTTGATTTCTTTGATACCTACTCACCCGTGAGTAGAATCACGTCGATAAGGTTGTTAATTGCAATTGCGGCAATACACAATCTTGAGATTCATCAAATGGATGTAAAAACAACATTCTTAAATAGTGAGTTAGGAGAGGATATTTAATGGAGCAACCTGAAGGGTTCATTTCTCCTAACCAAAAACACAAAGTGTGTAAACTTGTTAAGTCGTCGTATGGATTAAAACAGGCTCCTAAACAATGGCACCAAAAGTTAGACAAAACAATGTTGTCAAATGGATTCAAGATCAACGAATGTGACAAATGTGTATATATTAAACATACACCGAATGCCTATGTAATCGTATGTCTATATGTGGACGACATGCTAATAATGGACAATAGTCTCAAAATGTTGCTTAACACCAAAAAGATGCTAACAAAGCATTTCGATATGAAAGATATAGGTGTGGCAGATGTAATCCTAGGATTAAAATCTCTAGAACGCAGGATGAAATTGTAGGTTCACAATCTTACTAGATAGAAAAAGTACTTAAGAAGTTTGACGTGTTTGAGGAAAGTAAATTAGAATTCCTAACTCATTCCTATGATACTAAAGTGCTTTCTGCAGAGTGAATAGAGGTTAAAATTATCTTTTAATGATTCCTATATCTTGATTAAGTCAAGTGGAGTAGGGCAGAATACTCTTAATAGGAGAACACCTATGTAAGTGTGAAGTGGGGCCCCTTCGATAAGAATTGTTTAAGGTTTGAATTTTCTAAACACTCATGAAACCAAGAAGGGTTCAGGGCCAAAATGAATCAAGTCATGAGAACTAAGTACAGAATATGGAAGATATCTGTGTGAGTACTGTTGTCTTGACTTACACCAAAGGCTGAGTGGTTCAAGACCTATGGTTCACCAATTAGCCAATTAAATCCGATATTATTTCACTAAGGGAGGTTCAAGGCCAGAAGCCACCATGCCTGATGCAGTATTTTTTCGCACCCTCTCTACGTTGCATCATATCATCGCATTTGTATATGCGTACCCGAATTTTCATTCATGTGGGAGATTGGAGGAATTTGTTCAAATTATTAACCAAAAATTGGAAAATGAAAAAGTGTGTAAAAGTGGAAAATGAAAAGGTGTGACTACGTGTCAACTTCAACCAAATATTCGGATTTGATTCGATGGTCAAATTACAAAAGTAAATAGACCAATTTATTCTACTCGTTGAGTAGATCGTCGTGGTATATTTGGAATCTTGAAACCAATTCCGGATGAATGAGAAATTGCGGACCAAAGTTGGAAGAAATGAAGTGTAGCAACTTTTTAAAAGGATGCAGGTTTTGGCCAAGTGTTGCAGCTTTTTTGAAAGGATGTATGTTTTGACCCACACCACTTCATTTGCACCCTTTCTACATCTATAAATAAAACCCTATGGACATGATTTTGGGTACACCAATTACATTGATCATTCATTCTCTTACAATTCTCTCATTTCTAATTTCATAGCATTTCATACATTTCCTTTGTAGAAGGAAAAATCTATCAAAAGTTCGTCGATTTCTTGTGGTTTGAAATGCTGCTACCACAAGTTGTGAATTCATTGTATCTTGAGAGAGAAGTGCCATTCATCGTAAGCACCGTAGCGAGACAATTTGTTTTAAGGAAAGAGATAATATATCGTCTTGGATTATTCTCTATTTCTACTCTTTTTTAACCTTTATTTTACATAATTATTATACCGAAACTCTGTCCAAATTTCCATTCATATAAATTGTGTTTTGATCACGCTATTGCGGGTTAAAATTGGTCAAACAAATATATCAAAAACCAACCTTTACATAGCCCTTTTTATAAGTCGTCTCCAACATGAAGTACATGAATTATTATATGTAATAAATGAAACTTGCTTGAAAACTTATTTTCTTGCTTACTTGAAATTTCATAATTTTCAAAGTTTGTTCATATTCTGTAATCCGGAAATAAAGAAAATGAACCTTTTCATATTGACTTCTTTTCTCCTTAAAGTTCGGGATTATCTTCGTTTTGTGCAAGATGCAGACATCATATTCGAATTCCATTGTATTCTCGAAACATTTTGCTTGCCCATATGCGTCACCGGGGTGTGGGAAAATATCCTCTAAAGGAAAAGAAAGAGCAAACACATGCCTTGGAGCCAAGTTTCTTAGTGTTAGAGTTCAACGAGTTTATCTCCAACTTCATATACTTCTTGCCTAAGTTGCCTTGACCGTTGCAAATACTTCACCAGCAATATATTTTGATTTCTGCCATTATCAACCTCATAAGCATTCCCATGAAGCCAAGATATGAATTTTTCATACACAAATATAAGAGGTAACACTTCACTGTTTCGCGCTTGACTCCAATTTGTTCATTCTTAGTTGTACTTGCATGTTATTTAACTTTCTTTAATTCAATTATTATTTGCTTGTGAATTTGTATCATGCATGGTGATTGGCAATTGGCGATGCTTTAATTACCATATTAAGAAGACAACTGATGATGAAAAATATTATTTTTACAAAAATGATTTATCCGCTCGATATGTTGAGTTGTAGATATTGAAGTATGAAACTTTCTATTTTGTTGAAAAACTATGTGGCTCTTTGAGCACCTTCTCAAAGGTAGCAACTCATACTTGATAAGATCAATTTATCACCTGTAAGAAAGAATATAGGATTATCTTTTTACGGTCTTAACAGAAAGTACCTTATCATAATCTCAATAAAGGAAAAATCGTCTTTCAAGGGGGCAAAATTTATCTGTTGCACAAGGTCTTTTCAAATGTCATCTTCTCAATGTTGCAAGCAGAAAAATGAATCAGCGGAAAGGTCTATCTAACTTGTGCCATTTTGATAAATAGATGAAATCCTATGTATTCTCATAAATATCCCTCTTAATACGATATTAGTAATAGTTCCTATTACGCCTCCAATCTACGTGGAGAAAAATGCCAAGCTAGCACCAGCACTCTGTCTGCATCACTTCGTTTGTAGGGTTCTATTCTCGTATATGAGATAACTAGGCAATAATTCCATAGCCTTATTCGTCCTATTTTCTGATTCAACTCCTCGCCATATGCCCCTCTGAGGCAACGCGGCAACCTTGTCACATCTTCTCTCGGAGGTGTTGAGGGACCCTACCAATAGCCACACCAAATGGGCCTCTTAAGAGTGAGTGGTTGAGGTCAAACTTTTGATCAATTTTGATAGAAGTACAGTTTGATTGACAGCGTGTGAGGTGGCCAGTATTTTTATCATTGTATTCAGTGTCACAAATTTCTACACATGATTGAATGTAAACAAAGATGTCATCAATAAATGTACATATAACACAATTCAACTTTTGATGCAATGAATAAACTTTAATAACTGACACTTTTGATGCCATTTCATTATGTCCATTGCACGGTCAGAGATTCAAATAGATTTGAATTTCTAACTTTCGAGAGAGGCCATTAAGCCTATGCTTCAATCATCTTGAACAAGTCTAATATCACGTTGACATAAAATAAAAAAGTTCTACAAATATACACATTGTTGATATCGAAATTGTTGGATTTTTTACACCCAATAAATCTCGAGCTATGATGTTAACGTGGGTTAATATTATTTCATAGGTATAGGTCGATGAATGAAATAAGTCTAACAACAAGTCCATGAGCTACACCTGACCCAATTGTATTTCCTTATGGATAGCTTGAATCTTGGCCCGTTTATCCCTTTAATGGCCCAACTTAAAGCCTAACCCTAAAGTATATATTTGGCTATAACCCTAGCCACTTTCTTAATGATGATTGTGTGATTTTGAGAGAAGAAAAAATGAATCCCGACTGCCCCCTTTGTGTGAGAAAAAAGGTCTCAAGAAGTGTCCAGAACGCTTGTATAACGTGTGCAATTGGTGGTTCTTTCATAGTATACCTTTGTGGTGTCTTCTTTTAGCCTTTGTGGCCATAAATCATCATCATTTCTTGTCCTACGTGGGTAAGATTGAATAGCAACTAAGGTGAATCAATTGGTTATGGTTTGGAGCCGATTGGACTGGTTGTTGGTTGAGAAATGTGCGTTGGACTGAGCCCGAAAATCACCGATTTGAAGATCTTTCAAGAGAGCTTTCGCAACAATTGGTATCAGAGCTTCAAGGTAAAGGTTTTGGCTCATGAAATCTACCAGAAAATCGTCCAGAAAATCGGCAGAAATGTAGCAGAAATCAAATCGAAAAACTGTCCAGAAAACTGTTAAAAATCAGCCCCTGGTTTGGTATTTTCTGACCAATCCAGAAGGAGTTTGGGAAAATAGAGACCACTGGTGTAACGTGCAGGTGGTGGCGATCAAGGTGGTTAAGCGCGTGTGGATGGAGGAGGCGGGTGGCGGCGGCGCGTGGAGGCCACGCGCGGAGAATCGATCGGCGCGTGCGGGCATGTGGAGGGTTTTCTGGCGACGGTCCCTTTAGGCAGTTTGTTACTCATATTATTTCTGACATTTTTCGTGTTGAAAGTTTTCTGTTTCAGGGTACGCAGAAGAATTTGGATAGCGTTGTTCTTCGAGCGTTTGGGACTCGATCGTGATTTCTTGATTGCTGCAGTTTCCAGAGACTTTAGGATGAATAGTGGTGGTCCTAAAGTGTTAAATTCGTGTGTCTTATAATTTACGGACTCAGATTGGCCCGCTCTGGTATATTGAATTATCTCAGTTTTAATTTCAGCACTAGTAGATCATTGTGTGGAGTGATCAATAGGATTGGGGCTTGTCATTGCTTGGTAACCATTGCTTGTGTTAGAAAATTTAGGAATTATTTGCTCTATTTTTTGAAGTGTTGAGTTTTGATTGCAAATTGGTAGTTGATTTTGTGCTTTACCTATCATATAGTCACTATGTGAGACTTGTTGCGTGGAATTTTGAACTTTTGTTTACATACCTTCGTGTTGCATTGATTTTCCTGTTAGAACACCTGGACTTGACCTGTTCGAACATTCCCTTGATCTAAGATCGTGAATCTTACGAAATCCTGGGAATCTAGAACAGTGTATATTGCGGCCATAGGATAACTTTGTGTAACCTATCTGTGCTTTTGGTTATTCTAGTTTTTAAAAATGTCTTCACACTTTGAAGTTGGAATTTTTAATGGAAAAGGGGATTTTTCAATTTGGCAACAAAAGATGAAGGATATTTTGGTTCAACAAAAAATTTTAAAAGCCATAGATGGCAAATTTCCTGCAAATTTAACAGAAGCATAAAAAGAAGAGTATGATGAATTTGCATACATTTCAATTATTTTACACTTGTCTGATACTGTTTTGAGAAAAGTTGAAAAACTGGATTCTACCAAACAACTTTGGGAAAAGTTGGAGGACTTATATTTGTTTAAGTCCACTACTAATAAATTGTACTTGTTTGAAAGATTTTTCAATTTTAAAATGGATCCTTCAAAGGATCTTGAGGACAATCTGGATGTCTTTAACAAATTAGTTCAAGACATCATTAATTGTGATGAAAATGTGTCTAAAACATATAAAGCTATTATTTTACTTAATTCCATGCCTGAGTCATATAGAGAGGTTAAGAATGCAATTAAGTACGGTAGGGATACCTCAACACTCGAGATTATCATAGACTCATTTAGAAGTAAGGAGATGGAGATTAAGATTGAAAAAGAGGATAAGAGGAGTGGTGAGTTACATATGATGAGGAGTAGGATAGAGTTTAAGCAAATGAATTTGGGTAGAACTCAAGACAATAGTGATTCGAGTAGTGACTCGAGTGATGAGGGTAGTAAGAAGAAGGGCAAGGGACGAGACAAGTCTAGTGGTAGAAGGTGTTACATTTGTGGTAAGTCTGGACACTTTATTAGGGACTGTCCCAAGAAAAAAGACAAGTTGAAGGATAAGATGAGAGGTGAGACGAATTTGGTTGAGGGGTCAAGTTATGACCCTAGTTAGGTTTATTAAGTGTAAACCTAGTCACTACATATACATCTGTGTGTGATCCTTTTCTGTATGTGTGTGATTGTCTAAATTTTGTTGCGTGATTATCTGCTACATCTCAATGTGTTTGATATGTGCATTTACATGAATTTGAGATATTAGGATTATTTGGTGTAATTGTTTACATGCATAGTGGGTTAGGTTGTATTAGCAGTGTGTTGTATGTTTTTTTGTAAGGTGGAGTATAGATGCCTAGGGGTACATGGTGGCTTGTACCGGGGATGTGGAGTGTGACATTTGGATCACGAGTGGAGATGTGATCAAATGTCTAGAATCCTTTATCTGGAAAGAGACCCTGATCAGGTGGAGTGTGAGAGAGACACTTCTATCACTTATGTTAGGTGAAGACCCATTATCCAAGTAGGTTGGGAGAAGTGATGTGGAGATAGAGGATTATGCCGTGGACTTAGGATCTATTGTGACTTGCCAGTTAGACATGAGTTGAGTGATCTGTCTAATGAGCTTGGTGGGCGATGAGAGGAGATATGTGTTCTCGAGGTGTGAGCAACATAGAATGGGATATGATAAGTGTGGTGCGATCTTTTCTTAGGGTCATTTATGCATGTGTTGCATATGTGGTTGACCGTGGTTTGATTGACTTGGTGTTAATCTATGGTTCTATGTGAACGTGTTTTTTGAAAAGATCTATATGTGTTATCCTATAGTATATCGTCATCGCACGTGTATTTGCTCTTGCTTGTTTACTGTTAAATATTTGCTTCTACTTGGGTGTTTTGACCTTAGCCCCAGTGAGTACATGGAGCAGGTATGGTATGTGTTTCGAGTTGGAAACACAATGTAAGGTTTGTGATCCAATTTTATTGGCTACCTTGATTATGCAAGTGTTAACTGTGTATTTTGATTGCTTGCAGATTTTATTGGGCATCAAGGTGGAGATTTGTTAGGTTTTTAATACCCAATAAATCCCGAGCTATGATGTTAACGTGGGTTAATATTATTTCACAGGTATAGGTCGATGAATGAAATAAGTCCAACAACCAAGTTCATGAGCTACACCCGGGTCAATTGTATTTCCTTATGGATAGCTTGAATCTTGGCCTGTTTACCCTTTTAATGACCTAACTTAAAGCCTAACCCTAGAGTATATATTTGGCTATAGCCCTAGCCACTTTTTTAATGATGATTGTGTGATTTTGAGAGAAGAAAAAGTGAATCCCGGCTGCCCCCCTTTGTGTGAGAAAAAGGTCTCAAGAAGTGTCCAGAACGCTTGTATAACGTGTGCAATTGGTGGTTCTTTCATAGTATACCTTTGTGATGTCTTCTCTTAGCCTTTGTGGCCATAAATTATCATCATTTCTTGTCCTACGTGGGTAAGACTGAATAGCAACCAAAATGAATCAATTGGTTGTGGTTTAGAGCCGATTTGACTGGTTGTTGGTTGAGAAATGTACGTTAAATTGAGCCCGAAAATTACTGATTTGAAGATTTTTCAAGAGAGCTTCTGCAACGGAAATAACTAAAGAAATAATTATTTTTGGCTCGATTGAGGGACTCCTGACTTTAACGGTTCTCGAGAGACTCAAACCTTCAAAAGTCTTTTTTTTTCTTCTCTAAATAAATAGAGATGCAAAATACCAGAAAATGCCTTCTAATTTCTAGTTAAGTCACTAACCCGCTAAACACCTATAATGCCTGATAATTGGCATCAATGACTCTACAAATATCTTGAGTTGACTAATTCCAATCAAAACAATTAATAAATAAAATCTCAGAATTACAAAATTGTAGTGGGAATGTTATTGTTTGCACGTAGTACTTGTGAATAAAACGTCTCTTTTATAATTAAAACCGCGTTATAGATAACACCCGTTTTTAGTACTAACTTTTTCATTCCCCATAAAACAAAACCACTATTTTCTTGTTGCAATCGCCCCAAATGGAACACGTCCTTGTCTCTATATTCCAACTGCCCTTTCCTACATAAAAACAAAATTTTTATTTTTTCAACTACCCTGAAGTGTATTTATCAAGTAAATAGTCAAAAAAATGTATCCAACTCTACTTTCATCTATAGGCAATTGTACTTCAATTTTATTCTTTTGCATAACTTCACTTTTAAATTGATTTTAATCAGATTATTCCATCCAATTTTAAGTAACGGACAAAAATTGATGACAAAATATTTAATAAAAGATGGTTATAATTTATTTCATGACATCGATTGAAGGTTGTCTGTCGTAACCACCGTTTGTTCTGTTGATTATTGAATTAAACAAGGTTATCTTAATTGAAAATAAATTAAATTGTGGGTATCTGATTGAAATTAAATTACAATGGAGTTATCTTATTGAAATCGATTAAATAAAATAGAAATATAGTTATTTGATTGACATTATAATGAAAGTATAATTACTAAAATGTACCCACTAATGAATTCATAAATGAATAAGAAATAAAGGTTGCAGCTTGACAGGCCACCTTCTTGTTAACGTTGCCTCCATAATTATATTCATATTCTTCGTCTTTTTCATAATCCTTTTTCAATTTGGTGAAGTCTTGAATTTAATTCTAGTCATTCATTAGCTTTATCAACTTCAAGTCCAATTTCCTTATTGCCTCTTCAATTTTAGACTTTTTCTGTGTCTTCTACAAAAAGAAATCTACTTTTTATACCTGAATAATCAATTAGAACCCAATTAAATAGACGCTGATCTGATCCATTTCTTCAGAATTTGTGTCAATTTTTTATATGGATTTTGGTTGTTAGGTCTTTTTTTTTTGGGTATTGTAAGGATCGAAATCGACGGATTGGAAGAGAGAAAATGGGGATTTGTGTAAGCAAAGAGAAACCTGTGAAGTCGAACGCTAATGGGCATAGAGCTGGGAATGGAGTGCATCATAATCAGACTCCAATTCAATACACAATGTCCCCAGGCTATGCCGCTCAATTACCCGTAATTCCACCCGCAAGCCCTAAACGAGTTGTTCAAAAAGCAAACACCATTTTAGGAAAGCCGTATGAAGATATCAACTCCCATTACAGCCTTGGAAAAGAACTAGGTAGGGGACAATTTGGTGTTACTCATCTTTGTACTGATATTGCAACTGGTCAACAATATGCTTGCAAATCAATTTCTAAAAGGAAGCTTGTTAACAAGAGTGATAAAGAGGATATAAGAAGAGAGGTTCAGATCATGCAGCATTTGAGTGGGCAATCAAATATTGTTGAATTCAAGGGTGCTTATGAGGACAAACAGTCAGTGCATCTTGTGATGGAATTGTGTGCTGGTGGAGAGCTTTTCGATCGTATCATTGCTAAGGGACATTATAGTGAAAGAGCAGCTGCTTCAATCTGTAGGTCTATTGTGAAAGTTGTACAGATTTGCCATTTCATGGGCGTGATGCACCGGGACCTTAAGCCGGAGAATTTCTTGTTGTCAGATAAGAGTGAAAAGGCTCTGCTCAAAGCAACCGATTTCGGATTATCAGTTTTCATTGAAGAAGGTAAATCTTTCTCCTTTTTCGTCCACTGTAGTCATCTATTGATTACTTTTAATGATTGCATTTATAGAATGCCTGCAATGTAATATACTCTAGAATCATTGACACAAATGCTATGGATATCTATGTAGCTTGATAATTTGTCTCTTAATTGTATGCTATGGATTTTAAGAATTATTGAACCATGAAGTATGATGCATTAGACAACGGTGGGCAGGACTAAAAGAAGAAATTGTCTTGTGCAGCGTGGTTCAGAAACTGTGTTCCAAATATGTTCTTCGATGGTTTTAATTTTACTGAATCTGCGTAGCTGGTTGTTATCCTGTGTGGCATCAATTAGTCATTTTTCAGAGGGTTCAAGTTCTACTCTTATAGCCGTTAAGATGTTTGAAAGACAGAATCCAAAATTTTGTTTATAATTTATTTCGTAGAATCAAATATCTACAATCTTCTAGCATCTTTAAGGTTCCCTTGTCTGTCCGCTGCTTATCTGATTGCCATCTTAGGGCCCTTTTCAATGAATATGAAGAAATATCCTAAGTTCTGCTGCAAAATTTCATCCCTAAAGTTTTGGAAAAAAAAAAGGGTAGACTGATGTGAAGACTGCAACTTATGTTTCCATACGATCGTTCCTCCATTTTAATAGTCTAAAAGCTTCTCTATTAGTGTATTTAATCGGTTCTTTGAACTTTTGTTGCATGAGTAATCACTAGCATTTACAGTTTCACATGAACTTGTATTTATCTTAATTTTCTTTTAATGGCTTCACTCTGCAGGGAAGGTATATAAGGATTTGGTTGGGAGTGCTTATTATGTAGCTCCTGAAGTATTACGTCACAGGTATGGGAAGGAAGCTGACATTTGGAGTGCAGGAGTTATGTTATACATATTACTCAGTGGTGTACCCCCTTTTTGGGCAGGTAAACTCAATATATCTTGGAAACATTGTTATTTACTTACCAAAACTAAAATAAAATGAAAATTAGAACAGTTTCTCGTGGTCTAATATTTCATCTTCTTATGGATTTATCAGGGCTAAAAAATTCGTGATTTATAGAAAATTTTGATTGCAGAAACTGATAAGGGAATATTTGATGCCATAGCGAGGGGCCACATTGATTTTGATAGCAAACCTTGGCCATCGATATCTAATAGTGCAAAGGATCTGGTCTGCAGGATGCTGACACAGGATCCAAAGGAACGCATTACTGCTGCTGAAGTTCTTGGTACGCCTACTATTGCATGAGTAGCCATCAACTTGAGAGTATATTTTTTTCTGAATGCATTTCTATTTCTTCTATCATACTGCTCTATATCAAGCATTAAGAAAGCATGTAATTATGTTTTTTGATATCGTGACGAAGCCAACTACAAAGTCCAACATCTGAAATATTGTTCGAAGATCATGCTTCTCTCATTATTTCATTTTCTGATTTATAAATTCCACAATATAACTGTAATTTAGAAGATTGTTCTTCTCATACTAATTTTACATAATCCAAAGGTGCCTTTTCCAAGGAGCTATAATGTTTCTTTCCTCCACAAAACATGCTCTTTCCTCTTAATTTGATCAGACAGTCGGACAATTATTCATTTTCTTGTTGTCTTCTTAGAGATTTAGTTTCCTCATTTTGCTCCATAGCAAAGACATCCTAGGATATTATGATAGTTAAATGTTAAATTTGCTTTAACTTTTTTGTTAAAAATGATCTACATAGCTTTGTTTCTTTTGCATTCACTGTTCTGGAATCTACAAATTTCTGCAGTAAAGCCTATATTCTTTTTAACGAAGTTTTTAAATATTTTTGTCTCGTATAGATCATCCATGGATGAGAGAAGGTGGAGATGCATCAGATAAGCCTATAGACAGTGCAGTTCTCTCTAGGATGAAGCAATTCAGAGCAATGAACAAGCTCAAAAAACTCGCGCTGAAGGTATTGTTTGGAACCTATTCGTTCTAGATTTATTTTGTCTATTTCAAAGAAGTCGATAAAGAATTATGAGTTCCCCTCTTACAGTTATACAGATACCAAGAATTGTTTATTATAGATTCTGATTAGGTTTCATTCGCTAATGTTATTTGTTCCTGTCTTGTCATAAATTTTATTCGATGATCTATCCCAGGTTATTGCGGAGAATTTATCTACAGAAGAGATTCAGGGGCTGAAAGCAATGTTCACAAATATGGACACTGACAACAGTGGAACAATCACCTATGAAGAACTTAAAACTGGATTGGCTCGACTTGGTTCAAAGCTCACAGAGACTGAAGTCAAGCAGCTTATGGAAGCTGTAAGATAATACCCATTTATTCTCAGATAATTTTCCTATAATATTTCTGTTTCCCTAACTTATACTGGTTTAAGAGAAACTTATCGATCATGCACTAACAGGCCGATGTGGATGGAAATGGGACAATTGACTACATTGAGTTCATTACTGCTACAATGCACAGACACAGATTAGAAAGAGAGGAAAATCTTTACAAAGCGTTTCAGTACTTTGATAAAGACAACAGCGGGTAAGTGCTCCGAGCAAGCCTTTAAAGCTTATAACTCTCTGTATATTGTATTACCGAATAAGTTCATTTTACGTTACTATAGGTTTATCACAAGAGATGAACTAGAAACAGCCATGAAGGAGTATGGAATGGGCGACCCAGCCACCATAAAGGAAATAATATCTGAAGTGGACTCTGATAATGTGAGTTTGTTTATATTAGATTGAAGATCAAAATCTTCCTTCAAATACTTGTCTAATCTAGTCCTATCAAATTTCCAGGATGGAAGAATCAATTACGAAGAATTTTGTACCATGATGAGAACTGGAACCCAACGGCTGGACAGACTCTTTTAGCAGTTTTGAGAACCTGGATAAGCTTAAGAATTAAAACTTTCACGAAGTTACTTTGCTGACGACTAAGAGGGATCACCACCCGACATGCTTTGAAGTTAACCTCTGAGGCTGCGATTTGGATTGGTTTTTTTATTTTTTTCAGTAGATAGTGTGAATTAGTCATTGTTTACACCGTTGAGTTCCTTCCTTCCTTTCTTTCTGTTCTCATCCACTTCAGGAGATTTTTAGACACCATAATTGTCTATATTTATTCTCTGATTCCCCAAAGAAAGCTTCAATTTTTTTATTTTTCCTCCATAGCCTTGTTATTCCCTGTCATCGTCTAACAGACGATTTATATTGTGATTTTTCGTGAATAACAGGTTTCCTTCTCTAGACATGATCAAATTTCCCATGTATCATAGATTTAACATTCCCATTATTGTATATATCCTCCAGATGAGATCACCTTAGTTGCTCAGGTAACCGTTGAATCAAGGATATATTCTATGCATAGACTTTTATACATGTCCAGTATTTCCCTCAACCATTTTCTCATAAGAATTTTAACGTCAATCTTTCATTAATTTACGCAGCTCGTTTCTACTCACGGATTTCGTCCGTTAGTCCCTTACATATGGCATGTGAGGTGCACGTGGAATTTTTGACAAGGGTAAACATGTCAACACACTTTTTAGATACATTTAACTTTAAATAAAACTGACATAAAAAAAGAAAAAAGAAAAAGAAAAGAGTAATCTTCTTCCCAAATCCAACCCCATGCAACTAAAAATGCATTTTTAAATTTAGTGCTCGATTTCTTATAAATTGAAAAACAATGAGAGAGTTGTTGTGTAAAGTCTTGGTTAAAACTAATTCTAAGAACGATTTTTTTCCCACAATCGTTCTTAGTATGCTGAAAACACTCAAGGAGCATAATATGACCACCTCAAACAACCACCTTTTTTTTTTTGGGGTATTTTAGCTTAGTTTAAATACTAAAGGATCATAATAGTTCACTAGCTTCTCCATGGACGAATCATAGGGGTGGACATGGATAGGACTAGATCAGGTTTAGACCCAACTCGATCGAGTAGGGTAAAATCCCAATTTGAAATTAAACTGAATAGAGGGGATAAATTGACTAAAACTGGTTCAAGTCAGTTTAATTTGTCGAATTGAGGGGGATTTTCCCTTGAAATTAATTTTTTTTCTAAACTCGACCCCTCGAACCGAAATTTTGACCAACACGAAAAATGAACCAGTATCCCTCCAAACTGATCCAAATCAACTGGAGTCAAGTAAATTTGACAGTATGAATCGATTAGACGGATAAATTTGTCCACACTTAATCATAGGGTTGAAAATAAAATCTGAACAACCAAAACAAACATAATAGGATAGGCTTCTTTAAAACACCATTACCTAGTACATTTTACAAACAACATTATTCATATTAATAGCTAGGCTTCGACTAGATAACATAACTTACATATTTTATCAACGTCTCTTTATTTTAAGTAGGCTTCTTCATATCTTCAGCTAATGTAAATTATTACCTACATAATTTCCTCCAATCAATCCTTAAAAACCTTAAACTACTATAACGTTATCCCTGCTGAGAATGCCAGATTTGCCTAAGAAGTTATACATATTATTCCGATGGTCGCCCTCTATTTGAACCACCCACCCATACGTTTTGTCCCATGCCACTTTACCATTACAGCTAAACTCTTTTTTGAACTCTTTAAGGACTAGCTTCTCGGAGATGTTTCTCTTCCACAAATCCAACACTTTCGTCAGTCATTCCTTTCCATTCCTCTCCTGTTTGATTATGTACACATACTTCTTTGGTCCCGGTTCACTCGTGTTGAATGGATCGACTATAACCATGCTCTTTAATATAACAATAGAAACTCTTATTCAAGAAAGAATGTAAAAGACTAACCTTAACAACCATTTTAAGGATGAACTTTGATGTTGGGGCTATTTATATGCAACAGAAAAAGGAGAAGTTAATTAAATCAAGGTTA
Organism: Olea europaea var. sylvestris; assembly: GCF_002742605.1. NCBI lineage: Eukaryota > Viridiplantae > Streptophyta > Magnoliopsida > Lamiales > Oleaceae > Olea > Olea europaea. The sequence goes on from NC_036247.1 coordinate 28,500,781, forward strand.
AGTTTATTCTTAATATGATTAAGGTAGACATCCATTGGTTATTCCAAACTAAATGGTTGCGGTTTGATATTCCCATATGTGATTCTAGAATCAATTGCGTAAGTTTAAGGTTTCAAGATTCGCGTTGTTCAACTAACTTTAATTGTTCCGATTCGATCATCTAACTTACGCTATTGCGTAAATGGTTGTGGTTTGATATTCTCATATGTGATTCTACAAACAATTGTGTAAGTTTAAAGTTTCAAGATTCGCGCTGTTCAACAAACTTTAATTGTTCCGATTCGATTATCCAATGGTGCAACACTATTCATGTTGCACCATATTGGGTGTGACACTGTTCATTGCACCATCTTTTATACCAAATGGAGCGATGTCTGTTTTAACATTCTCTTTCATTTTTCAAAAATAATGGTCAAGAGTATTTGTATCATTTTCGTTCTATAATAATAATAATAATAATAGTTAATTACATTATTAAATTTTATTATTTTTAATATTATAATCAATAATAATTAAGGATTTTTTAATTTAGTAATTATTTTCGTCAATTTAACGTAATTGTTTATAATAAATTAATAATATAATAAATTATTTTCGTCAATTTAACATAATATATAAAACATGTGAATAACTTAGTAGTCAATAATAATTCAATATATTTGTTAATTTAACGTAGTTATAATTTAATAACTTATATAGTTATAAAATAAATAAATAAATTTATAAATAAATACATTGACATCTCCAATGGACACCCTTTTGCACCAAATCCAAATTTCACCAAAATTTGGTGCAAACGTCGCTCCAACCATTGCAACAATGGTGCAACATCGTTCATGTTGCACCATATATGGTGTGACACTGTTCATTGCACCAATTTTGGCACCAAATTGTGCAAAGTCTGTTTTGACCTTCTATTTCATTTTTCAAAAAAAAATAAAAATAGTTAGAGGTATTTGTGTCATTTTCGCTCTATAATGATAATAATAATAATTAATTACATTATTAATTATATTATTTTTAATATTATAATCAATAATAATTAAAAATTTTTAATTTAGTAATTATTTTCGTAAATTTAACGTAATTGTTTATAATAAATTAATAATATACTCAATTATTTTCGTCAATTTAACATAATATATAAAACATGTTAATAATGTAGTAATCAATAATAATTCAATATATTTGTTAATTTAACATAGTTACGATTTAGTAACTTATATAGTTCTAAAATAAATAAATAAATAAATAGATACATTGTCAAAAATCGAAAGAAAGAATAAAATAATAAAACACTGTTCATTTGGTGTAATAGTTGGAGATGAATTCTAATTTGATGCAAAATTTGATATAGGATTGGAAATGGCCTAAAACGATCCATGTTCTTCGCACGTGCACCATGTTTACATTTAATCATTGAATTGTGAGTTTTTAGATACATGAGTTGTGACATCTATTAATGTATATTTTAAAACCGAACTCTATCAATAAAGTTTGGCTTAAACACAATTATTCATTACTCGTTTCTATTTACTTATAAACACGACTTTTTTTTTTTAATTATGTTAAAATTAGTGAAGGTTTATTCAACTTCAA
>NC_036247.1:28502661-28508923 GCF_002742605.1 Olea europaea var. sylvestris
GGGGGCATGTGTTGAAGTATGAATTGATGATTTGAAAAATTTAAGAAGAAATATCCAACCAAATGTTGCCAACCAGACTTTCCCTATTTTTAACCGGGAAAAAGTCGTAGTATAAAGAATTCTCGACAGAATCTTTACCTACATTGATGTGGTCGCAGATGATTGGATTGTTTTCTTTATTCTCTTTTTATCTTTCAATCAATTCGTGTCATGTAATTTTTATCAAAGTTTTTATCAATTTTTTTTGTACTTGTACCGTGATTGTTTTAACCTTGTTCATGATTTCCCAAACCAAGTTCTTGGAACAAACTGCAGTTGGGTAGGCGGTGGATTCTCAAATTCCACATTCCATAACCAGCCTTGCACCCTGTCAATCGGGACAGGGGCCCCACATGGTGCCCCCTATTGGAGGGATACCTGTCCCTGGGGGCGCCATAGGGACTGGCGCCCCTGTTTTCAACCCTATCCCGAGACAGCTTTATTCTTCCATAACATTTACGTCGTCATCTTCTTTTTTTTATTCCGCTCATACAAATTGAATTAAGGGTCCGTTTGATTGCAAAGATGAAATTTGGGTGGAAAAGAAAACGAATTCAAAGGAATTTAATTGTCTGGGAATTGAAAATTATTGTATTTGATTAATATAATTTTTCATGTGAAAAATGTTGATATAAAAGTATTTTTTGGTGTTCGTTTGGCTTTGTTTTACATGAAAACTGTCAGTTAAAGGGATAAAATTTACTAGTATTGGGGATAGAATTTGTTTCCATTGCTAAAAAAAGGTCAAAAAAATCATCAATATTTTGGTGTTCGTTTGACTTTATTTTATATGAAAATTGTCAATTAAAGGAAAATATTTTTTTAGAATTAGGCATAGAATTTGTTCCGGAATTCCAATTCTTATCAAACCCATAAGAATTGGAATTGCATGTGAGGGGAACTTGGAATACCAATGCCATGGTAAATATGTGTCATTAAATAATGATAAAGAATGGAAAGTATTCTACTTTTCATGGAATTCATGGAAACAGGCCCTAACTTTTCTTTATTCTTGTAAACAAAATACACACACATGTATATATGACTGGACTAACAAATCACTGGTTGGTGGCTGTTAAGTGAAGGAATTTGGTTTTAGATCTGTGTCTTGAGTTTTTATCTAAATGGGTATTGTTTAACTTAAGAGGAGAACAAAATGTCTTGGAAGGCTAGAGGATTGTAGTCGACTTCAAAGAATGTTGTATAAAAAAATCTCACTATTTTGCTTTGAATTGGATGTTTCTGTGCTGGGATGCTCTTCACCGACAGGTATCATGATCTTTTGAATTTATTTCAAATTTCTTTACCCGGGCATTGAATTATTTTGTAAAAGATCTTCTTTCTCCCCTGTGAATTTGTGTATAATGTTGCATAAATTGAAAGTAACCATATTCATAAAATCCTTTCATAAAATCATAAATTCTATGTTGAAATCAAAGAGACAATAAAAAAAAATGCGGAAACATACCTTGATCCATGAATCTTACTGCTTTAATTGGGTTTTGATCTTCCAATTGATACGTGATTTTCCTTCCTTTTGATTTTTTTCTTGAAAAGTCTCTGTTGATGGGGATGCAGAGATTCGATAAAAAAGTTCAAAGAACTAAACATACATAAAGCAATAAGAATACAAACTCTCACTAAAACATGATATCCTCAAAAAGTACAACACCCATATGAGCGGTGTGCTCATGAAAGACCTTGGGTGGTAATCCCTTAGTAAGCGGATCCGCAATCATGGAGTTTGTTCCAATGTGCTCTATAGAAATCTGTCCACTCTGTACTCATGGAGTTTGTTTCCTTCACAACCAGGAATTTAATGTCAATATGTTTTGATTTAGATGAGCTCCTGTTGTTGTTAGAATATAGAACTGCTGAGTTGTTGTCACAATACAACTTTAGTGGTCTTTTTATGCCATTCAGAATGCGCAGCCCAGTGACAAAATTTCGCAGCCATATTCCATGATTAGATGCCTCATAGCATGCTACAAACTCTGCTGCCATGGTAGAAGAAGCTATGAGTGTCTGCTTGGTACTCTTCCAGGAAATAGCTCCTCCAGCTAGCAGAAAAATATAACCTGATGTGGATCTTCTACTATCTTGGTATCCAGCAAAATCAGAATCGGAGTACCCTATGATCTCTAACTGATCTGATCTGCTATATGTGAGCATATAATCCTTTGTTCTCTTTAGATACCTCATAACCCTTTTGGCTGCCTTCCAATGATCCATCCCAGGGTTGCTTAAATATCTGCCTAGCATTCCAACAATAAATGCTATGTCTGGGCGTGTACATACTTGAGCATACATTAGACTCCCAATAGCTGATGCATAGGGAATCTTCTGCATTTCCTTAGCTTCAAGGTCATTTTGTGGGCACTGTTTGAGACTAAATTTGTCTCCCTTAGCGACAGGGGTGTCACCTGGTTTACAGTCTTGCATGCCAAACCTCTTAAGTACTTTATCGATATAGCTCTTTTGTGACAATCCAAGAATACCTCGAGAACGATCCCGGTGTATCTGAATCCCTAATACAAAAGAGGTGTCACCAAGATCTTTCATCTCAAAATTCTTTGATAAAAATCTCTTGGTCTCGTGCAACATGCCTATATCGTTAGTGGCAAGCGGTATGTCATCAACATACAAAACCAGGAAAATATGCTTACTCCCACTAAACTTGTGATATACACAATCATCAACGACATTTATCTCAAAACCAAATGAGATAATGACCTGATGAAATTTGTGATACCATTGATGGGAAGCTTGCTTGAGCCCATAGATGGATTTCTTTAATTTGCAAACCATGTTCTTCGAGTCTCCTGACACAAAGTTTTCTGGTTGTACCATATAGATTGTCTCATCAATGTCGCCATTGAGAAACGTCGTCTTGACATCCATCTGATGTAACTCAAANCATCAACGACATTTATCTCAAAACCAAATGAGATAATGACCTGATGAAATTTGTGATACCATTGATGGGAAGCTTGCTTGAGCCCATAGATGGATTTCTTTAATTTGCAAACCATGTTCTTCGAGTCTCCTGACACAAAGTTTTCTGGTTGCACCATATAGATTGTCTCATCAATGTCGCCATTGAGAAACGTCGTCTTGACATCCATCTGATGTAACTCAAAGTTAAAGTGCGCAACAAGTGCCATAATTATCCTTAAAGAGTCTTTCGTTGAAACTGGAGAGAAAGTCTCTTTGAAGTCAATACCTTCCTTTTGGGTAAAGCCTTTAGCCACAAGACGAGCCTTATATCTTTCCACATTACTATTTGAATCCCTCTTGGTTTTAAAAATCCATTTACCACCAATGGCTTCACACCTTCAAGTAATGGGACAAGATCCCAAACTTTATTGTCTTGCATAGACTTATACTCCTCATTCATGGCATCAATCCACTTTTGAGAGTTAGAACCCTGCATGGCCTGATGGAAATTGATTGGATCATCTCCCACCATTCCATTATTTTCCTCATGTTCTTGGAGAAATACTATGAAATCATCTGAAATAGTACTTTTCCTCTCTCTCGTGGATCTCCTTAATGGTATTGGCTCTTGAGGTTGTTGAGTTTGTATTTCTGGAATAATTACCTCATTTTGGATGGGAGGTACTTCAACATTGTCTGGTTGAGGTTCTGGATATGCTTCTTGATCAACAACAGGTATAGAAACCTGTACATTGTCAAAAGCAATAGTAGGAATCGAAACCGATCCTTCCTCAACTTCTTCCTCAAAGACAATGTCTCTAACCTTATTTCTCTATGATCCCACACTTAAGTCAATTTTTGAAACGGGAACCACAACATTTTTTGAGGATGTTGAGTTTGGGGGAAGAAATAAGGTTAGAGACATTGTCTTTGAGGAAGAAGTTGAGGAAGGATCGGTTTCGATTCCTACTATTGCTTTTGACAATGTACAGGTTTCTATACCTGTTGTTGATCAAGAAGCATATCGAGAACCTCAACCAGACAATGTTGAAGTACCTCCCATCCAAAATGAGGTAATTATTCCAGAAATACAAACTCAACAACCTCAAGAGCCAATACCATTAAGGAGATCCACGAGAGAGAGGAAAAGTACTATTTCAGATGATTTCATAGTATTTCTCCAAGAACATGAGGAAAATAATGGAATGGTGGGAGATGATCCAATCAATTTCCATCAGGCCATGCAGGGTTCTAACTCTCTTTTCATGTATGAGATATAGGTACCCATAACGTGAGTAATCGTCTATGAATGATATAAAATATTGTTGGCCATTCCAAGAAGCTGTAGGGAATGGTCCACAAATATCTGTGTGTATCAATTCTAAGACATCTGAAGTTCTTTTAGCACCTAATCTCCTTGTTTTGGTCTGTTTTCCCTTGATACAATCAATACAGATATCAAAATCTGTGAAGTCAAGAGAATCCAAAATACCATCCGACACAAGTCGCTCAAAATACCATCTGACACAAGTCGTTCAACTCTAGCTTTTGAGATGTGACCTAAGCGCTTGTGCCATAATGTTGCAGAATTTTCTTTATTTAATTTGCGTTTAGTACCACGTGAATCCACATGCAAGGTCTCATTATATGATGCAATAATATCAAGCAAATACAGGTTATCATATGCAGATAATGAACCAGTACCAATAATATTGGAATTTAAAGAAAGACTAAACTGATTGTTTCCAAATGAACAACAATAACCTAATTTGTCCAACGAAGAAACAGAAATTAAATTCCGTCTAAAAGACGGTACAACGAAAGTGTCTTTCAAATCCAAATAACAACCAGTTCTTAATAACAACCTAAAAGTCCCTATTACATCAACTTCCACCGATTTGTCATTACCCACATAGATGTATCTTTCATCATCACTTGGCTTTCGGTAGTTCAGGCAGCCCTGCATAGAAACACTTATATGAGTAGTAGCACCAGAATCTATCCACCAAGTGTTTCTTGGTACTGAAGCTAAATTATCCTCAGAACATACCAAAGTAAGAAGTGTACCTTTCTTTGTACGCCATGCGTGATATTTGGCACAGTCCTTCTTCATATGTCCAGACTGATGGCAAAAGAAACAAGTATCTTTGTCTTCCTTTCGTTTCTTTTGTGCTGGACCCTTAGGAGCAGCTTCATATTCCTTCTTCTTTTTCTTGCCCTTATCCTTAGAAGTGCTTGCCAAGTGAGCACTTTCAGTTCTTTCTTGCTTCAACCTTTCTTCCTCTTGCACACAATATGAAATGAGCTCATTTAAAAACCATTTCTCCTTCTGACAGTTATAACTGACCTTAAATTGACTGAACTGTGCAGGAAGCGAGATCAATACCAAATGAACGAGCAAGTCATCAGATAGCTCGAGCTTTAGACCTTTAAGTTTTGAAGCAATATGAGACATCTCCATGATGTACTCCCTTAAATTTCCCTTGCCCTTGTACTTCATTGAAATCAAGCTTTGCAAAAGCGTGCTTGTTTCAGACTTATCGTTTTTCACAAAACGCTTCTCAATTTCGACAAGGAACTCCTTGGCATTAGTTATCCCTTCGAATACTGCACCTCTAAAGGCTTCCGGAATGCCGCGCTTAATGATCATTAGACTCATGCGATTTGAGCGAGCCCACCTCTCAAAGTTCCTCTTTTCATCAAGAGAACTTTCTTCCATAAGAGGAGTGGGTTCCTCAACCCAAAGTGCAAGGTCAAGATCCATGCAGCCAAGAACAATCAATATGTTCTCTTTCCAATCCTTGAAGTTTGTTCCATTAAGTATGGGAATTGAATTGACATTAACAGATATTGTAGTAGCAGATGAACTAGCTGTAGAGAGAACAGAAAGAAACAATTAATTATGCTCATATCCATATTTAATGAACAATAAATTCAAATAATGGTAAGCCCCATCTCAAGATACCTAGTGCTACATTAATATCAAGTCTTTGGATAGTAATACTAATTGCAAGTGGTACTCTCGGTGTAGTGATCGAACATTGACAATAACTCCTGTCAAATAATAAACCTATCTTTGGATTGATTTATTATTTACATGGAAACCTTATAATTGTCACACATTCACCACCACAAGTATGTATGTAATTCGGCCAAGTATTAACCTTCCTTTGGGCCGGTTAATACCCGCATGAAGAAACACACACACATCTAAACATCCAAATAAACCAATCTACACAAAAGAGGTCACTTTGGCGACATATTGTTTCAATTAGTTTATTTAAAA
>NC_036247.1:28509350-28516136 GCF_002742605.1 Olea europaea var. sylvestris
ATATGCTAAACAATTCTCAAATTCAACAATAATGAATCCAAATAGTTAAATTTGAAAATCTTAAAAAAAAAAATTGCAGAAATTTAAATTTCACATAACATCATGGAAGATCCATAACAATAACCAAAAAATACTAAATTATTGCAATTTTTCAAAGATTTCAACAATGGATGGCTCTGATACCACTTGTTGCATAAATTGAAATGAACCATATTCATAAAATCCTTTCATAAAATCATAAATTCCATGTTGATATCAAAGAGACAATAAAAAAAAAACGTAAACATACCTTGATCCATGAATCTTACTGCTTTAATTGGGTTTTGATCTTCCAATTGATACGTGATTTTCCTTCCTTTTGATTTTTTTCTTGAAAAGTCTCTGTTGATGGGGATGCAGAGATTCGATAAAAAAATCAAGTTCAAATTGGGGACCATAACCATTTTTAAAATAACTGCTATTAGCAGTTATTAACTTTAAGTTATTTCAAATCGGCCCCTCATCAATTCAAAATAACATCTTCTGGTCTCCACACTTTAATCCCATAAAATTTAATACCCATTAGTCCAAAATTAAATCCAATGGATCACTTTATCGACTATATTTACTTTAAAATAGCACCACACATTCTAATAAATGTACATGTGTGGCCCCAAAGTTGGAATTTTTTCCAACATATAAATGTAGGTTCTTATGCAAGTATATCCTGGTTATAATTGTCCAGTATTATCCAATCTTTCTTATCAAAATGCTACTTTTGCAAGTTCTTCGTTTACCTCAAGACAATACGCAAACTTATTTGTTTAGTAATTTGCTTCATAGACTTATTGGGACATTTTGGTTTTAGAATTTGGGCAGTGCCATTAGCTAAAGATTCAACAAAGTCAACAACGTTCGCTGATGAAAAGCTTGAGTTAGTTGCAGAAAGTTGTGTTCCAACAACAGTGAGTACTGGGAATTACTTGTATCTAAATTTTATCTTCACTATTACATATGAAAAAACATAATGTAGCATAGAAGTTCATTGCAAGTTATCATTATTATTTTCATTTTGTCTGAAGGATGTAAAAGGCGAGTCCAAGAATCTAGGAGAAGATTCAGAGACTCGTCATGCTATGCAGTAAGTCCCTTGTATTAGAGATGGATATGTTTTAGATGAATTGCAGAGTTCACGGCTGGATACGAAGTGCAGGACACTGGATAAAACTATTTCAAATTTGGAAATGGAACTGGCTGAAGCAAGGGCCATACAAGATTCCTTGCTCAGTGGTTCCCCATATCAGAAGACCTTAAGATTCTTGAATTGATGAAGAAACGAAAATACTTGATGGTAGTAGGCATAAACACTGCTTTTAGTAGCAGGAAGAGAAGAGACTCGGTTCGTACTAATTGGATGGCTCAAGGTGCAGTTGTTTATGTTTCTTCAACAATTTCAATTTTTTCTGTTGATGATATTAAATTCATGGAAATATTCTAATTTGTTCGGCAATCAGGTGATAAACACAGGAGGCTTGAGGAAGAAAGGGGCATTAGTATTCGCTTTGTGGACGAATACGTCTTTATTCTCTATTAACGTGCATTTTAACAAAAGAATAGCGTCTAATTTTCTGTCTTTTTCCTATTTGATTTCTCCCACCTGCCCACCAGTGCAACATCAGATGGCGTTCTTGATAGAGCTATTGCAGCAGAAGACAAAAAACATGTGGACTTTTTGAGACTTGTAGTGTGATTGTCTCATGTCGCTCTTTCTATTTTTTCCGTAAGTTACCGGAATAGACGTTCATGGTAACTTAAGAATGCTACATGGGTTCTCGCTCACTAAAGCAATGTTGTTTAGGAACATGTGAGGGGTACCTTGAACTCTCGGCCAAGACGAAGACTTATTTTACTACTGCTGTTGCACTTTGAGATGCAGATTTCTATGTGAAAGTTGATGATGATGTACATGTAAATATGGGTAAAAATGCATGTTGTTATTTGAGAACATTACATTCATTTTGAACATGTTCAGTTAAGCATAAAAAGTTTGCTTACAATTAAAAAACTATACAATTAAATTAATACTTTTCCTTCTGTACTTTCTTTCAAATTTCTCGTGTCTATATTTTGAACGAAACTGCAGCAACTCTAACTAGGCACCTTTCAAAACCAAGGGTGTACATTGGATGCGTGAAATCTAGTCCTGTCCTTGCTCAAAAGTAAGCAACAATTCGTAAAAATAATCTTTAGTTTTTCCCTGGACTTTCATTTTTGGTTCCTCAACAACCATTCATTTTACCATTTCTGCTGTAGAGGTGTAAGATATCATGAACCCGAATACTGGAAATTTGGTACTGGACAAATATATGCTATTTCAAAAGATTTGGCTTCCTATATATCTATGAACGGTGAAGTTTCTTTTTTATTTTTTATATTTTTATTTTTTTCGATACCGTCTGTTTAACTATCCAAGTTTTACTGTATTAGACATGTGCTGCACGAATATGCAAATGAGGATGGGATGTCTTGTTGGTTCATAGGATTGGATGTGGAGCACATTGACGACAGGAGACTATGTCGTGGGACGCCACTTGGTAAGATATTAGCAACTTCTCATCTTCGTGCCCCTACCCCACCCTGCCTATCCCAACTTAAGTTTAGCTCTCGAGAGCAGTCGGTGTTAATAATGCTGATGTGACCACAGATTACGAGTGGAAGGCTCAGGCAGGGAACATTTGTGTTGCTTCCTTTGATTGGAGCTGCAGTGGAATTTGCAATTCTGCCGATAGGATTAAAGAGGTTCATCAATGATTAATGTAGAGAAGGAGAGAGAAGCGAGTTTTATATATTGTTTCAGAGAGTAGTATAATATGTAGTATTCATGTTTAGTACGAAAAGAGAAAGATGGGACGATGGCAAGCTTTGCAAATGTGCTCCATTTTTGGAGAGAAGAAGATTACCATAGCAACCATCTTAGGAAGAAAGTGTAAAGAGAACATTCTTTAGAGTTAAGGATCAGATTGTTGGATAGTTGAGACTGAGTTGAACTCAAAATAAGTGTATTTTTCAGAAAGTGTTGACATATAAAAATTCAACCCAAATCGAACAGCCCAAGGAGTGAAGCCCAATTGGAGGATCCCCAAATCAGATAACCCAAAGAACGAAACCCAATCGAACAAATCAAGATGAAGGCCCAAATGAGGAGGCCCAAGAACGCGGTAACGCCATCGCCCAAGATTGCAAGTCACCCAGAATTTGAGCGAATGGGGTGTCATACAGTCGCCCAGAGCTGTTACTCTATTCTCGCACAAACCTTCAAATCGCCCAAGGTCTTAACAAACACAAAGCGTCGTGCTTATCAAGAAGTGCAGTTATCAAAGCAGTTATTAGAGCAGCCCTATCACGTTCCACGATTCAAGGAATTCAATCGAAAGCGGTTGAACGATGAAGAGTAATGGTAGCAGTTAAAGGAAGCAGTTTTCATGACAAGTTGGCCATTACGAAGAAAGTGGGCAGTTATAGGACGATCAAGCAGTTTTTAGGGCGGTTGATCACAAAGAGATCGTTCATGAAGTATAAAAGGAAGAAAGGACATAGAAGCAGAGGACCGAATCCAAAACTCTCGAACAGAGAACATGTAATTTTCATTTCCTTAGTTTTTAGACTTAAACACTTTCCTTTCAATAACTCGTGTGCTTGCGCCCTTCGGAGGTACGTTGTTTTTCATTTCCAATTGTAAAGTCATCGCCAATAAAAGAACACCCCTTTTTGGGACTTTGTCTCAAGAGGTTTGTCCCTTACACAATCATCTGATCCTTTTTAATTGTTAGCGACTAACCCGTGCGAAACAATTTGGCACGCCTAGTGGGACAGTGGTGTTAGGTGTTGAAAGTACAAAAGGTGAAACAATATGCCTCAGAGATTCGATAAGGAAGCAGCAAGTCAGGGAGGAATCCAGTCTGTGATCGAGCAATATGAGGAGCAGCATGCCTCTCCACGAACAGATGGACAGAATCAGAGCAGTAACAGTCGTTACGAACCAATGACGGAGTTGAGTCCTCGAACCATGCGTGCATTACTTGGAGAACTCACACAGGACGTCGTTGAACAGGTAAATCTTCGAAGTATTCATAATATGGAGAGATTTACTCAAAATGAGAATGCACACTATGACAACATGGCCAAACAACAAAAGACGTTAAACGAAACAATGAATAAGTTAGTAGGCCAAATATGTCAACCGGCTATACCTCTTACAAACCATTTTCAAACTAGGACAATTGTGGGACATAATCCCTCGGTTCTAAATCCGAATCAAGGGGTATAACCGCTTTCTGGTCCCTATACTTCAAACCAAGGGGGTACTACAGTGCCAAATCAAAACAATGGTAGTGGCATACCTAACTTGGGGGGTAATCCAAACGTGAGAGAAAATGTCCTAAACAATGGACAGAATATTCCACGTGGCAATGAGGGAATAGATGTTCAGGCTAATGATAATGGCCATAATCATGGTAATTTTGTTGCCAATCAAGGACCAAATATCAGGCCTCATGCAAATCAACCAGTTAACCAACCTGTAGGAATTCCATATGACCCCAACGTCATGTTGAGGAACCAGATTATGGGAATCGTACAGGATCAGATGGCTTTTGGGGTACGTCCCGTCATTAGGCCGACGTACACAAAGCCATATCCTAATTGGGTAAATCAAGCATATCCATGGCCTAGAGGGTACAAAGTGCCAGAATTCTCACTGTTTACCGGTTTAGGAGAGGTGTCTACTCTAGAACACATAGGGCGATTCACATTGCAAAGTGGTGATGTAACTGATTACCATAAAATGAGACTTTTCCCTAGTTCGTTAACAGGAGTAGCTTTCTCTTGGTTCATCAACTTGCCAGTGAGCTCTGTTCAAACATGGCAACAACTGGAACAGTTGTTTCACGGTCAGTTTTATAAAATCGAGTCTAAAGTCACTTTGGCTGATTTGGCGAATCTACGTCAAATGCCAAACGAATGGATAGAAAGTTTTCTCCAAAGGTTCAAGACGGCAAGAAGCAAGTGTTTTGTACCTCTGCCCGAAAAAGAATTTGTCAAGATCGCTCAGGGCTGCTTGAGCTTTGATTTAAAAAAGACGTTTCAAGACAAGGAATTTCCTGACCTTTTCCAGTTAAATGCGAATGTGATTAGGTATGAACGACTGATAAGAGAGGAAGAACAAATGAAAAATTCTAGTAAAGAGACTTATTACAAAGACCCAAATTTTGACGTTCATACCATCGACGACGAGTTATACGATCAGGCCGAAATGTGTTTGGCCGAATTGGTCAAAGGGGATACATATACTTGTCCCATAATGGTCAAGCCCAGACCATCGGGCAAAGATGAGCCCATAAAAGATGGAAACATAAAGGCTAGAACGTTCTCGTTCGAAGTGACCAAAGCTGATCTTATATTCGATAAATTATATAGCGATAAGCAGATAAAGTTGAGCGATAAGCACAAATTGCCAAACCTTGAACAAATTAAGGGTAAAAAATATTGCAAGTGGCATAATACATGGTCACATTTGACTAACAATTGCTTGGTTTTCCGTCATGTATTGCAGGATGCCATTAAATCAGGACGAATTACGTTCGATGATAAGAAAAAGATGGCAGTGGACGAGAATCCTTTCCCACAGCCACTTGGAGTAAACATGGTAACATCTGGATTCAAGAACAAGCTACCAAAATTCAAATTGGTCGTAGATGATGGAGAAGAAGATTCTCGACCACATCCCAGCGTCTTTAAACGAATCAAGGGGAAAGAACCAAAAAAGGACGAAGACGTCCTGTGTGCAAGGTGTAAAAGAGAAGTGAATGGAAATACGGAGAAACCAGGGACATGGCAGCATCCTTATCGCCCTACCTTCTTTTCAAACACTCAGCCTGGTAGAGGGCTAGGTACATCATTCTATAGAGGACCACCTTTTGAGAGGCAGTTTAGGCCAGCAGAGAATGGAAGAACATTCAGGCCGCAACCTCGCCGGCCAAATGTATGGCATTCATTCCAGTACAATGCAGGAAGGGCAATACCATTCGATGAGATGACTAGGACATAACAAAGGCGTTTCCAACGAAACTACGGACGGATGATGAGGCAGCAACAGGGAGTGCCACATCCTAAAGCGCCTAAACTACTCAAGGAAGCCAATCAAAACGTCCTCAAAGGTAGTAAAGAGACTGGTACGGATGAATCAATGAAGGAACTGCCAGAAACCTCTTCTGGGAGATCAAGGTTCGAGCGAGACAAAAGGGATGAAGAAGATCCAGATCAGCCCCTAGATATCCAATTCGGTACGTTACCTCCTGTCGTGGCCAATAATTACCTATTGGCCAATGAATTCAAGAATAAGGAAAAAGAAGAAGAGAGGGAGGACAACGAAGGAGAAGCTGCGTGTTGGTATGTGAAGAAGGCCAGACTTCTAGAGAGGCCTACAACGACGAGGAGGACGATGGGATGACAGACATTGAAGAAGAAATTGACTTAGAAGCAGAAAGAAAAAAGAGAGGAGTATCGCGCAATACTCTGTTTAAGCAACTACATCAAGAGGGAGTTCGCGAAGTAGACTTGTTGGGGGAACCATCTGGGCGTCCTTTCAATTTCTACGTACTATACGAGACACCCAAAAGGAAGAAGAGAGTGCATTGCTCTGAAAAGTATGGGTCACCTCCAAGAATAATACCCCCTCCAACAGGTTGGGTAACTGATGAGGAAGCATTAGAAAGAAGTAGGAAGGAAGTTCAGGAGACAGAGGATCAG
>NC_036247.1:28516189-28516502 GCF_002742605.1 Olea europaea var. sylvestris
ATACTGCACGTCGATTTATCACAGGGGGATAATTCGACAGAAAACAAGCAGGAAGTAGAAATAGAGGCTGTCGAAAAGGTTATTTTTAAACGGCCAGCCATGAAATTGACAAAACACTTGAGGCCACTATACGTTAAAACTCTAGTTAACGGCGTCCCATTGGCAAAAGTGCTTGTCGACAATGGAGCAGCTATAAACACCATTCCATCTAGGATGATGAGGAAGTTCGCAAAGATAGAGGGTGACACGATTTTTACAGAAGTCATCCTCACTAGCTTCAATGGAGGAGCAACTTCAGCTAAGGGAGTTCTGT
>NC_036247.1:28516908-28526671 GCF_002742605.1 Olea europaea var. sylvestris
AGCCAGATATGTTGAATGGTTGTCGAATATTGTGCCAGTACTAAAAAAGAATGGTAAACTAAGGGTGTGTATAGACTTTAGGAATTTAAACATAGCTACACCCAAAGATGAGTATCCAATGCCCACGGTGGATTCTTTAGTAGATTCAACTGCCGGACACGTCATGTATTCTTTCATGGATGGGTATTCAGAATACAATCAAATTTATATAGCTGAAGAAGACATACACAAAACTCCCTTTAGATGCCCTGAGTCTCTAGGATGTTTTGAATGAGTGGTTATGCCTTTCGGCTTAAAAAATGTAGGGGCAACTTATCAAAGGGTAATGAATTTAATCTTTCATGATATGATAGGCAAGTTCGTTGAGGTGTATGTAGACGACATAGTAGTCAAATCCATTAAAGAAGAGGACCATTTCGAACAGTTAAGATGTTCGTTTGAACGAATGAAGCAATATAAGCTAAAGTTGAATCCCTTGAAGTGTGCATTTGGTGTTAATGTAAGGAAATTTCTTGGTTTCTTAGTACACAAGAGAGGGATTGAACTTGATAAAAATAAAGCGAAGGCTATCTTAGAAGCCAAACCACCTAGCAACAAAAAGGAGTTGCAAAGGTTTCTAGGCCAAGTAAATTTTTTAAGACGCTTTATTTCTAACTGTGCAGGGCGAACTAAAGTCTTTTCGCCGCTATTAAAGTTGAAAAATCAGGACGAATTCGTCTGGAAAGAAGAACATCAAAAGGCTTTTGAAAGCCTGAAGACATATCTATCAAATCCACCAGTGTTGGTGTCACCAATCCAAGGACGGCCAATGAAAGTGTATGTATCAACTGAAAAAGAATCAATAGCTGGAATGGTCGCACAGGAAGACCAATTTGGTGAAGAAAGGGCGATTTACTATTTAAGTAGACTGTTAACGAAATGTGAATGTAATTACTCTGCTATTGAAAAATTATGTCTTGCATTGTATTTCACATGTACAAAATTGAGGGCTTATTTACGGTCCGTAACCGTTTATTTAATTTCTAAAGTAAATTTAGTTAAGTATATGTTCTCGCGCCCTATTTTACACCAAAGGGTAGGCCTTTGGACGCTAACTTTATCAGAATTTGAAATACAATATATACCTCAAAAGGCAGTCAAAAATCAGGCTTTGGCTAACTTTCTAGCCGATCATCCATGCCTTTACATGCCTGAAGAAATCGAACTAGAAATCAATTCGTTCGAGTTAAAACCTTTGGTGTTGTATTTCGATGGGTCAAAAACCTCTAAAGGTGCAGGAGTAGGAGTAGCATTGATTAATCCTTTAGGGATTTGCTACAAGTTTGCATTCACCTTAGACAGAATATGCACCAATAATCAGGCCGAATATGAAGCCTTAATTGTAGGCCTAGAACTAATGATAGATATGGGAGTAAGAAATGTGATCGTTAGGGGCGATTCTCAATTGGTGATCCATCAATTGATCGGTGATTTAAAATGTCAAAGTGATTCCATTATAAGTCAATACGAGATCGCCCAATAATTATTAGAAGAATTCGATCAAGTAGAACTCCAATGCGTTAATATGATATATAACGACATGGCAAATGAGTTAGCCCAAATGGCATCAGGGTACTCAAAGGTTTTGAATTGGAAGTCTACTTGTGAGTATGAAATCATATTACCTGTGATTCAAAGAAGGGCAAGAAAGATTGAACTCCACTGCATACAAGATGGAGATGCAATGGATTGGAGAGCAGAAATTAAAGGGTTCCTTAAAGAACCTAATGGAAGGATTAGTAGGAAAATGAAGTTGTGTTTGCTGAATTACACACTAATAGATGAAGAGTTGTTTAAGAAACGCTCTGATGGTGTACTACTAAATTGTGTAAGTTTGCAAGAAGTCAAGACGATCATGGCTAAAGTGCACGAAGGAATATATGGAGCTCATTAAGCTGGCCAAAGGATGAGATGGAACGAAGTTTTGCAGGGTTACGTAGCAGGGAAGCAAAAGGTGAACAGTAAATCTTGAGAGAGACGCGAAAAATTTGAGGCGTGATTTAGTGGTGCAGTGAAATGGCGTGTTTGGGGGTTATAAGGGTTTGCAAAACGACGCACCTTTTTCAAGTTATAGAAGGAAACAATGATTGAAATTCTCGGGAATTTTGAATGTTACTGGAAACACAAAGTGAATATAGCAAAATTTAATAATTATTATTAATTCTGCCATATTAGGGGATAATTGTTGACACATAAAAATTCAGCCCAAATCGAACAGCCCAAGGAGTGAAGCCCAATTGGAGGATCTCCAAATCAGATAACCCAAAGAACGAAACCCAATCGAACAAATCAAGATGAAGGCCCAAATGAGGAGGCCCAAGAACGCGGTAACGCCATCGCCCAAGATTGCAAGTCGCCCAGAATCTGAGCGAATGGAGTGTCATACAGTCGCCCAGAGCTGTTACTCTATTCTCGCACAAACCTTCAAGTCGCCCAAGGTCTTAACAAACACAAAGCTCGCGCTTATCAAGAAGTGCAGTTATCAAAGCAGTTATTAGAGCAGCCCTATCACGTTCCACGATTCAAGGAATTCAATCGAAAGTGGTTGAACGATGAAGAGTAATGGTAGCAGTTAAAGGAGGCAGTTTTCGTGACAAGTTGGCCATTACGAAGAAAGTTGGCAGTTATAGGACAATCAAGCAGTTTTTAGGGCGGTTGATCACAAAGAGATCGTTCATGAAGTATAAAAGGAATAAAGGACATAGAAGCAGAGGACCGAATCCAAAACTCTCGAACAGAGAACATGTAATTTTCATTTCCTTAGTTTTTAGACTTAAACACTTTTCTTTCAATAACTCGTGTGTTTGCACCCCTTGGAGGCACGTTGTTTTTCATTTCCAATTGTAAAATTCATCGCCAATAAAAGAACACTCGTTTTTGGGACTTTGTCTCAAGAGGTTTTATCCCTTACACAATCGTCTGATCCTTTTTAATTATTAGCGACTAACCCGCGCGAAACAGAAAGCAATTCCTGCTCTTTTTGCTCCATAATGCACTTAAATCTTTACATAACCTTTAGTTTTCTTATTATGTGTTGGTTTTTTATTTTAAGTAAATTATAATTGGACTCGTAGATGTGAATGAATGCCTACGCATTCACCTTTGTAAAGACTTTCAGAGTTTGGAAATTGAGATCATGTTTGGTATAGATTTTTTAATCTTAAATTCATTTTCAATCACTCATTATTTCAATAAAATATTTTTTGCATATTTTTTCTCTACTTTTACCACAAATTCTCTGAAAAAACCTCACTTTTCGCCAAATCTATTCTAAAAAATCTCCATCAAATGGACTTTGAATTCAATAACAATTCTTTCGAGTGTCAACTCAATTGAACACGCTACTTCATTTTTGTTCCATATTTTCATTTATACATGAAAAATTATAAATCGACTCCTAAAATCTATTTCTTATTTCTCTAAGGAAGTAAATCTTTCCGTGCATAATAAAACATGCTTTTAATCTGTCCAATAATTATGAAAATTAACCACCTGTTTGATTCTCATTAAATTAAATTACATGACATTTCATTTTTTTCTCTCTTATTTTCAATCACACAATCTTTCATAAAATAATATTACAATCACTTATTTTTTAAAAAAATACTATTTTTCCCTTTTTTATTTTCAGGTCATGGGCATCAATCAGGGGCTAAATGAGTGCGCTTGAAACTTTTTTTCTTTTTTGTCAAAACTATAATATAACTTGTTTATTTTAGCAGTACGCCGTCAAAAAAAAAAAAAAAAAATTTATGAAGTCGTTACTTTAGCTTGCACGCCGTCAAAATAATTCTTGTATAATATAAAAGCCCTAAAAAAATTCTTTTCTGTTTCTTCTTCAACTATAGATTTCATCGGACGACATGGCCAAAAGATCCTTTAAGTTTGAACACCCTCTTGGTATTTATTTATCCATCCCCACACACATACATCACCGACGATCTGATCGTTTTTAATAACCCTGTTTTTTTTTTTTTTATTGATTTGATTGATTGATTGATTGATTGTGTATGATTGGTTTGGATTACGGTGAAATTTGCCTCTAAAATTGTTGGATTGCATTTTTTTCTTTTATTCCTGTTGATTGGATCATTGATTTGTGCGTGGGTATCGAATTCTTTTTCTCAATCTATGATCCGATGTTAAATAATGTGAATTCGTGCCTCATATGGCGTAATTGGGTACAATATATTTAGTCACAGTATGAGAATATTTATGCCCTTGGATAATATATTGTTACTCTTGTCGCATGAACAGTTTTTTCTCTTTAAAGGCTTGTGAGCCCTGTTCAAAACTCTAACTCTTTTTTTAAACAAGAAATTTATTTCCTGTTGTAGGTGAAATTGAATAAGTACAAAGAATATTTTCCATACGCATGTGATTGAAGGAAATCTTCTACTCTCTATAGCTAAATTATATTTATTGACAATCATTGATTTATTTATTTTTATTCCTTTTCTGTTTATAGATTGTTTGGACCTTTTTTTTTTACAAATTTGGCTCCAAAGACTTCTCATTAATGTATTGTAGAATGAAAATAAAATCTTTGTTTAAATTATGTACTCGCGGAATGGAATATTTAGGAAAGTTGCAAAAGGTCAAACAAGTTGCTATTTATTCTTATTACTTAAAATGCAATTGTATAACATTCTTCTCATTTATATGTCAGCTTAATGCATTTGCCTCTTGCACAATGTGAAGCACAATCGCAGATTTTGAACTGTTTTTAGCACAGTTAATAGAACAAGAAGGCTTTCGTTATTATTGATGCCAAACTAAGAAATAGTTGCACTTATAACTACAATTCTATGCCGTTCAAATTGTTACCTTTGAAGCGATACAAGAAAGCTTGAATGATGCATAAAGCTCTTTCTTACTTTTTAATGTTGAATGATGCATAAAGCTCTTTCTTACTTTTTATTCTTTCGCTCATTGTCCATTATTTTATTTTGTAGATGTTCAGAAAATACTAATTTAAATTATTGCAGAGAGGCGACAGGCAGAAGCTGCCCGTATCAAAGAGAAGTACCCCGATCGAATCCCAGTACTCATCCATGATCTTCAAGATTTTTTTTTTTTTTTTTTTTTTTTTTTATTGGATGGTTGACATTTTTCTCTTGTTAGATGTTCTCTTTTTACCATCTCTATTTCTGCATGTAGGTTATTGTGGAAAAGGCTGAAAGAAGTGACATACCTGATATTGACAAGAAGAAGTTAGTTGTCTTAATTATCTTTTATATACCTGGTCTTTTGTAGTTTATGAGTCATTTGTAGTTATTGATTGTCTACAAGCTTAAGTCATCAGAGTTTCTCTGCTATTCCCTTTCGTTAGTTAATCTTGCATTGAGTTGTAGGCGTACATTCTTGACATTCATTTTATGGATTTGAAAGCTTTAATTACTCACTCTATTGTATGAACTATGACAATGAAGGGATATCGATGCAGCATCAGTTGACTATGACATGCCATAAATGAAGATAGACTGCATTCAAAATTTTGCAATATCTCTCTGTGATGAGTGATAACTGATGCATCTGTATGACACTTGCACATGCTAACATATATTCTGATTATTATCAGCACTGTTAATTATAATTGTTTTTTTTTTTTTGGTGGGGGGGGGGGGGGGGGGGGGATTGTAAAAACTTACTCTTTTTCTTGAGGTTTAAGTTTTGTTACTCACATGTATGTGGTCTGCACCGCCACCCTTTCTTCCCCACCTCCCCTCCACTGGATAAGTCACTTGTATCATGATATGTTTATTCATAATGAATGCAGATATCTGGTACCTTCTGATCTAACCGTTGGGCAGTTTGTGTATGTTGTCCGAAAGAGGATTAAGCTTGGTGCCGAGAAGGCCATATTCATCTTTGTCAATAACATTCTCCCTTCTACTGGTGAGAAGAAATAGCATCATTATAATTGGTTACTCTTTATGCAGTGTTTATTTTTATTTTGATTAAGATATTTCTTTGTTCCATGTGGCAGCTCTCATGATGTCCACGATTTATGAGGACAACAAAGATGAGGACGGTTTCCTATACATGACTTACAGTGGTGAAAACACATTCGGGTCATTCTGAACTGGAAGTCAAGCTTAAGTGCTGAACTATGTATATAGTCAAAGAAATCATGTAAATTCTCCTTAATTATCTATCCTGATGTTATCTTTAATCCAAAGATTGCTTTGTTCTGAATGATGCCTACTTTTTAAATTTGAATGCCTTGATTTGATCTTATACCATTAGATTTATATGTAGAGGGAGATGGTATCCTTTCCCATCAAAGTGTTGATTTCTTTTAATATGCCTTTTGTTGTTTGTGAGAAGACAGCTTGCTTGAAATTTGGATAAAAATACAAGTTTTTGGAACTATAATGTGATAAACATGAGTAGTGGATAAGTGGGTAGTCGTTGGGGGTCTTACGAAATGTGTGGTTAAAAATTTAAAAGTTTTTAACTATGACTATTAAATTATAAGGAGATCATAATTTAAAACAATCAAGCCCTTAAATCGTAAGACCCGATGATGACAAGCCCAAATCTTAGGACATGATGATGATGAACTCAAATCTAAGGACCAAAAATTGAAGGAAAATGAATATTGATTTACCAGAATGTTGTAGTGTGGCCTTTAGTATTTATAGTTGGGTTAAGAGCGGTTGGATTGTAAAGAGGTTATGTTTATGTTATATCTCATGAATTAGGAGTATGTAGTGATGCAACATGTTATATAGACTATTGCACAAGTTGGGTAATCTTCTCTCGATACCTTCGATTTTGTACTTCTTTTACGACCTCGAAACTAGTTAGCTTTTCAGTAAGTTTTTAGGTATTAAGAGATGGATTTCACATACGATGGAACCATAAATCTTTAAAGGGTATGAGTCTAGCCCATGATCTTCAAACGAGTCATTTAAATGTCTAGAAGTTGATAATCTCACATCAATGGAAATAATTAGAATGGTACTTTTGTTTAATGCTTGCGTTTTCCTTTAAAAAATCATTCATTTTCAAAAGGAACGGCCATAGAAATGTCCAAAAATTGCTAGCCTTAATAGACTTGGAACATTTCGAGATCAAATATTCAACTCTTTAAAGCATGGGATTGCATGGTAGCATCCCCCCACATCCCACGTTTAAGGGCTCACGTGAGTCTTTACTGCTTTGTTTTGCATTGAAACACAAGAACTGGGTTTGGTTGATGAAAAAATGAAAATTGACTTTTTTTTTTTAGAAATTCCTTTAAATGCTCTTAAAAATAAATAGCACTGCTGGAGATGCTGTGTATATATTTGTGCGCCCATATAATTGAAAAACAATCAATTTTGAAATGACAAACATGTCATAATCCATCGAGAGATGCTAGTATATGAGGGGGCTCACAAATTTTTTAATCATTGTGGGCCCGAGAGGTGTACACTTGTTTTACAAATTAATTTAAAATCTTTACATGTACTATTAAATAATGGGCAGTTAATGGCCTCCTTATATTGACCTCATCCTTATTTCTTCTGCTGCCACGTTGAAAATTCTTGGAACAATTCAATGTTCACGCAGTCGATGTTAATTAGTTATTGATTGTGTGTGTGTGTGTGTGTATATATATATATATATAAACACACATACAAAGACGCATTCATCGTGTTAAAAAAGTCAAAATACCGGAGGAACTAGAGAGAGCAAAGGGAGAAGATGACTATGCCTTTGTTCAATATCTTGAGCTGCTTCTGTGAACAAGCAGAAAAAAGTCGATATGTATGTGAAGGCGACGTGTGCTATTTGCATGATCCCAAGACGTCTTCAAAAGTCGGGTTGAAGAAGAAGAATAAGAAGAAGAAGGAGGAGCAAGAACGAAGCCTTAGCATTCCGGTTTCGAGTAATTCAACTCGAAAATGTTGAAATCTTCATTTCTTTGCATATTTGATGTAATTAATTAATAATAAAGATCATTTCTTCTTATAAAGAATCTCTTTCATCAAACAGGGAATTAGGTATTCGATGAAGAAAATCATGTTATGACAACCCTTTGACGATGAGTTGTTTTCTTTTATTTGTTTCTTACAAATTTCTCATGAAACTCTTAACCGAGATTAAAAGCTACTCTTTACTTTACGGTTTTAATTAGTTCTCAAACTCAAATTGATTTTCCAGATTATCACATTTTGAAGAAAAAAAGATAGTATGTAAACTCCGATCAGAACCAGCAAGTAGACAACAAAGAAGAAGCTTCTACAAACGATTAAACTCTGATCAAAATGATCATCTTTTGTGTCTTCTGGCTATTATAAAACCTAATCTAAAGGCAGGAAGACGCTTTTGAAATGATTGCCCGGCAAAATAGATAAATCTTCATGTAAATCAGCCTTACACAAATCCTGATGTGCAAATAAATTTTCAGATGGAACTAATTAAGATGTAACCTCTTAACATGATTTGACACGCAATTCACAGTTTGCCTTCGACTCTAAAATGCTGCGTCCTAGAGTTGCAGAGCCAGATCAGGCTGCTGAGAATCAATCCGCACGCCTGATGAGTGTCGACCTGGAGACCCTGGTGACTGGAAACCAATATTCAAGTCTGGAGGAAGCGATTCATGCTTCTGTTTTGCAAGCATTTGTGGACTGAGATTCTGCCAAGGAGACTGTAACTGGAACCTAGACAAGTCAGCAGTTGCCAACTGGGGGAAAACCATTGGCTGATTTTGAAACTGGACTTCACTGCTTACTCTTACAGGCTGAGGACCTTGTGGAACAAAGGCATGAACTGATGTGTTCTTCTCAGGCTGAAAATGCATCCCAGTAGCAGAAAACTCTGGACGAAATCGAGATGCTAGTGGCTGGAGACCATGAGTTGGGTTATACAAGGAATCTGCAGATATCTGGTTCTTCTGTAAATTTGTGCAGTCCCCAGCTTGTCTAAAGCCACCTGCCCCAACAGACATCCATACACGGGCAGCAGCTACAGCAGCATTTGAATCACTAGATGGAGCAGGTGATGAATCTTGAGGTGCACTCAACTGATTTGAGGGTTTCTGTTGATCTGGAGCCTTTTCGGCTAACATTCTCATCAGCTGGACTGGATCACTAAGACCCTGCCCCTGTCCATGGTGATAGTGGGATTCAGTTTTGGTCTTGTCAGACGGTGAACTGGCTATTATATTACTATCCACACTGTTAACCACTTTCCCATTAGGCAGTACTCCAACTGAAATTCCACTAGTTGTTGGCTGTTTAAAGGATCCAGATGTCAAAAGATTCATGTTCTTGGACGCCAACTCCACTGACCTGGAAGCTTCCATTTCTGAACCTTTTGAAATCTGCCTATGAGCAATAATATTAGCTGCGTTTTGATTGGCTAAGGGTGGACTATTCAATTCAGCCAGCTTTATATCCTTTTTCTGGTCAACAAAATTTCCAGGTTGCGAGTTTTGACACTGGTAACTGAGAGTAGCAGAATCAATAGGTTTGATTCCAGGAGAGAAAAAGAAACACGATTTCATTTCAGTACTATTCCTCCTAACCTGCTGTTCTTTGACTGGACCAGAAGTACTGGTAGTAGACATAACAGTAGGTCTGTCTCCAGCATGACCAAATAATGGCAATTTATTTTCTGAGAAAGGCCCCCGAACTGGGTTTCCCATGGGAGAATCTGAGGTTTTGAAGTTTCTCTCAACCTTTCTTCGATCAGTAGTATGCTCTATTTTTGCAAAAAATGTTGGTTC
>NC_036247.1:28526771-28528457 GCF_002742605.1 Olea europaea var. sylvestris
GTAAAAGAGTTAGAAAAAATGAGAGCAAATAGTGAGTTGGAGAAAAAGAGAGAAAATGTTGAGATAGCCATTAGAGAGAAAAATGGAGAGCAATCACAAGAGAGAAAAGAAAGAGAGTGCCCCAAGAGAAGAGAGAAAACACGAATGAATTTTTTTGCAAAAGAGAGTGATTTTAGGAGGGCGGTAGTTGAGAGAAAAGAGATGATCTTGTTCGTTTATAAGGAATAACTTCTCAATTTTGAGGAAACTAACCCACCCCTCCCTAATTTGGCTAAGTCTTTGTTGCAGGAATTCGACGATGTATTTTCGGAGGATGCACCAACTGGATTGCCGCCTATTCGAGGCATTAAATATCAAATTGACTTCATACTCGAAGCTGTCATTCCAAATTGACCGGCTTATCGAAGTAGTCCCGAGGAGACTAAGGAGCTCCAAAGGCAAGTGGAGGAGTTAATGAGCAAAGGATACGTGAGGGAAAGCATGAGTCCTTGTGCGGTACCGATTTTGCTTGTGCCAAAAAAGGATGAAACATGGCGAATGCGAGTGGATTGTAGGGCTATCAACAACATAATGGTAAAGTATCGTCACCCAATACCTAGGTTAGATGACATGCTTGATGAATTACATGGTGCTTGCATATTTTCTAAAATTGATTTAAAAAGTGGGTATCATCAAATTCGTATGCGGGAGGGTGATGAATGGAAAACGGCTTTTAAAACTAAATATGGTTTATATGAATGGTTGGTTATGCCGTTTGGACTCACAAATGCACCTAGAACTTTTATGCGTTTGATGAATTATGTTTTACGTGTTTTATAGAAAAATTTGTTGTGGTTTATTTTGACGATATCTTAATCTATAGCAAAGACCTAGGAGAGCATTTGGAACATTTAAAGTGTGTGTTAATTGTTTTAAGGAAAAAACAACTCTATGCTAATATTAAAAAATGCACGTTTTGTATGGATAGAGTTATTTTTCTTGCTTTTGTAGTTAGTGCTAATGGGGTAAAAGTAGACGATGAAAAGATAAAAGCTATTAGAGATTGGCCAACACCTAAAAGCATAACGGAAGTTAGAAGTTTTCATGGATTGGCTAGTTTTTATATGTGTTTTGTGAAAGATTTTAGCACTATCACCGCACCACTCACGGAAGTAGTTAAAAAGAGTGAAGGTTTTCATTAGGGTGATCAACAGGAACTTGCATTTAATATTATTAAAGGTAGATAGTGTGAAGCACCTGTTTTGGCATTACCTAACTTTGATAAAACATTCGAGATTGAGTGTGATGCGTCAGGAATAGGGATTGGAGTAGTTTTAATGCAGGATCGGAGGCCTATTGCATACTTTAGCGAGAAATTGAGTGAAGCTGCTTTAAATTATCCTACATATGACAAAGAAGTTTATGCACTTGTTCGAGCTTTGGAGACTTGGCAACACTATCTATGGTAGAAGGAGTTCGTAATACACACCGATCATGAGTCACTAAAGCACTTGAGGGGACAAGGTAAATTGAACAAGAGGCATGCACGGTGGATGAAATTCATTGAGACTTTTCCACACGTCATTCGGTATAAACAAGGTAAGGAAAATGTGTTGGTGGATGTGTTGTCACGAAGGTACGTATTGCTAACTACTCTTGATTCTAAGCTACTTGGGTTTGAACATATTAAGGAATTGTATGAAAAAG
>NC_036247.1:28538377-28539875 GCF_002742605.1 Olea europaea var. sylvestris
GCGGCAATCCTTCCGATTAAACTTTGTACCTCTCTAGGTTTAGTTGGAGGCCTCATTTGGATGACAGCTTGTATTTTTTCAGGATTTGCCTTGATTCCTCGGTTGTTCACAATGTAACCTAGGAATCTTACAGAGCTGACCCCGAAAGCACATTTCCTTGGGTTTAACTTCATTCCATACTTCCTCAGTATATCAAACATCTCGGTCAGGTGCTGACAGTGATCCATGGCCTTGATGCTTTTGACCAACATATCGTCAACATACACTTCCATTGTTTTTCCGATCTGTTGGGAAAACATGGAATTCACTAGTCGTTGGTGGGTCGCATCAGCATTTTTGAGACCAAATGGCATTACTCTATTGCAGTAAAGACCTCAGTCAGTTACAAACGAGGTATGTTCTTGATCTGGGCCGTACATCGGTATCTGGTTATATTCGGAATATGTGTCCATGAAGCTGAGTAATTCGTGTCCGACAGTGGCGTCCACCATTTGATCTATTCTTGGCAAAGGAAAATTGTCTTTTGGGCATGTTTTGCTGAGGTCGGTGAAGTCTATGCATACCCTCCAATCTCCGTTGTGTTTTTTCACAAGGACCGGATTTGCGACCTACTTCGGGTATTTGGCCTCACGGAGGAAATCGTTATGCAACAATTTTTGCACCTCCTTGTTGAGTGCTTCATATCTTTCAGGGTTTAGAGGTCGTCGTTTTTGCTACTTTGGCCGAACTGAAGGATGCACCTGTAATTTGTGGCATGCGATTTTGGGGGTCTATTCCTCTCATATCCCTGTGATTCCAGGCAAATACATCAAGATTTTATCTAAGGAAGGCCACAATTTCGTTTCAGGTGGATGGCTGCAACTCGCGCCCAACTTTGAACTCCTTTGTTGGGTCCTTGGCACAGACTTGAATAACTTCTAGTTCTTCAACAGGTTCTCCTCCTTCGATCCTGGTCCACGGATCTAGTGGAATTAGCTCGGATTCCCATACGTTTGCCTTATGCACTCCCGGGGAGTTGCGTTGATGGTTGGTACAGGTTTCCCTCACGGCGGTCGTTTGAGGGTCCTGCCATTGTGGAGAACTTGGTGGTATATTCGTTTTATGAGGGTGGGTGTGAAATGGATTTTTGGAACTTGAGCTATGACTCATGGCTCTCGGATTTTGTGGAGAGAATGAAACTATTTTTCACAATTAGGGCTCTCCTTCCAGCGCCAAACTGTTGACGTCAAAATTAGCAAAGCTAATCTTAAGCCAACTTTAAGAAAAAATGGTGATTTATTGTTGAAAAAAGACCACAAAATATATTTAGAGAATGTAATTATGCCTTGAGTTGTTGTATGAAATCACTTGCCCTTTACAAGAGTCATATTCAACTATTTATACATAGTTACAGCCGACATTAAATCAAATCAGCAACAATACCGAGCTCGGAACTCGGGTCGTTGGATTCCCTTGTGATTGGTCGATGAGGTCGATGGTCATGTGTCAATATTTTCTC
>NC_036247.1:28544219-28595888 GCF_002742605.1 Olea europaea var. sylvestris
AGAGGTAGCAAAACATGTGCAATGTCTAAAAATTTGTGTTCGTATGTAATTAATACAGACCCCACAATAAAAATGGTGAAAACAGTATGACATTAAATGTTAAATTAACGTAATGCAATGTCACACGATTCATCTATGTGAACCTATCAAATTTAATCACCTAATGGCACGAGATAGTATTATTCGTTAATTAATGGGTTAGAAAAATAAATTAAGGTTTCTCATGAATAAAGGGCATGTTTGGGTTGGGCTTTTAAAAAAAAAAGAAAAAATCAAAGTTTGAGATTAAGAAATTATTTTTGAATATGTTTGAATAATTTTTTAAAAATGTTGAATAAAAGAACTTTTAGAGAAAGTTGATACAAAGTAACTTCTTCAAAAAGTATTTTTATAAGAAGTAAAAACATAAATCCTGCCATATGGATCCAAATATTTTTTTATTTTTCTAAATAAGAAAGTTGAATGGAGGAGAATTGGTCTTATGTTACACGCCTTCTATGCTGATACATTTCGTTTTGTGCATGTTCTTAGATGTCAATAAAAATAGCGTCCTCTCATATTGATCGTGAACATAAATCATGATATTGTTTTCGCATTCTTATTTGCACTAGAAAACCGATCCACAAGAATTCAGGTACCAAATATATATATACACTATGAAAAATCGTAAGTAATTGCATTGAAGGGAAGGTGGAGTTTGCTAAGTACCACAATACCTCTAGCCAAGTAACATTTTTTTCTCCCTATCAACACTTTTTCGTTAGTTGGTAAATTAGGTGAGCGCGGAGCCCTTTGGTATCAAGTTCGATTCCTTCTATCAACATTTTCTCAATGGAGCCTGTCGCACCAAGTTTGCCTAGTGCGGTTTACTTGACTGACGTGATTTACAGGCTATTGCGTCAGTCCGAGAGTTTACTCAGTGCACATCCGAAGGTTAGCGGTTGCTGGTTCTTCTGTCAAAAAAAAAAAAGGTTCCATTTTTTCCCCTTACATGCCATTGCAATTTATATAATTTAGTGTTATAAGAATGAACAATCATGCTACATATTATATAATTTAGCGTTATAAGAATGAACAATCATGCTACATATCTAGGTTCAAATTTCAATGGGATATGTGTCGACGCATAATTGGATAGTTTGAAAAAATAAAACAAAAATACCCAATCATCTTCTAACATATCAATCTGTCCTGTCATTCCTTGTTTTAATGCTTGATTAAGTAGTTTTATTCAAAAATGAAGCCAAAAAGTCATGACGCAGATCTCTACAGTAACAAGTGGTTTTGGGAACGTGTTTGTACAATGTTCATATTCTTCCCTGTAGGGACCTGATCGTGTCAGCTTCATATACTGTGAGACCCATTGCCAAAAGACTCTTTCAAGTTTCATCTTCATTTCTACCCCCCTGGACCAGGTACAGAAGAAAAAATCCCCACATTTTTTGGTGAGAGAAAGTGGCTGAACAGGTCAAATTTTGCCGTAGTGTCACATCCACGTGTCTTATCCTCATTACTAGTGAAATCGAAATCCTGTTGCGGCCATACAATATAATTAGGTGGTGTACACAGACCATCCCTAGTGGACCATATTTGTTTAATTGATGATGTAGATGGCTCAGTTGAATCTTGATTGGCATGTAGTTTGGTTCAAAAACAGTTCGACTACTGGGCAAGTTGCAACATCTTGCAAGACTGGCACTTTTGAGCCCATATAATACCTAATGGTTCCTACGAGACTTTGGAACCACAAACCCCAAAGTGCTGATTGATGTGATAATACAGACAAACTTTAAACCATACCTCGATTGGTAATCTCATATAAATGCATCCCCACATAATTTTTTTCGAGTTTTTCCACGTATCACATAATTAATTTAATTAAACATATCAGGTATGACCATTGAGACCGATGTTCTAACAACAATGATACTAAAAGAACCTGTTTAAGAATGATTTTAAGAATTGATTTTTTGACCGTTAGGAGAAAAGTAAGGTCCACCTGTGAGAAAAGAAGTCAAATATGACGGCTGAAATAGTGAAATAACGGTCAAAAAATCAATTTTTTTGGTGAAAAAATCGCTTCCAAACAGACCCTAAAATAAAATCATTCAATTTTTAAAATATCAAAAGTTAATTAAAATGTTACTTTTTAATTTGTTTGAATAATATTCCACGAGCATTTTGTCTGGCCATAAGCGTGTTTAAAGAAATTTGATTTGACGTGATTTTATTAAGAAGCTCTTTTATAAAATAAAAACATGCCCTAAACTTTATGATATTTACGTTCCAAACAAGTTTAAAATATATGTAGTGGGTGTACACAGAGTAAGACCTGAACGCAAAATCCTATTAAAACTTTGTACCTGAATACCAAAAAAGGAACATTGCTTGTTTAACTTGACTACTTAGAAAAACTACTAGCAAATGTTAGGCAGATGGCTTTTAGTCTTATCTGAAAGAGACTATTAATATAATTAAATTAACAATAAGAAGACTTAATTAGTGTAACTTTTTGTATCTGTTTCAGTAGAGGAAACATGAAAATCAAACTAGGAAATTGGACCGGTCACATCTTTGTCCGCTTTCTTAGTCCAAATCCGAAACTAATGAAATATTTGATTTACCATGTAACTGTAGTTACGAGGTTGAGGGTAGTGGACTTGACCCATGTCGAGAGATTTACCATGTATCTGTAGTTACGAGTTTTACCATGTAACTATAGTTACGAGGTTAAGGGTAGTGGACTTGAGCCTGGCTCGACATGGGTCAAGTGGTCAAGCATCAGGTGTCAACAAACTCAGGCTCAGGCTCGGGTTCGAGTTCTTCTTCTTTGCATTCCATGTTCACCCCAAATAACCTCAGTTTCTTGGAGTTCCCACTGCTTGTTGTATGATTCTGCATTGCTGATCCTGTAATAACCACACGTGCGGCATGTTTCTCATCAAAAAATGATCAAGCATTTTTCTATCTGTCAACACACACACGTGGCAGTGCAGCTACATAAGAATTGTACTATTGTCTATAGCAAAATGTAACAAATTGGGTACAACCATCTGCAGTGCACTAAAGTTCGATAATACTAAGAATTTCCTATTTTCCCTAATCATTTGATCTCGAGGTAATTAAATTAAAACCCTTAAAAGATGTAAAATAAAATCATTGTTCTAAAAATGTTCGCCTTGATGCAAGGCTTGATAGTTAGCCACACTTTCAATTTTGATCGTGTAGCTTAGTATCAAGAATTAAAAAGCAACAGTTCTGGTGATAAAAACTTTCAATGCTAATTCGACAAAATAACCTAAATTATGCGAAAAGACAGTCCAAGGGGAAAGCAATACTGGGCTTCAATGGAGAACAAGGAAGTGTTCATCCCGCACATCTACTGCATGTAATATGTATAAATTAGGAAAAAAAAACAAAAATACAAAAAAACAAAAAGATGAAGTTTTTAATGTAATGCACAGAAAATGATACCTGCATGAAGACAGTCAGGTTGGTACGGGAGAGTAATCCCTTGCTGCTGGGTCAGATAAGGATGGCCAGAATAGAAATGGGTCCACCCACCACCACCACCTCCTCCACCGACACCACCATGGGCAACCGTAGCCGGTAGTGGAGAAACGTTTTTCCGCCTCCAACCTATGAAAAGCCGGGTACAATCCAAACGGTGGCGCTGGAAAAGAATAACATCGCCAGCATCAAGCTTTTTTTCCTTAACAAAACGGCTCCAGCCTTTTGTTAATACATAGCTTTGACTGCTGTTCCAGTAAGAGTAGCGGAACCTCCATGATTTTCCAAGTTCATCCTCAAATCCCAATAGGAAACCCTTATCTCCCGAGTCACCGCCGTTGAGCGGAAAGTATTTTTCAGCGTGTTGTTTTGGTATAACAAGACGGTTTAGCTTGCCCACATCACTAGGAGTCAATGGCTTCTCAAATAATGTTTCTTTGGGAATTTCTTCTTCTTTTGAATAGTTCTCTCTCTCACCTTCAAATTCTTCTTCATCCTTGTTTAATTTGAACCCGAAAGCTGTGTTCTGGCTGATAAACATGTCGGTGGAGGCAGTGGTAGTGGTGGTTGGTTGTGTCCACCAGTATCCTTCTGAAGAGTATTGGTTTATTGACATTTTAGAGAGAGAAGAGAGAGTGTCTTAGAGAGAGGAACACTGTGTGTTTGTGGGTGTGGTGATGAATCTGAAATTTCTGAATGAAGTTGGAGAATGGGCAGGGATTTGTGATTATTGTTGGCGTGGAAATGTACTGGCAGCAGGTGGAAATATGGACATATAGAAACAGTTAAGTGTATGTATACGCAGAGATAGAGGAGGGTGGCATAGGTGGGGTGCAAGTACGAGGGGGTACTTCAAGGTTTTGCGTGAGAGGAAAAATCAATCATTATATTGAATGCAATCCACTGTACAACTTTCTATGGCTACACGGAAATTAGGTTCATGAAAACTAGTGAATTTGACGCACCCCATACAAGTCTTGGAAAATTACAAATGAGATCCCTAACCTATTGAAAATGTAGTAAGTTGATCCCCACTTTTCTTTTCAATCTTTCATTTCGGAAATAGTTAGTCCCTGTTTAACAATTTCACTTACGTTAACGAATAATGCTGTGTGTACAAGTTGAGGATAATTTTTATGTGAAGTGATACTAAATGAAAAAAATTTATTAACTTTATGTTTAACGAACCTTATCATTTCACCAAGCATATATGAGATGATCCTCACTTTGTTTATATAAAGCCTTATTTCATGTCAAATTCAAACATAATTTTCATTTTTCGTAAATATTCAACTTTAAACTTGTTTTTAAATGAACAAAAGTAAATGAATGAATAACAAAGATAAAAGTAAGGGTTGTTGGAATTTATATTTTCTTTAATTGTAAATAATGATAAATCGTTTTACTTATAAAAATTAAGATTTTAACCTATAACAATGATAAAATTGTCCATTTCAATAAAAAGATGATCAATCCTCTTTTGATTACCTATAATACGGGCCCAATTGCCAAAAGGACAACTAATGCGGGTCTAAACATCAAAATATATGACTAATGCAAGTTTAGGCTTGAGAAGGTGAGCACCTTTTATTATTTTTATGTTAAATAAACTAATTTAATAAACCGTATTATTATTAATAACCTTAAAATAATTGAAATATGGAAACACCCTATTACGCTTGGACACATTTAGCAGAGTAAGGCTTGAGAGTTGATCTTGTTGTATTGTCACATCTAACACGTTTTAGAAACTGAAACTAAATAGGCGGGGTTTAAAAGGAAGCTACAAGAATAGAGGCTCATCTAGCACAATAAAGTACAACCTCGTAGAAAGCACAAAGAATCTAAAATTGAATGAGGTAGAAGTAAAAACCAAAAAAGCTCGGTTGTAGACCTTGACAAACCTTGTTTTTTTTTTTTTTTTTTTTTTGAATCTTAGGTTGAATATTCGAGTGCTACAAAATAAAACGTTGAAGACTGTAACTGCAAGAATAATAAATTGATGATCTACTTGTTATATTTTCAGTAGATTGGAAACCCAAACTACAATTTCTCTAATTGTATCATGAATCTTGTGAAAGAGAGAGATTCTAATTTCCATCTTAGAAACCCTACCCATGTTACTACGTTTGCTATCAGATCAAGTGGCGGGGTTTATTGTTATTTTGAAGGAAGAGCTTGCACATTTGATTATGTGTGCGTATATATTTCTTTGTTTTTGCTTTGCATTAGATTATATTCGTCTAGTAATCATTGTGCACAAGGGTAGACACATGTATGCAATAACGAGAACCATATTTATTAGGAAAATGTTGGGGGCAATTATTTCATGCGTTTAAGTGTTAGGTAATCGAGTATTTTTAGTAATAATTTAACCATAAACAATAAGGATGACGATTTGAATATAAATGTCTAGTCGACTAAGTCTATAAAAAGTCGTACCTCATAGTAAATGATCAGGAGTTTATAGAGGAAAGAGGGTTTGCATTGATATGAATCAAGAGTCTAGCCGGTTACTATAAATACCAAGAGTTTATAAAATTGTTTGGAAAGTGTTTATAAACAATTTGAAAAGTATAATTAGAAAGAAATTGAGTATTGAATAAATGGATAATACCTATAATTCTTACAAAATTGATGAATAAAAAGTGATTTGACCATTTATAAGCACATTTCAAGTACGTGTGAGTAGGTGAAAGAGGTCATAATATTTTTTGAATATCCAGATAGAACATAACTTATCTTACGGGTTCTGGCATGTTTCATTTGCATACCTAAAATTATAGAACTTCAATCCTTTAATGGAGCGTGGAACACATTGATCTCGAGTTTTGTGCTGACTTTTGAATATAACAAATTTTAACTCTCTTCTTCTTAGCTAGAGTGCCTCAGTTTCATCAAATGTAGGGTCTAATGGTAATATTTATCACGTGCATGGCATCAATCGAATTAGAAGTTGTTTGACAAAGTTTTTGATGAAAGTATTGATAAATTTTGTTAAAAGCTAATGAAATATGTGATTTTATAGTTAATAAAACTTTGAAATCTTATAAAATATGTGATTAAAATTGAAATATGATCAATTAAAAATTCGATAAAATTTTGTTGGAACAAGCCCTTAATGTGAGGCCATTCCTATTGTAACTATGGGCTAGCTAGGGATAAATCCAAAGATCCAATCAGTGATGGATCCAAGTGGTGGCGAGCTAGGGTGGATGCCCTAGCTGGATCCTTTGAGAACTTTTTTTTTTGTTGACAGTAGTTGATAAACATTCTATATATATATATATATATATCTGATAATTCACATTTGTTTTAAAGATCTCTAGCAGCTCATTTAGTTGGAGCCTTTACTTACAAAATTGAGGTGCAGGGTTTGAAATTTTTACTAACCAAATTTATTGCACAAATTTTATAGTTCTTCAATTTTTACTAAAATTAATGCAATAGAGGTGGGATTCGAACTTGTGACATATCATTAAGGTTATTAAAAGTTTAACCACCCCATACTCAATAAATTTTAATACTAGATGTAACAGAATAATATATATTTTTTATTTTAGTTGTTTTAATGCAATTACGCGAATTTGAACTTATGTTCTCTCCTTTGAATTACAGAAACCTGCCAGTATATTATTTGGTGAAATCCATAATTTTATGTAACAAAAACATATATGTTCAATTTTTTTCAAAATAATTATTATATTTATTTTTTAATATTTTATTACGGTCAACGGTTGATTTCCGTCCGTGCTCACTCAAAATTCTAGATTCGCAACTGGATCCAATCCATTGGCTAATTTCAAACAATCAGAAAAGAGATAAGATTTGTCCAATCCATTGGCTCACTCATTGCATTTGTGTCCCAATTCTCTCCTCATCTATCGCTTTGGCATATCTCTTCCTATAACAGAGAATGCATGTGCAATAAAATTCTTACAAAATTGCATTTTTAAGATGAGAAAAATTATTATTTTATAGGTCATGTCACAAATTTATTAACTTCAAGGAGTGTTAAATTGGACTTGGATCTCCAAAAAAAATGATCTAGATGACAAATTTTGTTTTACTAACTATAGTTTAGCATATTCATATTCAATTTATACAACTCACTTTATGTTGTCGCGATGTTTCGATTGGATTTGATCATTTTTTGCTCTAAAAAAAATCATTTTACTGTAGTATTATGCATATCAAAAAAATTTCAAAATTTTTTAATAAATTTTAAAAATGTTATTGGAGCGATCCCTTGGATTGGGGACAAGGATGAGATTTTTGAGGACAAGGATGACTCTTCAAATGATGATATTTTAGGAAAATACATATTAAATATTAAATGAAACCCGCAGGTTCATGAAGCCAACCTGTGAGCCTTATTTACTCATGTCTATATCTATATTTATTTATTTTGTACCTACATGTTACTGAAAAAAATTAAATAATCGACATCGGTACATGTGAAATTGGGGACCAATTTTTAGTATCAAGTAGTCTTGATTGTTGTCAAAATTATTGCTATAAAATATGGATTAGTTTATCATTTCAGACAGTATCAATGCCATGCAACAACATTAATTAATGACTATAAAAGAGCCAAGAACAATGAACTACAATCAAATTATTGATATAAATTTCCATTTTATTTTATTTTTTAATACATCGGAGTAGTTAGATTAAGAGTACATTATAAATTTATCAGAGCTATAGAATCTGGATTTATTCTTTAATACGATTTGATTACACGTAAAATCGTTAGTTTCATTGAACACAACTAAGGTGTATTTAGATGTAGTTATCATAGTTAAGATTTTTGGATTTGTAATTAAGCAATGTATAATGCTACATTTAATGTTGTAAGCATATTTGATTTTAACACTTGATATTGAGCGTCAACACTTTGAGAAGTCAACTTCAATTCATTATTTTAATGTAAAAGAAAATTTCGAAATAAAGTTTACT
Source organism: Olea europaea var. sylvestris (assembly GCF_002742605.1). Classification (NCBI taxonomy): domain Eukaryota; kingdom Viridiplantae; phylum Streptophyta; class Magnoliopsida; order Lamiales; family Oleaceae; genus Olea; species Olea europaea. Next base: position 28,552,689 of record NC_036247.1, read on the forward strand.
CAATTTGATTTTCTACCACTTTCCTCTTAAGTTTTTCTAAAGTGTTATCGTGTTTATTCCCTATTTGGTGCAGTTTTAAAATTAATAAAAACTTGAGTTAAAAAATCAACAATTAATTTTAACGATATTTTATTTTATGGAACCCATAATCAATTTTTACAAATCTATTAACAATCTGATTTTTACTCAAACATGGATTTAAATTTTTTCTACTTGTGCAAGAAAGAATATCACAAAAAAGTCTTTTTTTTTCTTTTTTTTTTTTTTGTAATGAGACATATCTGACATTAAGAACAAAATAAAATATTTTTAATATAATAACATGTCAAATACATCACTCCATTAATAGCATATATAATTGAAAATTACATGGCGGTGTAGATCGTTCTTCGTTGATGTAGTATAAGTTTGTGATAGTAAATCGACAAAAATATAAATTGAAGAAAGCTAAGCCAAGCTTGAATATGCCAACTCTAAAAGAAATTGATAGATACACACCTAGCATCGAATTTAGTCATAAAATCCAACTTGAACCACGGTGGAGACCAACTCATCACCAAGCCACAAAAGCTGGCATAACTTGTGCCATTACCATCATGTATATTACCTTAAATCTCGACAACGCATCAATTTAAATAGAACTTGGTGACAACATATGACAAAAATAGTAAAGCTTGATTAATCGAAAGAACAAAGGATATGACATTGTGTCTCAATCACATGAACAACTATTTTCCGTCGTTGCAACATCTTTCAACATTCGCCGACTAAATAGTTGGTGTGACATGTCTGTTCACCTACCAAACAATTGATATGAGAAAACTTTTACTATTCTTTTACCCGATAGCTGTAATTCTTATCTTTTAAGGACTATTCTTGCTAAAAAATTTAAAAAATATATAGAAATAAAAAAAATCAGATCTTGAGCTAAAATAGATTTACATGATCAACAAGAATATATCGATGGTCTACAGATTTCTCAAGTCAAGGGTACATTGCCAAATATTTCTCCAATGAAAGTATAGGATTGGTCTGACCATCCACCAACAAGTTGTCGCCATCGTGACTCTTACGTTAATCAAATCTAAATATTTTCGTCTATTTGTTTAAATAAAGAAAGATTCACATGTCACACTCTATATGCAAATTGGAGTAGCTGTCTAACTGCAAATCAAATAATATTCATATGGCCAAAACTTCAATTTCCCAAGTCTATCAAATCACAATATAATTAATTATTCAAATTCAATTAAAATATTATAGTTTCTATTACCATATGTAGAAGAAGCCACGTCTCCTCCTTTTCTGCTTGTGGCCCACTCCCCATATTTGATTTAATTGCCATGCCCTCTATTTTATTATTTTTAATTTTGCAAACGAGACAAATAATTATCTAATTTAGACTATAAAAAATTCATTTTTTTGTGAACAGAGAGAGCTGTTAACTTTCTAATTTTCCACTTAGCTGGCCCCAGATTTTTATTTTTTGACCAAGAAAGTTCGCCCTTTTTTCTACAATTAATGCCAGCTTACTTTTTAACTTCTATCAATGTAGATAATATTGTATTTTTATGATTGTTTAGTGAGGTTTACGATAATTAACAATCAGTGTTATAAATAGCGCGTCAATAGGAGGCGAGGCTAAGGCACCGCACCTTATTTGGCGGTCAACGGACGTGGTCAACAAACGCGAGGCGAGACTAAGGTGGCAATGTGCACCTGATTAGGTTTTTTTTCTTTTTTCTTTTTTTTTTACAATTCTTTTAAGTTAAAACTTATAATTATTAAATAATTTTTTTATTGATTAAAAATTTACTATAATATTAGAATAAGAAAACCTTTTTTTACGCATTTGACTCATCTAATCTCGCATTACCCTTAACTTGGCATCAACGCATCGCCACGCATAACACCTTTTAGAACACTGTTAACAATTAAACAAGAAAAAAAAATATTTGTTCTTCAAATGTAATATCAAATTTTAATAATGCTTTTGTTTATATGAAATGTTTGGTACACTGTATTGAATACGAGATAAAATTAGAGATGGTAATAGTATGAGCAGAGCCAGCTTGACTCTGAGACACACAATCTAAGTTGTGCCCACTAATCAAGCTCGATTTTAACCCTTTATCATCATGGTTCGAGCCGAGTTTTTATGTAGGGCATTCGAACTTCTAAGCATCAATTCTCTTGGCACAATTTAGCTCATAAAAGTCCCAAGAAACTTGCAAATTTAGTTCAGTTCTTGCAATTTGGTCTTCATGCTTCCATCTTTCTCTAACTTTTGCACTTATATACATTCTTAAGCAGAAAAATTTCACATATATTTTGAATCAATTTCGTGCACATTTCATTAAGCATTATGTTGCATCAAACCAGTGGTTAGAACAAATCCGTGATGGCTTCCACTATAGCATGAAGTCCACAAACTTTGGCCCCTTTACCTATTTTTTTTCCTATGTTGGGTATTTTGAATATATGGACCGACCTGTCCTATTCTTGGCCTAACTTTCAGAGAAAAAGTGAACTGAAAATTATTTCAATTTTCGTTATATTCTGATATTCATATGACATTAAACATATTGGACAAAAGACTAGCACATCTCCAAATTGTTAATTGCATGGTTCATCATTAATTGTAATTGTGTGGTTCCTAGGACTTCTTCTTCATTGTTCTTGATTTTGTGGATTATTTCAAATAAAGTTTGCATGAATAGATCAGATAATAAAATGTTTACGAACCTCTCTTCCCTGCTAACATTCTGATAGAAATATTGATGTCATCCCTTAAAAATGTAAAATCAATTAATTGTGGCCACGTAATATTATTAGAGAATTAATTAAAATGGTTTATATTTCTAAAATCCAATTGACACATTGAAAAGTGGCAATTTTAAAACTGTCTATTTTGATGGAAAGTGGGTAGCTTTTATGGCCTATGAGAAACTGCATTTTTCTATCTATAAACTTGAATGAAACCTATCAAATTGACTAAGATTGACATGGAAAATATAATTTAGAAAAGAAAATATTTTTCTTGTTTTGAGGAAAACAAAAACCTACTCTCCCAAGGAAAATATTTTCTTTAAAAATAAGGAAAATTAAGCATATTTTTAAAAGTTGAAAAATGTTTTCAATGGAAAAAATAGCAAATCAAACATTCTAAAGTAGGAATTTGCGTGAAAATTTGATATTTTTCATAGAAAATAAATGCAATCAAACCTACATAAGTTCAATTACAGAGAGGAAAAGAGAGAGAAAAGTTTCTTATTTTTGTTTCTCTTATTTTGCAGGTCTAAATCTTCAATTAATTGTCATGGATCAAGGTATGTTTTTTGATCAATTAAATTTAATTTTGAAAATTATGGAATTCTAAGATCTCGATATTAGGATTTAATTGCTTACATGTGGTATCATAGCCATAAAGAATTCTTGATTTTCCTCTAATGATTATTGTTTTTCACTAATTGATCCTTAATTATTTCTTATAATTTTATGGATTAAGGTATATAACCATGCTGTTGGCCAGAGTTAAATCCAGGCCAAACAACTAGGGCCTAGATTTAACCTTTGTCAAACACGTTTTTCTTAAGGTTTAAAATTAGAATACAATTAATGTTAGGATGTGTTGCTTGTACAGAACAAAAATTCATAGAAAAGCCACATATCACTCACACTGGTGGGGTCTGGGTGATTTTCTGCCAATTTTTCAAAAACAGTTGGTTCCACGCTTGTGGCTGTTTGGCAAACTTCCGTGAGATGAATTGTTTTGTACAAATGATTTTTTCCATTGTGTTTTGTGTATTTATAGGGATCCTAATCTGCTTTTGCTGTATAAATGAATCATGGTCACTAATTGAGTTAATTTATTTTTGGGGTTCTTAATTTTTCATCTTAATTGCTGTCAATGGATCAAGAAAAATTAGATTTTAATATGTGTTAGAAATGAATAATGATTGGCAATTTGGTCAAATCCACTAACGCATTAATAACCTGGCCTCAGCTTTCCTTTTCCTCTGTTTTCATTAAACAAAGTTATTTTAATAAGAAATCTAGGGATTATATACTGCTAAAATAATTACAGTGATTTATGAATAATTAATTGTGATTATCAATGTCCGTTTTTGGAATTTAAATTGCGAATTAAGTTAGATTATGTCTAATTTAATAACACTTTTTTTCATGCCTTGTTTATTTATTATCGATAGTTGATAAATATTATGTGGTAATTAATTTATACTTAGTAATTCGGTTCGTAAGAATTTCATCCAAATGTTTTGATGAATGATATAAATAAATATTTTGTTAATGTAATTCATGTTCGGTTAATAATGTTTGTTAGTCACCAAAGTGGCCAAAAATTATGGTATTTCGAACATTAAGCCCCCATTTGACCCCCATTAAATTCAATTACATTACATTTCATTTTTTTATCTCCTATTTTTAACCACACAATATTTCATAAAATAATATTACACGTAAATCGAAAACTTTTCCTTCTTTTTCAACCACTCATTTTTCAAAAAAACACTATTCCACCCATTTTCATTTTCAAAAAATGGGGGCTAAATTCCGTAATTTATTTGTCAATTACTCTTGATAGTTTGATGCTTATAAACGAAAATGACATTATTATTATTGTTGTCAAGAGTATCTAGATGTTTATAAATTATAAAATTGTCGTGGATTGTCCAAAGGTTGATCAATTAATTTTATTAATCTTAAACATGATCGTGGTTAATTAATATACTTATTCGGATGTGTTTTGCATATCCAAAGATATCATACATGTTTGATTTGAGTATATCTAATTATCAATTAAGTGAAATTAAATTAGCATCACCATGTTTATTATGATAGTATATCGTAGTATCACCAAAAAGAGAACTAAGGTATACATTTATTTTTATTTCAATCTAACCTTAAGTGTTTAAATCTAAACTCAAAACATTAATGTTAGAGCATTTTACATTTTGCAGTATCTATTCCCGTTCTCTGCATTCGTATGTTTTATTTAAACCTATATTCAATGGTCTTAATTTCTCTGACTGGTGTGAACAAGTTCAATTCAGCTCAAGTGTTTTGGACTTAAATTTGGCACTTCAAGTTGAGAAACCTGCTGACCTCACTGATAAGAGTAGTGTTGATGAAAAATCTTTCCATAAGGCTTGGGAAAGATGAAACAAATAAGCTTAATATTTATGCGAATGATTTTAGCGAAGAATATCAAGTCCACTGTCCCTAAAACTAAGATTGCTAAGGAAAATATGAAGTTTGTGGAAGAATGTTCCCTAACAGCTAACAAATCACTTGCTGGTACACTAATGGGTACCTTAACCACCATGAAATTTGATGATTATCAAACTGTGCATAAGCATGTTATTGAAATAATTAACGTTGCAACAAGACTTGAGACTTTTGGAATGACTGTGGATGAGAATTTTATGGTACAATTTATCATCAACTCTTTATCTCCCGAGTATGGTCTATTCCATATGAACTATAATACCTTAAAGAATAAATGGAAAGTAAATGAATTGCATAGTATGCTCACGAAAGAAAAGATAAGGCTTAAGAATCAAGAAACTTATTCTGTTCATCTCTTAAGGCATCAAGGAGATAGAAAGATATGTAAGAAAAGGTCTGAAATGGGCATTAAGCAAAGGCTACTAAAGATAAATGAGTTTTCCGTCCAAATCCACAATAAGAAACACAAGAAAGATATGTGTCATTTCTGTTGCAAACCTAAGCACCATAAAAGGGATTGCCTGAAAGGTAGGACATGGTTCAAAAGTAAAGGTAAGATTATTTCTTATGTATGTTTTGAATCTAATTTGGCAGAAATTTCTTATAATACTTGGTAGATTGATTCCGGATGTACCACTTATGTTACCAATACGATGCAGAGATTCCTTTCAATCCATACCATAAATCCAAAAGAAACATTTGTCAAAGCTTTAGTTGAAGCCATTGGAACCTATTGTTTGATTTTAAATACAGAACATCATTTAAATTTATTTCAAACTCTTTATGTATCTTTTATTTCTTGTAATTTAGTTTCCTTATTGAAACTTGATTTTGCTCAATATTTTTGTAATGGCGGAAAGGGGTGTTTAAGTTTGTTTAAACAAAAGCACCTTATTAGTTCCGCTATTCTTTGTGACGACTTATATAAATTGAAGCTCGATAACCTTTTTGTCGAGACTCTTTTACCCTTGCATCATAATGTTGGTACTAAACATAGTTTGTTGAATGAATGATCTGCCAACTTGTGGCATAAACATTTGGGTCACATACCCAAGGAAATGATAGAAAGACTAGTCAAGAAAGAAATCCTTCCCGACTTGGATTTTAGTAGTCTTGGAACTTGTATGGATTGTATTAAGGGTAAAAAAAAAAAAGAGCTACAAGAAACATACAGCTTCTTGAGATGATACACACCGATATATGCGGGCCTTCTAATGTTCCTCCTTTCGATGGAGAAAAGTATTTGATTACTACTATTGACAACTTTTTACATTATGATTATGTCTATTTGCTGCATAAAAAGTTTCAAGTTGTAAATGCTTTAGAGATCTTTGTTAATGAAATTGAATAACTATTAGATAAAAAGATGAAAATTATTAGATCTGATAGAGGTGGTGGATATTATGGAATGTATGATGAAATTGGACAACACTCTGGTTCATTCACTAAATTTCTTGAAATTTATGACAAATATTCTCAATACACTATGCCAGGCACACCACGACAAAGTTGTGTGATTGAAAGGCATAATTTTACTCTAATAGAAATGGTTAGGTGTATATTAAGCAATTCATCTTTACCCATTTCTTTGTGGATGTTTGTCTTAAAGACTCCTATATATTTGCAAAATAGGGTCCTAGTAAGACAATTTCAAAGACTCCTTTTGAACTGTGGACTGGAAAGAAGTCTAGTTTAAGGTACTTCCATGTTTGGGTTACTCGACAAAAGAATTTATAATTCACATGAAAAGAAACTGAACTCAAGAACAATCAATGGATTTTTCATTGATTATCTAAAAAAATCAAAGAGGTATATATTTTATTGTCCTAATCATAATACTAGAATTGTTGAAACAAAAAATACTAAATTCATTAAGAATGGTGAAGTTAGTGGGAGTATGGAACTACGAAATGTGGAAATACAAGAAGTTAGAGTTCATGTTTCTCTACCCTCAACTTCTTCTAATATTGTTGTTCCTCGACTTGTTAAACAGTATGACAATTTGTTAGAGCAACAAATAAATGATCAAATATCTTACAATGAAGTTATTACTAATGAAGCTGCAATAAGTGAATCACAAGAAATAGTATTAAGAAGGTGACAAAGACAACGTAGACCTGCTGTTTCTGATGATTATGTGGTTTACCTGCAATAGTCTGAATTTGACTTGGGAATTGTTGACGATAATCTAGTTTCATTTTCATAGGACATTAGAGTGTTAATTCTGACAAGTGGTTAAATGCTATGAAAGATGAGTTGCAATCTATGAAGCATAATAAAGTCTGGAATCTTCTCGATTACCTGAATCATGTCAAAGAGTTGAATGTAAATGGGTCTTTAAGACCAAAAGCGACTCTAATGGTAATATTGAACAATATAATGCTAAACTTATTACCAAATGTTTTACTCAGAAAGGTGGCATTAATTATAAGGACATATTTTCGCCAATTTCTAAGAAAAACTCACTCAAAATTATAATGACTTTAGTAGCTCATTATGACTTAGAGCTACATCAAATGAATGTAAAAATTGCATTTCTAAATGGAAATTTAAATGAAGAAGTTTATATGAATCAGTCTGAAGATTTTTTAGTTGAAGGAAATGAACATATAACATACGGTGTGTAAGTTAAAGAAATCAATATACGGACTTAAACAGACTTCTCATCACTGGTGTCTTAAGTTTAACGATACCATTACTTCCTTTGAATTTAAGGAAGATGACGTTGATTGATGTATATATCTAAAGGTCAATGGGAGCAAGTTTATATTTTTGATTCTGGATGTTGATGATATATTGCTACCTACTGATGATCTTAGTCTATAACATGAGACCAAGATATTTTGCTCTAAAAATTTTGAACTGAAAGATATGTGAGGCAACGTATATCATTGGAATTGAAATATTTCGAGATACGTCACAATGATTGTTAGGGTTGTCTCAAAAAGCACATATCAATAATTTTTTAGAGAGATTTAAGATAGAAAACTATTCAGCGAGGGTCGTTCTAATTTAGAAAGGAGACAAATTTAATTTTATGCAATGTCCTAAGAGCGAGTTGGAATGCAAACAAATGACAACTGTTCCTCGTAGATCTCTTGTTGGGAGCTTAATGTATACTTAAGCTTGCACCAGTCTATACATTAGTTTTGTCATCGAAATGCTAGGCAGGTATCAAAGTAACTCGGGACTTGATCATTGGAAAGCTGCAAAGAAAGAATTGAGATACTTGCAAGGAACGAAAGAGCATATACTCACTTATGGGAGATCTGATAGCTTGGAAGTTATTGGGTATTCGAATTCGTGCTTTACTGGATGTGTGGATACTAGAAAGTTCACATGGAAAATTGCGAAGCAATGTATCCACTTGGAAGTTGAGTTTAGGGAATGCTTTGAGGCTACAGTTCAAGGAAATTGGCTGCAGAACTTTATTTTGGGGTTTGGAATTGTCGATAGTATTGCCAAGCTATTGAAACTTTACTGTGATAATTCTGCAATAGTCTTCTTTTCAAAGAACGACAAGTACTCCAAAAGTACTAAATATATGGAATTGAAGTACTTTGTCATTAAAGAAGAAGTTCAAAAACAAAATGTGCCAATCAAGCATATTAACACCAATCTTATGATTGCAGATCCTCTAACAAAAGGATTGTCACCAAAGATATTTAATAAACATGTCGAAAGAATGGGCATTATTGGAAATGATCATTGAAATTATGGAATTTATGTATTGTTTTTGATAAAATATTGCTCTTGTCATAATTGTTGGCACATATACACGAATGGATTATGTGAATGTTGATAGGGACAGACGTTTTAAAGATATTATTGAAATGTAATTATTGAACTTCTCATTACGTATCATGTTAAGCAAGGATTAGTATTGTAATACATGGAAATGATTAAGCTGAAATGATGGTATAAAACTGACATGACTCTTATTAGTTTTTACTTAAAGATGATATATTAAGTGATCAACGTACTATAGATTTTAGCTTATGATATGCACATTATATTATAGACCATATAATGAAACAATATTACACGGGCCAAGTGGGAGAATGTGAAACCAATTAATTGTGGACCATGTAATATTATTAGAGAATTAACTAAAGTGGTTTATAATTCTAAAATCCAATTGGATCATTGAGAAGTGACAATTTTATAACTCTCTACTTCGATGGAAAGTGAGTAGTTTATATGACCCGTGGGAAACCGTCTCTCTCTGGCTATAAACATGAATGGAACTCATCAAATTAACTACTTTCAATTACAAAGAGAAAAAGAGAGAGTGAACAATTTCTTGCTTTTCTTGTTTATCTTATTTTGCAAGTCTATATCTTTAATTAATTGCCATGGATCAAGGTACATTTCTTGATCAATTAAATTTACTTGTGAAACTCATGGAATTCTAAGATCTTGGTATTAGAATTTAATTGCTCAAAAACCATTAACACTCTGATAAAGCCACAGTCCCCAATGATGTTCTTGAAGTCTATTGTTACATTGTTTCTGATTACTTTCTTTGGAAGTAATAGTATTCATATTTTTATTTAATGGACAATATATCAAAAATTAATGTCACATGGAATGGTGATCATTAACCACTATAATGAAAAAAATTATTCATTGTCGGCTATGGCCATGAATGGGTTGTTGATTTAGTACAAAGTGTCAAATAAGTTCGAAACCAAAGCTGGTGCAATTACATTCTTAAAATCCATTTCTTTTTGAAGACAAGATAGGTACTTTTAAAACGTTGCAAATATTGTTTGTGTAATCATAAAACTCTACTCATTAGAAGAATCAGCTAAACTATGATAATATTGAGAGAGCCACTTTGATATGATATGCACTTCTCTTCTTCTAACTTCTCGAAGCCACTTTGGATCTTCATCTGTTGAGAATCTAAGGTCTACGTGATGTGCACCTGTCAAATATCACCATTATTGTGCACTTTAGCCCATGAGAGAGATAGGGATAAATTTCAATTTATCATCCATATACTATATTGCCAATTGAATATCTATAGGAAACTCACATGCTACTTCTAACATGTAAGTTGAACTCGTTTGACATGATTTTTGCTTTTATTTTTAGTTTTGCTTTCTTTAGAAGAGTTTTGGGAAAAGTTACCTTAATTTTTATTTAAAAACTAATGGTTAAAAGAATGGATTATTCTCTTTGTACCGAGGGGGGTTTACAGAAGCGTTTACCCCCCTCTCACAAACACGCGGGCCCCGCGTATATTTAATAATGTCGAGCCGTAGTCCTTGCTTTGATGATGTGAGTAGAGTGTAAACGGTTAGGTAAATCATTATGCACGTGTAGCACGGTCCTAAAAGAATTTTATATTCAAAGTACTTTAAAAGAAATTACATTAGATCAATTTTTTTTTAGACTCTTCTAATTAAAAGAAACACTAACATAAAATTCATCAAACAGTTCCAAAAGCAGCTTTTAAATCTCAAAAATTCTTTTGACATTTTAAAAGTCGAGCCAAATGAACTATTGTATGTTGCTCTATTTTACAACATTTCACTGTTAATTAGAGTTCGAGAAATTCACATGTTATTCTTATACCTCGTAACTTCTATGCGAGCACTATGAGACAATCTTGCACAAAACTATTAGCATTCGAGTAATCATAGAACCAACCATTAGAAAGCAAAACAAAGTCAGATTTTTAAATTGATTCATATACTCACCTTCTTTTGCTACAATGGCGATTATACTTTTGGATATATCTTTTAACACCCTGTCACGTTATAATGAACAATAAGTTTAGATAACAAAAAATATCATGTATTAATGTGTGTGCATATGCATATGCGCTAAAGGGATAGAGAATTTACGAGTAAATTTCATTTGCGATAGTTATACTTTTACTCTAGTGATAATTAAGTAATTATATTCCATTTTTAATTGAATAATTGTACTATAATTTGATTTCAATTAAGTAACTGTACTTCAATTTGTTCAATTATGCAACTATACTTTAATTTGATTTCAATAAGGTAACTCTGTCCAATTTCATAACTTAGACTAGTAGAAATCATTGGCGTCACCAATCAACAAATGATGGTCATCATAGATATAGCCAAAGTTGTACTCACTCCAAGTCAGTAACTACCACTTACGTGGAATTACCGTGGTACTAAAAGCAAGGTACAATTACCCTGATTAAAATTATATTAAAGTCTAGTTACTATATTGAAAAATAAAAATAAAAAATTGAAGTATAATTACCTAATCGATACTAAAATGACAATACAGTTACTGCTAATACATTGCCTCTGCTCGGGATTCATTCTTTTCTCCTTAAATTTTACTTTTCAAAGTCAAATATTAACCTTTTTCAAGCATTTCATATGATTCACAAATAGTACTTACATATTTTTTGGAAAAGTAGAATTTTCCTGGCAAAAATTAAACCCAAACAAAATGTAATTTACAAGAAAACTTACCCTCCACCACTCCATGGATCTCTTAACCCATTAAAGAAGATGATGTTGCTCCCAAACCGCTTCAAAACTCTGTGAATATTCTGCACAAGAAACCAAAATTATTTAAACCAAACCATAACATCACAATACAAGCACATATTTGTATTGTTTTTAAGTTGGGCCAGATACCCACATGGCCTCCAAACTCAGTAGTAATCCAGTAGGGCCTAGGTTCAATTTTGAACCTATAATTGCAAAATTCGACCCGATCTTCGTAGCTCTCCTCCGACTCTGGAAATATGCTCTCCGCATTGCTACCGTCGGTTTGCATAATCATCTCTGTACATGCCTAAAACAAGTTATACATAGCATGATATTAGAGCAAGCAAATGTCGAAAATTTAAATCTACTCCGCATTTACGGGAAATTTTCTAGTTTTTTTGGAGTATTGAGTCACAATTTAATCGACATGTGTACTAAATAATTGGGAACCACTATTTAATTGAATTCAATGATGCATATATAAGTTAAATAGTGACAGAGAGTATTGAATTTTTATACTATGAAATTAATAGAAAATTTCTCGAATTTACATTGAAAAAGGATCAAAGCCGTGTGGTGCCCCGAGATGGCCAGCCCATGGAGAGAAACTTTAATAGGATAATAGCACCAAGTGGCGGTGCGGTCATCATATCAGGGACACCCTCGAGGTGTGTGGGCCATCCGTAGAGATGGCGCTTCGACATTGGGCGATCGCACCATTCACGTTGTACAATCGTCCCACTATAGTTTCTCTCCAGCTCATGTGGCCCTGGCAGCCTTCTTGAAAAAGATTGTATATGCTTAGGCCCAAGTTGGTCCAAAAGGTAAATTCTACCTAGATTAGTCATTTTCAACTAAAAGGTGAGAACAAAATTCTGGTACCTGCCATGTCCATCCTCCAAGTCCGTGAGGATCAGAATCATCATCAAGATTAAAACACGTGGCATTTCCAGTATAATTGTAGTAAATATTGGCCGCACCATATAATTTCTCGAACGTGTTATTCCCGGTCTTTGGGTCATCAATTGCTTTACACATCTGTTTAACATAATTAAAGTAAAATCCTCACATGTTACAATCATTAATAATTTTCTCTTTTTATAAGTAGAAGTGATACCTCTTTGACTGGATAAGCTGGCAATGGATTAAGAAAATTGGAAGTAGTTGGATAATCCGTCATAGCAGTGTAACTATAAGCTGTTCCGAGCCAACCTTCAAGAGAATTTCCACTGTCATTTCTGCATATATTAATTATAATTAATGCCCAATAATTAATAAATTAATAATTAAGGTTAGATTTAGAAAAAAAGAAAAAGAAAATCTTACTTGCAGATTCTGAATGCCTTTTTAAGTATCTCCATTCCACCAGGTTTTGCTGCTGTCTCTTCAATTTCTTGCCATGATCCTTTTATAACTTTGTAACAATTCTCACTCTCACTCTGCAATTGTCAAATTCACGTATTATTACCAAGAACAGCGTGCTGCGCAACTTGCTAAAAGGAAATCAGTACATGTATCGATTTCAAAAAAGATTACTAAATCTTAGCTTTACGAGAAACCCTTTGTTAATGATTGATTTTTTTTTTTTTTACCCTACTTCAGTTTTTGTTACTCGAAGTATAAGTTTTGACTTGGTCCGAGTGGAAACCAAAAAAAATAAAAATAAAATGAAATAAAAATCTATTCGGGAACATGAGAGAGATTTTGATTTTGGTGTTACATTCATCCGGGAAAAGTCATTTTTTCTCAGCAACGCATCTAATAATCGAGAAGAAACTAGAATAAAATAAGAGAGAGAAGTCAATGAGAGAGACTAACCCTAAAATCTTGGGTGATGATATTGTTGAAACTATATGGAGAAGTAATATTCTCAAAGTTTAGTATCGGTGCAGAAGATGCCAATGCTCCAATGGCTACATGAGGGTACTTCAATCTAAACCATGCTGCTAGCACTGTTAAATTTAACACGTTCCAAGTTTAATTTCCCGATATGAAAAGAAAAAAAACCAGTTAATTCTACGTTGTCATTGAGCATTAAAAATTGCTAAAATACACAAGAAAGAAGAAAAAATTAGCCTACTTCCTCCGTAGGAACCTCCAAACACAACCACAGGAGAGTCAGTTGCTGACAAATTATGTTTGAGGTCGATTATCAGTGTTGCATAATCCGCTAATGCTTGTGTTGAACTTAAATAACCAAGTGTACTTGAATTTGAATACGCCTTTTCTTTATCACCCCCGAATGGAATAGATTTTCCATAAAACCTATGCTGCAAAATTCAAACATTCTAAATTTCACAGGAAGACTGACTGAATAATTATGCAGGAAATCACAAAAGTAAATATATTATAATTACCTCGATGAAAATTAGTAGAGATTTGAAAAGGGGTGCAGTTTCGAACAAGAAACCAGTATTTTGAGCAAACCATTCAATTTCGCCTTCATTTCCAGTGTAGACAAAGATTGGAGCATTAGTATTTGGACCACCCCAGTATTTGTCATTTATCAAATATCTTTGCTGAAAAGTCTGATAACTCTGTGGATGAAAATTGAAGTGATCAAGAATTTGGGTGAAGAATTTTTCATCGTAAAGCTCGGTTTTGGTGGAGAAAGAGAGCTTATTTTCTGGCTGTGTTACAATGGAAGAAGGAAATCTATGTGTAATCTTTGAAGTGGAAATAGCAGTAGAATACAGAAGAGACAATAGCAGTAATCTAATTTCCATTGCTTCCCTGCACAGTGTGAGACTGCAAATTGAGAGTGTATCTAGCTAATTTATTTAGAAGAGGTTGAGAATTTGGGATATTTAGCCAAATTTGGACAACTTTGTTGTCATATTAGCTGGACGAACGGATCTTTATGTACAAGAGAGATTATTCCAAGAAATTAGCAATGATTTTCTGGTAAGTTGTCATATCAATTAATGGATTAATTATGCTTTAAACAATAAAAGGAATCTATGAGCCTATTTGGGAGTGATTTTGAGAATTGATTTTTTGATCGTTAGGAGAAAAGTGAGGTTCACTTGTAAGAGAAGATGTGAAATATGACGGTTGAAATAGTAAAATAACGGTAAAAAAATCAATTTTTTGAAGGAAAAAATCACTTTCAAACAGGCTCTATATGTACAATTTGTATATTTTACATTTTTTCCTACCAAAGTTTTTAAGTTTATAAGTAACGTGTGATCTAGTTGGATTGATTAAGGAGATGTTTGGGACGACCCATAGAGACTAGTAAATCCATCTCAAGGTGGATTAAACTGGTAGAGCTGACTAATAGAACAACTTTATTATTGTGTTAACTAGCCTCTTTTTGGTGACAACCTATTATTAAATTAATAATAGGAATATCAATGTTTCATTCTCTCAATTTCGGATATTTTTTTATAAAATTCATGAAGTGAAAATGAAAATCAAATATATGAGGAAATTAAGCATCGATTTTATTTGGTGCTGCCAATGAATCCACAAATATAAATTTTTTTCCTCTTTAGTGTTTTATTTATTCATTCAAATATGAATTGTTGCCCCAAGCTTGGATTTGTTTGTATGTTTGTTTGTTTTATTTTTATTTTTATTTTTTCACTTTTGGAAGGAATCATATTAATTTGTAAGGGCCGGATTAATAGTATATTATAAAATCTTATTTAAGACATAGAATATGCTTAATCAAATTACCAAATGCTTATTTGGTAAGGTTTTTAAAACTCAAAAGCTAGTTTTGAACATGGTTTGATGACGTACTAAAAATGTTTTGTCTAATTAGAAGAGTGTTAAAAACAAGTTAGAGTAAGGTAATTTCATCGAAAAATTCTTCTAATAAAAGTAGAAACAAAAATAGAAATATTGCCAAACGGATCCTGTTTGATTGTAAGAATGAAATTTGGATAGAAAGAAAAAAGAATTCAAGGGAATTGAATTGTCTAGAACTTATTTTATTGAGAATTGTCAATTAAATGTGTTTGAATGGTATAATTTTTCATATGAAAAATTTTGAGATTTTTTATCTTTTAGAGTGTGTTTGATTGGTATGGAAAATATTACCTAAAATAGAAAATATTTTTCATTTTTTGTGGAAAATAAAAACCACCTCTATCCAAGGAAAATGTTCGTTTGACTTTATTTTCCATAAAAATTATCAATTAAAGGGATAAAATTTGTTAAATTGTGGATAAAATTTGTTTCCATTTTCAAAAAAAAAAAAACTAAAAATTGATTTCCCACCCAAATCATGAGAAATCAATTTCCACCAAATCAAGAAAAAAGGGGTCAAGTGGGGGTGGAAAATTCCTTATATCGAATAAGCCCTAAATATGATTAGACAAACGAAGAACGGTCAATTGTTGTATGGTCTATTTTATCTGACAAGCAGACAATTAAAAATATCTTATTTGTGCCGGTGGCTTGACGTTCATTCATTTGTTCACTACATAGAAATTGCCCCTCGATGTTGTGGTCAGCATTTGCAAGATCGATGAACCAAACAAATAAGTTAGAATTTCTTCTGATATTAATAAATATAAAACTAGAGATTGGTTTTAATTAAATGGTACAATATCTACCATGAAATTCATAATATAAATTTAATAGCATGTTGAAGTGACCTGACATATAAAATACTTTGTGTCATGTCTTTTTCTTTATTACGTTCCTTCAAGACAAAAAATTTATCGTGCATTTGAGATTGTTGTGGACCCTTGATTCTTCAACTCAAACTCAGTGGCTTGACATGTTGCGGTTGGTACTTTAATTCAACCAATCGTGTCAAAACTGTGTAAAATAATTACTACTTTCATGCAAAACGAGCCATTGAACAGAACTCATGGGCTAAAACTCTTGGACTCGCTGATTTTGTGACCAAATTATGTCGTCTAGGCTTTAGACTTTACCCTTTTTAATTTTAGCGGATTTTATTGTCTAGATAATTTATATTCACATTTAGTTAATTTCTCTAGAGTTTATCTTTATCTAGAAGAGTAATTATAGTTTTGCATTTTCTTTAAAAGCTAGGATTAATTTATTAAAAAAGAAAAAGCTAGGACGAAGGCTCACTGTTATTTGATTATTTTTTGATAAATTTAATAAATTTGTGGATGATTTCCTAATTTGTTCAACGATATTGGAGTTTTATTTCTTATTTCTCACCTTTTATGACTGCATCAGAATCGCACCCCGCTTCGGTTCAAGTAGGGAAATGTGAGGAAGAAGTTAATATACTTTTACCTTTTAAGTAAAATACAAGATTTAGTTAAAAAATGTTCGATGAAAATTTAAGTAGAGACAATAATTATTTTAACCACATATTTCAAGGGATCTACTATAACACCACAAAATCTATTTCATTTTTTAATAAAAATAGACTTGAAGTGTTACAAAAATCTCATTTTCCTAATTTAAGTAAGAATTTACTTTTATTCAAATTTTAATATTTGATCAATAAATTGATAATGATAAATCAACGATCTAAGTGAAAATTTTCATATCAAATAAGACCTTAAAATACTACAATTTCGTACCATTAATTTAAATTTAACATAGAATGTCAAATGTTAAAACACTAAAAAAACTACTAAATAACATACACACAATTTAACATAAAGACGTTCTTCAAATAAAAATTTTCAATTAACATTTCTAGAAATTTTATTTGGTAACCCCATAAGCATCACTCGTCAATCTTCCACGCATTCACACGACCTATTTTAATCTAAAAAGTTATTGTAAGAATAAGTAATTTGAAAACACTTAGCAAAACTATGCGCAATTCTTATTTAACATGGTATAAATATAAAATGACATAACATATCGACATTTTTAGATTTAGAGCAAACTAGTCGCGATAACCAATAGCTCAAAGAATTTCTTAAAAAATTTTATATCCCGTAAAATTTACATATTTGACCCAACGGTCTATCTCGAAGAATTTTACATAGAAATTGACCCGAATGGCTTATAGTATTTTATGCTAAAATTTATATAAATACCAGGAAATGAGAATTTATCACTTTGCACTATGTATTCTTACCTTAATTGATACTCAAAGAAATCTGAAAATGCAAATAATGATGTTGTGTAATTTTCTCAACAGTGTACGTGTGAAGTGAAATTGCAAAGACTGAAGTGGTGTAAATTTTTAAAGTGAAAATATTATCCTAGTTATCTATACATAAATGTAACATCCATTAACCACTCAAACAAAACGTTAAAACGTCTCAAGTCA
Source organism: Olea europaea var. sylvestris (assembly GCF_002742605.1). Taxonomy (NCBI): domain Eukaryota; kingdom Viridiplantae; phylum Streptophyta; class Magnoliopsida; order Lamiales; family Oleaceae; genus Olea; species Olea europaea. Next base: position 28,570,650 of record NC_036247.1, read on the forward strand.
TAATTGTTAAAAGTTCAAAGGTTAAATAAATCAATTTATTGCCTCCATCAATCAATCATACATCTATGACTTAAATGTAGAATTTAACATTTTCATTAATTAATTTATTAATGAAATTCAAATTGATATTAACGTTTTTATATTTTATATATTAACAAAATATTAAAAGATAACCATTTTCTTTCTATTAGAATAACTAGGACATAACAAGTTAAACAAAATATTTTTTTGAGTTCAATTTATGTAATTTAATATGAGCTTCAAAATTAGTATAATTTTGATATATTTTACCAACTTCTATGATATTTAAATATTCAATCCAAATAAAATTTACGATATATATATATGTATGTATGTATGTATGTATGTATGTATGTATGTATGTATGTATATACACACACACACACACAAAAGAAAATAAATCATTTCTGCAAATAGGTGGTTGAACTTATCTATTTAACTTATTTTAGTGTGATCACAAGGTTAGATATGAACTATTTCTTTTGCTAAATGAACAACATTAAATTAGGCCCATATGAAAATAGTAAGTAAAAATTTGAAATATTACATGCCTTCCCCCTTATTATAATTTCGTCCTTGAAATTATCGAGATGGCATTGTGTCCTTTTGTTGACTTTGGAAAACTTACAACAAAATCCATAGCTATTTACCCCCATTTTCACTCTGAAATTTCTAATGAATTTAATGGTCCTGATGACATTTAATGTTCTATTTTCACTTATTGACATACCATACACTTTTAAAAATAAAAAAAAAACCCTTTTATATTCCTCCATCAAAATATATCGTGAAGGTATCGATACATTTTTATACCATCGGGATGTGTAGCATACGGGATAGCGTGAGCTTTCTTTAATATATCTTTCTTTGTCCATTCATCAGACATAATCTTCCCTCGAACATCAAAGCATTCACTACACCAAAAAAAGGCTTTTGCAGCCGCCAAAAACCGCTGCAAAAGACCTTTTGCAACGTTTTACTGCGTGTTGCGAAGACCGATGTTGTCATTGAGGGAAGACTTTTTGCAGCGTTTATTCAACATTGCAAAAGTCAGTTTTTTGCAACGTTAGATAAACGTTGCAAAAGACTTTTTTTTTTTTTTAAACCAATATATATTAATTGATTTGCAAAATTGAAAATGACTCTTTGTGAACAAATTTTGAAATTGCATAAAAACTGATAATTTCATTACAAATTTTTGAATCAATACACTTGAACATGATACAACACCACCTAACTAAAAAAGAAAAATAGCACAATCACTACCTACAAAAATAATATACAAAAATGCCTCCGTACAAAAATTTAATCACCTCTTCCACAAATAATATACAAAAAAAAAAAAAGAACAATCATTACCTATAAAAATTTGAGGAGACAATCCAAATTTTGAGTCGCAAAGCATAAAATCTGGATGCGCACGAATAACTTCACGCAGTTCAGGAACAAAAAGTTCCCTGTTGTCATCTAGCAACCTGTTCAATGCTTCAAGCACATCAGATGAAGCCAAGTTGAGCTCATTGAGAACAATCCAATAACCATTTCGAACAACCTTAACCAAGGCACCCTCATGGAAAACGAGCTTTCCACTTGCATCGGTAATATAAGAACCTAGGTACTCTTGTAGATCAGTATGTTCATGATTATTTATTTGTACAAATTGATGACCAGTTATCGTAGCAAAATACTTAACAAGGCTAGTCTTTCCACTAGACATGGGTCCCTGTAGAAGGACTAGATATCTTCCAATGAAAATGGCACGAGCCACATTTTCCAGATGCTTCTCAACATTACTTGTTAAAACATACTCTTCATCAGATCCTTTTCTGTGAATCTACTCCTTAACGAAAATGCATGGGCTAAAACTCTTGGACTCGCTGATTTTGTGACCAAATTATGTCGTCTAGGCTTTAGACTTTACCCTTTTTAATTTTAGCGGATTTTATTGTCTAGATAATTTATATTCACATTTAGTTAATTTCTCTAGAGTTTATCTTTATCTAGAAGAGTAATTATAGTTTGGCATTTTCTTTAAAAGCTAGGATTAATTTATTAAAAAAGAAAAAGCTAGGACGAAGGCTCACTGTTATTTGATTATTTTTTGATAAATTTAATAAATTTGTGGATGATTTCCTAATTTGTTCAACGATATTGGAGTTTTATTTCTTATTTCTCACCTTTTATGACTGCGTCAGAATCGCACCCCGCTTCGGTTCAAGTAGGGAAATGTGAGGAAGAAGTTAATATACTTTTACCTTTTAAGTAAAATACAAGATTTAGTTAAAAAATGTTCGATGAAAATTTAAGTAGAGACAATAATTATTTTAACCACATATTTCAAGGGATCTACTATAACACCCCAAAATCTATTTCATTTTTTAATAAAAATAGACTTGAAGTGTTACAAAAATCTCATTTTCCTAATTTAAGTAAAAATTTACTTTTATTCAAATTTTGATATTTGATCAATAAATTGAGAGTGATAAATCAACGATCTAATTGAAAATTTTCATATCAAATAAGATCTTAAAATACTACAATTTCGTACCATTAATTTAAATTTAACATAGAATGTCAAATGTTAAAACACTAAAAAAACTACTAAATAACATACACACAATTTAACATAAAGATGTTCTTCAAATAAATATTTTCAATTAACATTTCTAGAAATTTTATTTGGTAACCCCATAAGCATCACTCGTCAATCTTCCACGCGTTCACACGACCTATTTTAATCTGAAAAGTTATTGTAAGAATAAGTAATTTGAAAACACTTAGCAAAACTATGCGCAATTCTTATTTAACATGGTATAAATATAAAATGACATAACATATCGACATTTTTAGATTTAGAGCAAACTGGTCGCGATAACCAATAGCTCAAAGAATTTCTTAAGAATTTCTATATCCCGTAGAATTTACATATTTGACCCAATGGTCTATCCTGGAGAATTTTACATAGAAATTGACCCGAATGGCTTATAGTATTTTATGCTAAAATTTATATAAATACCAAGAAATGAGAATTTATCACTTTGCATTATGTATTCTTACCTTAATTGATACTCAAAGAAATCTGAAAATGCAATGATGTTGTGTAATTTTCTCAACAGTGTACGTGTGAAGTGAAATTGCAAAGAATGAAGTGGTGTAAATTTTTAAAGTGAAAATATTATCCTAGTTATCTATACATATATATAACATCCATTAACCACTCAAACAAAACGTTAAAACGTCTCAAGTCATAATTGTTAAAAGTTCAAAGGTTAAATAAATCAATTTATTGCCTCCATCAATCAATCATACATCTATGACTTAAATGTAGAATTTAACATTTTCATTAATTAATTTATTAATGAAATTCAAATTGATATTAACGTTTTTATATTTTATATATTAACAAAATATTAAAAGATAACCATTTTCTTTCTATTAGAATAACTAGGACATAACAAGTTAAACAAAATATTTTTTTGAGTTCAATTTATGTAATTTAATATGAGCTTCAAAATTAGTATAATTTTGATATATTTTACCAACTTCTATGATATTTAAATATTCAATCCAAATAAAATTTACGATATATATATATGTATGTATGTATGTATGTATGTATATACACACACACACACACAAAAGAAAATAAATCATTTCTGCAAATAGGTGGTTGAACTTATCTATTTAACTTATTTTAGTGTGATCACAAGGTTAGATATGAACTATTTCTTTTGCTAAATGAACAACATTAAATTAGGCCCATATGAAAATAGTAAGTAAAAATTTGAAATATTACATGCCTTCCCCCTTATTATAATTTCGTCCTTGAAATTATCGAGATGGCATTGTGTCCTTTTGTTGACTTTGGAAAACTTACAACAAAATCCATAGCTATTTACCCCCATTTTCACTCTGAAATTTCTAATGAATTTAATGGTCCTGATGACATTTAATGTTCTATTTTCACTTATTGACATACCATACACTTTTAAAAATAAAAAAAAAACCCTTTTATATTCCTCCATCAAAATATATCGTGAAGGTATCGATACATTTTTATACCATCAGGATGTGTAGCATACGGGATAGCGTGAGCTTTCTTTAATATATCTTTCTTTGTCCATTCATCAGACATAATCTTCCCTCGAACATCAAAGCATTCACTACACCAAAAAAAGGCTTTTGCAGCCGCCAAAAACCGCTGCAAAAGACCTTTTGCAACGTTTTACTGCGTGTTGCGAAGACCGATGTTGTCATTGAGGGAAGACTTTTTGCAGCGTTTATTCAACATTGCAAAAGTCAGTTTTTTGCAACGTTAGATAAACGTTGCAAAAGACTTTTTTTTTTTTTTAAACCAATATATATTAATTGATTTGCAAAATTGAAAATGACTCTTTGTGAACAAATTTTGAAATTGCATAAAAACTGATAATTTCATTACAAATTTTTGAATCAATACACTTGAACATGATACAACACCACCTAACTAAAAAAGAAAAATAGCACAATCACTACCTACAAAAATAATATACAAAAATGCCTCCGTACAAAAATTTAATCACCTCTTCCACAAATAATATACAAAAAAAAAAAAAAGAACAATCATTACCTATAAAAATTTGAGGAGACAATCCAAATTTTGAGTCGCAAAGCATAAAATCTGGATGCGCACGAATAACTTCACGCAGTTCAGGAACAAAAAGTTCCCTGTTGTCATCTAGCAACCTGTTCAATGCTTCAAGCACATCAGATGAAGCCAAGTTGAGCTCATTGAGAACAATCCAATAACCATTTCGAACAACCTTAACCAAGGCACCCTCATGGAAAACGAGCTTTCCACTTGCATCGGTAATATAAGAACCTAGGTACTCTTGTAGATCAGTATGTTCATGATTATTTATTTGTACAAATTGATGACCAGTTATCGTAGCAAAATACTTAACAAGGCTAGTCTTTCCACTAGACATGGGTCCCTGTAGAAGGACTAGATATCTTCCAATGAAAATGGCACGAGCCACATTTTCCAGATGCTTCTCAGCATTACTTGTTAAAACATACTCTTCATCAGATCCTTTTCTGTGAATCTACTCCTTAACGAAAATGGCAAGCCTCTTTTACCAGCATCAGTTGAAGGATTCATGCAAGAAAATATACGGAAGTTGGGATGCCTACACACATAATCAATATCACCCCTCTCAACTAAACATAGTGATCCTTTCTCTTCTTCAAGGACCCCAATAACTCGCTACAAGATCTCTGGAGGAGCCAAATTTACTTCATCCAGCAATATCCATTCACCATTCATAAGGGCAGAAATGAAGGCTCCTTCTACAAATGAAAATACCATTCCAGCCGATGCAGTGACTTGTGTACAAGCTCTTTCAAGCTTCACTGAAAAATTCTCCCAAGCTTTTAAAAGTTCTTAATTCAAAGTTCTTCATTCAAAGCTCTTTCAAACTTGTGGTACTTTTCTCTAAACCTTATTTCTCCATCATCTTCCAAAAGTCACACTTTCAATTCTGCTTTTGTCCTTGCAGATTTATATTTTTCTTTCTTGCCATTGTCCAACTGACCAATATAAATAAATAAATACTCCATTCAAATATAGAGTACCCACAAAAACACATAAAAGATTTGCTTTCTCAGAGAATATCTTCAACAAAAATGTGAAAGGATGAAAAGAAGACAATTGATACTTTTATGTTAGTGTTCTCTGAAGATGTGATGAGAATAATAGAAAAGGATTGATCTTTTGTGCAGAGAAAGTAGAAGAAATTGAAAAGATTAAGTATAAGAATAGGGTGAAAAAATTTACCTTTGTAGATCTTGCTTCCATTAATGCAGCCTGGAGTTGTTCTTCCAAATGCACAAGATCGTTATGCTGAGGTTGTCAATATCTGGCCCTCTGAGGTCCCTGTGTAAAAATGAAACAATTTTGGACATAGCCTTCTTATAGGGAAGTCAAATTAGATGATGAGGTACCTTTCCACTATTTGCAGAAGATCTACAATTGACAAGCAACTTGCATAGTTAGAGTAATGTTCCTGCCAAGCAAACCATAGAAAATAACATATTAGATTATAAAATTTATGAGAACACAAATGCAGTAAAAGAACATTTGTGAAATAGTGACCAATCGTCTAAATATATACTAATCAAATACATGAAGTGCCTTCTAGTTCATATTCTGTAAATCATCCTGAAATACAAGGTTTCAAAGGTTGCTTCTTCACTGCCTTCTCAATTCTTTCCTCTTCACATATCCTCCTTTCCACTTCCTTCATAATGTTCCTATCCAAATTCTTTGATGCAAATTCTGCAGCTCCTGCGCTTCCATGTCCATCAAATACACCAAAGAAAGCTGAAAATCGAAACCCCCAATTTAGATTCTATTCTTGATAATACACCCAATTTAGGTTCTTTTCTTTTCCAGCTTTTATTGAATTTTAACGACCTTTTAAGTGCAAAGAGAAAACAGATTGTAAACCATTTTTTATTTTTCTTTCAATAGTTTTATTTTACCAGTTCTTTATTTATAAGAAAATAAAAATAGCCCCAAAAAATTATAAATAAGTTGATGGATTGTTCATAAAAACTGACCTATATGGAATACCCTTGAAGACCCATAACAGCAGAGTACTGATTCTCCATAACACCACCCCTTTTACCTCTCTTACAATACAAAGAATACCCTTCTCCTTCCACCTCCACTTCACTCGACCTATCCAAATCCATATCTCGCATCGTTTCAAATCCCATATCCATCACCGGAATACTAATCGTCGCCAGTCGTTTCCTTTTTGAAGCAGCTAGCTTTGATGTTGCTTTTTCTTCTTCTATTAAATTTTCATCCTTGCTATTGAACGGCGATTCTTGATTGTGGAAAATTGACTATCGGCGTTGGGCGATGTCGATGATTTGGTGAGGAATGAGAGAGGCGACGCCGTGGAAATTAGAACAGGACTGTAGGCGTGAGAGAGAGAGAGAGAGATGGCAGATAGGTTGTAGTCTCTCGTGAGTTGCAAAAAGAAATATCTATTGAATGTTTTTGTAACGTTTATTGGACGTTGTGAAAAATGAAACTTTTTGCAACGTTCATTTTTGCAACAGTCGATGAATGTTGCAAAAGCGAGTTTCAGCAACATTTATTGAACGTTGTTATAAACTTAACTTTTAGCAATGCTTATTAAACGTTGCAAAAAATAAAACTTTTTGCAACATTCAATAAACGTTGCGGAAGGTGATATTAGCAACATCTATCTGCAAAATGTTGCCAAAGCTCAATTTTGTTAACTAATGGCAACATTCGCTCATTAAAATGTTACGATAGACCCCTTTAGCAACACTTAACTATCGAATGTTGCCTTTTATGTGTTGCAAATGATCATTTTTGGTGTAGTGATTATCATCTGCTATTGCAAAATCCTTTCTTTTACTTGTACAATTCTTCAAAAATAGGTCATTGTCTTGGGCATCCTTGATTTGACCCCTAAGAGTAGGTTGAATCGTATATGCCACAATCCTTGCAATAACTCGAGTAACTTCTAATTTTAATTTATTGAACTCATTTGTTAACTGCACTTGAGTTGTGAGTAAAACTACTAGTTATCTTACTACCTTCCTACTAAGAGTATCTGCGATTACATTAGCTTTACCCTGATGATAATAGATAGTGCAATCATAATTTTTAACTAACTCCAATCACCTTCTCTGCCTCATATTCAAGTCTTTTTAAGTAAAGAAGTATTTCAAGCTCCTGTGATCATTATAAATATTGTATTTTTCCCCGTAAAGGTAGTGACGCCATATCTTAGAGCATGTACTACCGCCATCAACTCTAGATCATGCGCAGGGTAGTTTTGTTCATGTTGTTTTAGTTATCTTAAGGCGTATGCGATTACCTTCCCAAACTGCATTAGTAGAGACCAAGCCAAAATTTAAATTTCTTGAATTTAGCATTCAATTTCTTCCTTTGTAACGTTTCCAACACTATTTTAAATTGTTCTTCATGTTGATCCTTGTTCCTGCATTCGTTGGTCTAGACCAGTTGGTTATCGCCTCAACATTATAAGGGTCTACTTTAACCCCTTGCACCGCAACCACATGACCAAGTAAAACTATACGATCAAGTCAAAATTCACATTTCTTGAATTTAGCATACAATTTCTCCCTTCGTCACGTTTCCAAAACTATCTTTCCTTAATCTTCATATTGATCCTTATTCCTTGAATACACTAAAATGTCATTGATGAAGACAATGACAAATTGATAAATACTGATGAAATATCCTATTCATCAAATTCATAAATACTGTAGAAGCATTCGTTTATCCAAAGGGCATTACAGTAAACTTATAATGACCACAACGCGTTCTAAATGCTGTCTTTGTAATATCGGTTGCCTTTACTTTCAATTGATGATAACCAGTCCTTAAATCAATCTGGGAAAATGCTATTACACCATTCAACTGATTAAAAAGGTCTTCAATTCGAGGAAGTGAATATTTGTTTTTGATAGTCAACTGATTTAGTTCTCTATAGTCAATGCACATATTTATTGAACCATCTTTTTCTTTACAAACAAAACCGATGCACCTCAAGGAGACATATTTGGTCGGATGTAACTTTTATCCAACAATTCCTGCAATTGCATCTTTAATTTTATTTGTCTATCAAGTGATGCGCCGGATAAGTCATTAGGAAATACATTAACGAAATCTCGTACAATCAGTACATTACTAATAGTGACCTTCGATCCCTAAGTCCTAGATATGCTCACTAGAAATCCTTGACAAAATTTCTTCTTTAACATCTTTTCTGTCTTCGTGGCTACCATGAGGCGAGAAAAAGACTTAACTCGTGCAACGAGAATCTAAAATCTTCTTCCCCAAGCTTTTGAAAAATTACTTCTTTTTCGAAATATCAAATGGTTGCATGGTTGCTTCCTAACTAGTCTATTCCTAGAATGATATCAAAGTTTTTCATATCTAGGAGGTATAGATCAACTTTTAATTAATTTCCATTCATTGCTAACTTTACCATCCTAGCGATCTGATTGATATTCAAAATTTTACCCGATGGAATGAAATTTTCTAGAACACTATCGAATTTTTAACATGTAGTACATGATTTATCGATAAATGCGATAGAGATAAATTAATGAGTAGCTCCTGAATCTATAAAGACATATGTAGGTTGTTTAGATATTGATAGAATACCTGTAATTACATTTGTATCCTCTGTTGCCCGTTCTCGAGTTAAGGCAAATACTTTGACTTTCACATTCTTGCCCTGCTCATAGTCTTTCTTAGGTAGGTATACGTTGCAATCTGGGGCAAAATGGCCTTCTTGGATACATCAATAACACACATTTTTCTCGAATAAGTACTCTCCTCCATTGCCTTGTTGCATTTAGAACATCATGGAGTAATTTTATTTGGTTTACTTGATCATAATCCTAATTTTGTATTAGCCTTATTAAATTGTCCAAACTCTTTCCTTTTATTCGATCCATTCCACTTTTGTTCCCCATATATTCATTACCTTTCTCACTCATTCGATCTATTTCTAGACGATCAAAAATTGATTAAGCCCATTAAAGGACTTCACTATAGGTAGTAGTATGGTGAGATGCCATTATTCCTCCAATCTCTGGATGCAACTCTAGTCCGAACCTCCTAGCTTTCTTTGCCTTGGTGTCTACAAGATATGTAACATACCTAGAAAGTTTTTTGAACTTCCTTTCATACTCATCAACCGACATATTTCCCTGTTTCACTAGTAGGAACTCTACATTTCTCGATCCCTCAGGGATTGGGAAATGTACTTTGTCAGCACTTCTTCTTTGAACTGTGCCCAAGTCATAGTATGTTATTGTGCTTCGATTTTGGTGCATGAAGCAGGCTCCCACCATTAACATGTTGCTTCGACTAGCATAAATTTGGCGCATGACACTTTTTGTGTATTAGTGTATGCCATGTGTCGTAGATTCATTCCAATCCTCTTAACCACTATCCGACTATTAAAGGGACTGCCTTGCCATCAAACGGAGGCTTAAAACAACTGAACTGCTCCACAATTGATCTTGTGTTGTTGGCATCTGTCGGTACATTCTAAGGAGTGCTGGTGCTGGTGTTTGATTTCTACCAAGGTTGTGTATTGCCCTTATCCGATTCCTGAACATAGTTGTTTGGTCTTATTGTCCTGCCATTTCCTTTAAATCATTAAAAATAATTTTTTTCTTAGGAATATTAAACAACAAAATAGCTCTATATGTTCAAAGGAATTTTTTTCTTTTTATTAATAATACTCATTGAATTAAGAATATACAATAGTTTAACTAGTTTGAATTTCCAATAACATAAGAGAAATATATCATAGTATAAAGAAAATAGAATCTAAGTTTCTAATTCCTACAAATCATGCGAATCTTCTTTGGTGAAGTTTCATCTTTGGAGAAGTCTTTTGTGTCAGCGAACTCTATGTCCATCTCAACCAGTGGCTTAGTTCATGCTCATGACCATTCTTAAATTCCAACCCAAAATCATCATCATTCTCCCACTTAGGATTTTCCTCTATGTCCAACTCATACTCGAGATCGAGCTAGGGCTCGACACCATCTCCCATCTCGTCTCCGATCTCATCTTCCAGCTCCGGTCATGATTTTAGACTCTCGCTCCACCTATTTAAAAGAGCATGACAATATATGCCTAACACAATTGTGTTTGGGTGCTCTAAAGGTTTACCTTCTAGAACCTCATCCCTAACTACAACACCCATGTCTCCCGTTGAGGTTATTCACAACCACAATATGCGTGATCTTCAGTCCTGCTTCCACAGCTGCCATACATCTCTCATAGATGTCTTGCACACGTGTTCAACAAGTGAACGAGTCAGGGTTAGTCACGTAATTCTCATTGGATTGATGATGGACCTACGGTTCAACGCTGCTCTATAAACTGTGGCCTTTATAGCGTCTAATAAATTCTAACCTTGTCTGTCATGTAAATGTCCAATTATGTTTTATCTATGATAATGATATCAAATTATACATTATGCTCCTAGGGTTTTAATATAATAGCTTTTAATATAATAGCTAATCATTATACCTTCTTGTATATTAAAACAAAATAATAACATTCATAACATATTTCATTCAAAATATCATAAGCATTTCATGAATTCAAGCTTAAATGATTCATAAATCATGCTTGAAAGTAAACTGAAACATAACATTTCATCCATACTTTGGATTCATCGGACGGTAGTAGATTGACGAGCTCTAAGTGCCATGTATTTTATTTTAAATATTTTTTTAATGAAAAATTCATACAAAAGTAATATATATATATACACACACACACACACACACGTGCTCATCATAAGTAGAAATCACTTTCTTAACAAGTTCACAAGTTATATTGAAATCACTAGAGTAAAATCATTTCATTTATTTTGGAAATTTATATTTTTTTTTCAACAGTGGTTAACCACATTTTATTCAAATTGTAAAGTTACTTCTTTTCTAATACCATAAAAATTTTATTTATGCGCAACACGAAAAGATTGAACATTGCATAAATATGTAAACTTTGTCATTCTACTTTGGGAAATACAATGAATGCAGCTTATGAAAGCATTAACTTGTAAATTTTAAATTCTTATTATATCCATTAAATTTTAGGTACTGACACTATCCACTCTTACAGAATTTAGGTGATTAAATTTTATTTTTCTTTTAAAGGTTTTTAATGCAGTGAACTCCAACCTTACAAGAAAGGTCTATTTCATTGCTATAAATTCAATATGAAAGTTTGAAACGAGACTTTGAAGATGCAATTTAAAAAATGAGACGGGGAACATGGATTTAGAAAAAGATTTCATAATCAGTACCATGGTTTTATGACTAAACTCATGGTCATGTAATTAATAATTAACTCTAGGATTTTGATATTTGTACACGGGCAGTTGACACGCTCGTGTACACTCCCCTCACATGAGGGGAGTCCATGCCCAATAAAAAAATGCATGGACGAAGAGTGTACACGGGCTTTAACATGCTCCTTAACTCTGAAATGATACAACAATGCATAACATTTTAAACAGACACACATATAGAAGAAAGTTTTGAGATACATGCATCTCCATGTTGGAAGCTAACTAACGCCACTACTTTTGAACCAAACATAATTTACAGAACTAGTCTACACATAAGAAATCTATTAACAGAAGTCTTGTATTATTTATATAAATTTTAGAGGAATACAATAAAAGAAATGATTGTTGCTCACTTATTTTCAAATGTCAAACAAAAATTCAGAATCAAACTTTCGTTGGTGCTGTTGGTGTGAGCTGTTAGAATCAAAATAGGAAATACAATCAATCAATGTAAATCCCCATTATCAAGGGGTCAACCATGATCTTTGGCACCAATTATGTATAGCTTAAATAGGACACATATTTTTCCTATATATATGTACACCATTCAATGGAATAAAACATATGAGAAAAAGTGCTTACCGTTTTATCATGGTATCAGAGCAGAATATCAATCCAGGGCACCTCCTCTATCAAACATTCATACCCCTCTTCTTGTAAACCTTTCTTCGAACACATGGCCGATACTAGAATTATCACCGACTTAGGTGATTTCCCACCCAATCCAGAAACTTTATTCCAAGAATTTACCTAGAAAATGGCAGAAACTTTATCCAAAACTCAACATCCAAACCCAAACATCGAAAATTCAATACCAATTGGCATCAAACTGGACGATACTAACTATGCCTTGTGGTCCCAAATTATGGAGATGTACATCTCTGGAAAAGACAAGATTGACTATGTGAATGGTGATTCTCCATTGCCTCCACAAACTGATCCCAACTTTCGAAAGTGGCGAACGGACAACGCCATTGTCAAGAGTTGGTTAATTAACTCCATGGACCCAGCCCTTATTGGAAACTTCATTCGTTTTTTCCACAGCGAAGGACGTATGGGATGTGATTGCTACGATGTATTGCGACGGTAGTGATTTGTCTCAAGTTTATGAACTCCGACGACGAGTTACTCGACTGAGACAATCGGAAGGTCTGTTGGAAAAATACTATATGCATTTGTAGGGGCTGTGGCATGAGATTGACTTTCGCCGCCCCAATCCAATGGAATGTGCCACCGATATTCAACACTATAACAAGATGGTCCAAGAAGATAGAGTTTACACCTTCTTGGATGGACACAACGACCACCTGGACAGCATTCGCAACAGCGTATTGCAGATGAAGCAGTTTCTCTCCATAGAACAAGCCTACGCACATGTTCGCAGGGAGGCGCTTAGGCATGCAGTTATGGCCCCCATCGACGCCGACGGCACCTTCAGTGCGGTTCTAGCCACCAAGGGAATTAAGCTGGGTCCAATTATTGCCTCTTCTAATGGGTCGAAGTCTATGGCTCTCAACAAAACACACGGCACCAACAGTGGAAAATTAAAGGCTGAAGGGGCTAAATGCTCACACTGTGGAAATATAAGGCACACACGTGACAATTGCTTTAAACTTAACAAGTATCCAGACTGGTGGCACGAACTACAGGAAAAAAAGAAAAGGGACATGGGAGGTACAGATGGGCGTAAGGGTAAGGTGGCTGTGGTGACCGCTGAACCCCAATTGTCTCTACTACCCAAAATTGAGTCTCCTCAAAGTGCAGGTCCTACATTAGATATAGGTAATTTTGGTTCCGCGTTAACTACCACCTCAAGGGACGAGAATAGGGGTGCTTGGTTACTCGACTCTAGAGCCACTGACCACATGACATATGGTGTGAAAGATTTTACTCAGAATTCCATACCTCGACGCACCAGTGTTACAAATGCCAATGAGGTCGTTTCTCAAGTCACAGGAGCCGGCTCTGTGACTTTGTCCCCCTCATTACATTTATCTCATACATTACTTGTGCCGTTACTTTCACATAAATTAATTTCTGCTAGTCAGGTTACTACTGAACTAAATTGTGCGGTACTCATTTATCCTACATTTTGTTTTCTTCAGGATATTCTCACGAAGGAGATACTTGGGCGTGGTACTAAAAGAGGGGGACTATACTACATGGATAATTTCAGTGTGGGATGCGCACATCACATACGAAGTAATGAAAATGAACAACAGATTTGGCTTTGGCATCGCCGCTTGGGACATCCTTTGTTTAGCTATTTGAAACATTTATTACCTAGTCTTTTTTCAAATGTTGTGCTTTCTGACTTCAAATGTAATACTTGCATTTTGGCCAAAAGTCAATGTGCTTCCTATTCGCAAAGTATGAATAAAAGGAGTATTCCATTTGCTTTAATCCATTCTGATGTGTGGGGTCCATCACCTAACTCTATTGGATCTAAGGTTAGTTGGTTTGTCATCTTTGTCGATGATTGTACTCGCATGACATGGCTATACCTGATGAAGCACAAGAATGAAGTACTACAAGTATTCCAGTCATTCCATGCCATGATTCGGACTCAGTTCTCAGCCAAGCTCCGAGTTATACGATCAGACAATGGTGGCGAATATGATAATCAACGCTTTCGCACCTACTTTGAACACCATGGTCTAATTCATGAGACAACATGCCCTCGGACTCCTTAACAAAACGACATTTTCGAGCGCAAAAATCAACATATTCTCAAGACAGCTCGTGCTTTACTCCATGGAGCACATGTCCTAAATCGCTACTGGCCTGACACAATATCCACTACAGTGCATCTACTTAATCAGATGCCCTCTAAAGTATTAAGTTTTAAAACTCCATTACAAGTCTTGGCATCCCACGTCACCATACCCACTATATTAATACTCCCTCCTCGAGTATTTGGTTGCGTGGCTTATGTGCATATCCATAAAAGTCAACGAACGAAACTTGATCCTTACGCTTTTCGCTGTCTCTTCTTGGGCTATGGTGTACATCATAAAGGTTACCGATGCTATGATCCCTCTACCAACTGCACTTACATAACTATGGATGTCACATTTGTGGAAACTGAAACCTTCTTCCTGCCTACTACCAATTCTCCTCTTTAGGGGGAGACAAATAATGAAGAGCAAAATTGGGTACACTTTGATTGGTCAAACACTAAAACAGATTTAGAGCAAAATTCACTGCATATAGCTAACTCTAAAGAGCCAATTGACGAAATAAGGGCTCATCCTGAAGGTGCCAAACCAAATTCCCCCTCTCCATTAGTACCTACAATCCTGTCTCCTGAGAATATCCCTGAGGTAAGCACTTGTAACACACCTTCATATATAAATGACTTGGCTAATACTACTGGATACACATTACCTTTCAGGCAAAATCGTGGCAAGCCACCAAACAGATATTATCCAGAAATTAAAGAACGAAGATCGAAGTACCCAATCGCTAATTACGTATCCACTAGGAGATTATCAGGACCTTTAAGGGCCTTTGTGCATGTACTCTCCTCAAGTCACATTTCAATGGGAGTTGAGGAAGCTTTGTCAAACTCAAATTGGACTCAGGCACTAAAAGATGAGATGGAGGCATTACTGCAGAATAACACATGGACCCTAATACCGTTACCTGAGGAGAAGAAAATAGTAGGATGTAAATGGGTATTCTCCATCAAACACTAGGCAGGCGGATCTATTGAGAGATATAAAGCAAGACTGGTGGCTAAAGGGTATACGCAAATATATGGGGTAGACTACCAAGAAACTTTTTCACCTGTTGCTAAATTGAACACCGTCAGGGTACTGTTATCTCTTGCAACTAATCTCGACTAGCCATTACATCAACTGGATGTTAAGAACGCCTTTCTCTACGGCAACCTTGAAGAAGAAGTATACATGGACCTTCCTCCAGGTTACACAACATCCTCAGATACCAAAGTAGTGTGCAAGCTACAACGAGCACTGTATGGACTGAAACAATCACCTCGAACGTGGTTTGGAAGGTTCGGCTTAGCGATGAAGAAATATGGATTTAAATGGAGTAACTCAGATCATACATTATTCCTGAAGCATAAATCAGGCAAAGTAACTGGCAAAGTAACTGCAATGATAGTCTATGTAGATGATATGATTATTACAGGGGATGATGAAGAAGAAATATCTAGACTTCAGAAACAGTTAGGAATTGAGTTCGAAATGAAGAACTTAGGAGGACTCAAATATTTTTTGGGAATTGAAGTGGCCAAGTCGAAAAAAGGCATATTTCTCTCCCAAAGAAAGTACGTGTTGGACCTACTATCTGAAGTAGGAACGTTGGAATGCAAGCCGGTGGACACTCCAATCACACAAAACCATCAACTTACTGAACATCCAGACCAAGTTTCAACGGACAAAGGGAGATACCAAAGGTTGGTTGGTAAGCTAATTTACCTCTCTCATACACGTCCAGATATTGCATATGCTGTAAGTGTGGTTAGTCAATTCATGCACAACCCAAGTGAAGATCACATGAGAGCTGTGACCCGGATATTCCAATACCTAAAGTCCTCGCCAGGAAAAGGACTCATGTTCTCAAAGAATACAAATGCAAAATAGGGAAGCCGATTACAAGTAAAAGGCTATATAGATGCAGACTGGGCTGGAAACTTATCAAATAGGAAATCCACCTCAGGGTATTTCACTTTTGTTGGCGAGAATCTTGTTACATGGAGGAGTAAGAAACAAAAAGTGGTGGCACTGTCAAGCGCCGAAGCTGAATTTCGTGGAATGGCAAAAGGACTTTGTGAACTCCTTTGGATTAAGAGGTTGCTTACGGAAATTGACTTTGGCCCTACATTTGAGATTGATCTATTTTGTGACAACAAAGCCGCTATTTCCATAGCTCACAACCTAGTCCAACATGATCGGACAAAACATGTGGAAGTGGATCGACATTTTGTCAAAGAAAACCTAGATGCAAAAGTAATTAGACTCCCATTTGTGAAGTCCAAAGACCAACTAGCAGACATACTCACAAATGCAGTATCAAGTAAAGATTTTCACAGCTCCATTGGCAATTTGAACATCAAAGATCTATATGAATAAACTTGAGGGGGAGTGTTGGCGTGAGCTGTTAGAATCAAAATAGGAAATACGATTAAATCAATCAATGTAAATCCCCATTATCAAGGGGTCAACCATGATCTTTGCCACCAATTATGTATAGCCTAAATAGGACGCATATTTTTCCTCTATATATGTACACCATTCAATGGAATAAAACATATGAGAAAAAAGTGCTTACCGTTTTATGAGGTACTTGGGAGAAGTATGCCATTAATGTTACCATAAATTTACAACATTTTATCATGAGATGCGTTGGCCAGAAATTGGTAAGAAAAAATATATTTACAGTGGCAAGAATGGGTATTTTGAAAAGTTATTTTAAGAATGAGTATTTTAAAAACACTCAATAAAAATACGTGCACATTCTTATTTAATATGATATAAATGTAAAATGACATAACATAGCAATATTCTTAAATTTAGAGCAAACTGGTCGCGATATCCAATGACGCAAGATTTGACCCAATGGTCTATCCCGAAATATTTTTTTTATAGAAATCGACCTGAAGACTTTAAAGTATTTCATGCCAAATTTTATATAAACATCAAGAAATAAGAATTTACCACTTTCACTATGTATTCTTATATCAATTGATACTCAAAGAAATGTGCAAATGCAAGTAATGATGTTGTGTAATTTTCTCAACAGTGTATGTGTAAAGTGAAATTGAAAAGAATGAAGTGGAGTAAATTTTTTAAGTGAAAAATACTATCTTAGTTACACATAAATGTAACATCCATCAACCACTCAAACAAAACGCCAAAACGTATCAAGTTATAATTGTGAAAAAAGTTCAAGGGTTAAATAAATCAATCTATTGCTCTTATCAATCAATCAAACGTCTATGAATTAAATGTCGAATTCAACAGTTTCATTAATTAATTTATTAATGAAATTCAAATTTATATTAATGTTTTCTATTAAACAGGTAACCGTACACATTTTTCTAAAACGTTATATTTATAAATTATATACACTAACAAAATATATTAAAAGATAACCATTTTCTTTCTATTAGAATAACTTGGATATAATAAATTAAAAATTACCTTTTTTTGGTTCAATTAATGTAATTTAATATGAGCTGCAAAATGAGTATAATTTTAATATATTTTAGCAACTTCTATGATATTTAAATATTCGACCAAAATAAAATTTACGATATTTATTTTTAAAAAAATACATAAGAAAATAAATCATTTTTGCAAATAAATGGGTCGAATTTATAACTTTTGGACTTTAGTGTAACGACAATGCTAGATATAAACTATTTTATTTGCTAAATTACCAACATTAAATTAGGCTCTTACAAAAATAGTAAGTAAAAATTTGGAATGTTATATCTACAACTTTAGTAAATTTCAATCATATATATTATCAGCTTTTATTAAAATTTATAAAAAAAATTGATTTTTAGCTAAATCAAATTGGTGCTAAAAGTCATTTATTTAGTTAACAAAGAAATAAAGAAATGTTCATTATCTATCTAAGAAAGTAGGCTAATATTTTCCAAAATGAAAAATTGAGACGTCATTACAAAGATATTAGGGGAAATTAAAAATAAGATAACTAAAGCGCAGTTATACGTATATATACTTTTTCAAAAAACTGGAAAAGTTAAAAGAAATCCTAATTATATATTAATATAGAAAAGTGTTGGGATATGTATCGATAATAAAGAACTGTAATCGAACACAATATACTAAAGTATTCAAATGAGAAAATGAAAACAAGATAAAAACAACAGAGATTGTTGACCCAATTCGGCCAAACATGGCCTAATCTGGGGGGGCTCAGGAACTGAACCCGTTCCACCATGTATATCGCCGTCCAAGAGAACCAAAGTTATATCAAACCACTCAAAATACACAAGTTTCGATCATCGATCAAAGGATTTACGAAACCAAACACAAATCCTTCCACAACACTTAGCTCTACCCAAAAGTAAGTCAAACTGAAAACAGCAGAAGCTCAGAATCACACCTCAACTCTAGCATCATGATTTTATAAGGGCTAATCTAAAACTAGGATTTAATCTGAGAAATATATTAACCAAAAAACCAAGAAAGAAAGTGACGAAATCGCACGCAGACGATGAAGAACCAGAGAGAAAGAGAAAAATTCTAAAACCAAGAAAATGAAAAGAATGAGCCGTCCCTTTCTCTCTCCAATAGTCATATTGGATCCAAAATTTAATCCCAACCTTTCATTCAATTAGACAAATCTCAACCATCCAAAAGAAGCACAAACTTTGGCACAAGTAAGCATCCATTTGGAGGCTGCCACATAAGGGCCTCCTTAACCCAAATGTAGCTTAGTCAAATGTCAAGAATATCACTAATTTGAAAGTGTTTGGAGAAACACACTCTTTCATTTCTTCACCTTGGTTCTCAATAACACTTGGCTCTCTGGTTGTGTAATTTGCACAAGGAACATTCAGTTCATCATCATCGCCCATGCCTGCAAAAGAAATTAACATGTGTCAATATGAAGCATAGTTAAACAGGACTTGAACTTACTAACAGATAAAACTTTTGTTCCCATATCTAGGGGATTTTTATCAGTATGAACTTTAACCAAATTAACTTCACCTATAGAGATTTTATCTCTAAAAAAGTTATACTTCACCTCGATATGTTTCGACATTTCATGATAGACATGGTTCTTACTCAATAATAGTGCACTTTGACTGTCTGTGAAAATGGTGGGAGTATCATACAAGAAGTTCAATTCATTCAAGATTCCTTTTAACCATAAACATTCTTTTACAGCTTCAGTAATGGCAACATATTCAACTTCGGTGCTGGATAATGTTATTATAGACTATAGTTGAGACTTCCATGTTATGCAATTGTATCCTAGTGTAAAAAAGTAAGATGTGGTTGATTTTTTGTTATCTTTGTCACCAGCAAAGTCCAAATCCACATACCCTTTTAAGGTTACTTTATCAGTCCTTTTCTCATACACAAGGCCCAGATTTAAAGTACCAACTATGTATCTTAACAACCATTTTAAACCTGCCCAATGTGGTTTACCGGGGTTGGACATAAATCTGCTTAGAAAACTAATTTCATAAGCCAAGTCAGGTCTTGTAGTTATCATAGAGAACATAATAGAACCTATGGCATTAGCATAAGGTATGTTCACCATCTCTCTCCGTTCTTCCTCGATTTTAGGAGAATGGGCACTAGAAAGGTTCATGTGAGCTGCTAAAGGGACACTTGTAGACTTGGATTCCTTCATTCCAAACTTGGTTACAACTTTATTTAGATAGGCTTCCTGTGAAACAACCAATTTATTTTCAGGCCTATCTCTCCTTATAACCATCCCTAGAATCTTCTTAGCACTCCTCAAATCTTTCATGTCAAACTCAGATTTTAGAAGATTTTTTATTGTAGTGATTTCAGATTTACTTGAGCCACTTAGGAGCATGTCATCCACATACAACAGTAAGTACACCTCATGTCCCCTCTTAGAATTATTATAGTATAGACAAGCATCATAATCACTTCTTTTAAAACCTATTTTAAGTACATAAGAGTCAAAACATTTGTACCATTGTCTTGGGCTTTGTTTGAGCCCATACAGGAATTTTTCAAGTTTACACACACAATTAGTTCTGCCCTTCACCTCAAAGTCTTGAGGCTGATTCATATATATATATATATATATCCTCTTCCAATTTTCCATGTACGAAAGCAATCTTAACATCAAGTTGTTCTAGTTTCCAATTATACTGAACAACTAAGGCAAAAATTAGTCTAATTGTTTTATATTTGATCACAGGGGAGAATATCTCATTGTAGTCAACCCCCTTCTTTTGTGTAAACCCCTTAGCCACTAATCTGGCTTTATATCTAGGAGGATCATTAGGATTATTCTCTCCTTTGAGTTTGTAAATCCACTTACATTGCACTATCATATGATCCTTAGGCTTATTAACCAACTTCCATGTTTTATTTTCCATTAGGGATTGCATCTCTTCTTCCATTGCCTTTTTTCACAAAACAGATTTTAGACCACTCACAGCTTCTTCAAAAGAAGCAGGTTCAGTTTGTTCAATGGTTTCACCAGACACTAAGGCAAAATCAGTTAGGTTCTGAGACTCATATCTTGGGTTAGGTCTTCTTTCCCTTCTTTCTCTATCCCTTGTAAGTTGGTAATCTCGGATTGAAGTGATTTCATTTGAGGGATCAGTATTTTCAGTTTCATTTTCAGCCTGAGGTTCATTTAATTCAATAGGTTTAGGTTCAGGTTCCTGTTGTTGTGTTAAAGGGATTTCAATTTCACCTTCTTCAGGTTGGAGTGAATTAAATCTAGTTAACTTCGCCTCAGTCTTAGCACTCTTTTCATTTCCAAGTTCTGCTGGTTTATCATTTTTCTGTTTTAGGCATGACATTTTAGATTCATTGAAAACCACATCTCTGCTATTAATGATTTTTATCCCTGGTTTACCCAAAACCCAAAAGCTGTACCCTTTATGATGCGAACCCCATAGCAACGTTGACTACGAAACCCACAACGAGATTGACGGACCCAAGAACGTCAAATTAATCCAAGAGTTTAGGATTAACCCAAAAGAAAGTCGAACCAAAAAATCCAACAAGAATGACACTTGAAAGACCCCTTAATCACGCAATCCAAGAACTAAATCCGATTGTTTGAGTACCACAAGTTAACACTTGATAAATTCGAAGTTGTTCAATGAAGAACGATGAAGAGAAGACAATATCAATAATGTCAAAAGTTTTTAACAATTGAATGAAAACTCCTATTTATACTAAACCTAAAAACTAGGTAAAAATCGTGCAAAAGTCGATCATAATTCCCAAAATATGGAAAAGAATCAAAAACTAAATAGCGTATTTTCATGCGGTCGATGGTTCAGTTCGATTGGATCCTTTGAGTTTCAATAAGCACCTATGCGATCGCGAGCCTCATAAGCCTATGCGGTTGCATAGGCTTATTATTTTCCTCCGTCTTCGGCCTTCAATATTAAATTGATCCAAGTTGATTCGGCCTTCGACCCGAACATGAAAGTTGTTTCATTTTGAGTCCCGAACATGGTTCCATCAATGGTTTCTTGAACGAGCAATCCTATAGCTTATTTCACTTGCTTTGTCCTTGATCGCGTCATTGGTCTGCCATCGACTATCAACTGGTCTCGTCTCGCACTTGCCTTCGTCGGGCTCGACTTCTGGATCATATCATCCCCTCCCTCTTCAAAAGGATTCGTCCTCGAATCTGAACATGCATCAAATAGAGAGAGATCAGATACATTAAAAGTAGTCGAAACATTATACTCACCTGGAAGGTCCAACTTATATGCATTATCGTTTATCTTTTCAATAACTTGAAATGGACCATCGTCCCTCGGTTGCAACTTGGACTTCCTTTGCTCCGGAAACCGCTCCTTCCTAAAGTGCACCCAAACCCAATCTCCTGGTTCGAATGTCACGCGCTTCCTACCTTTGTTCGCCTGCAACGCAACCAACTTACTTTTGTTTTCAATTTGCGCTTTTACCTTTTCATGGAGTGACTTAACCAATTCCACCTTCTTTTTGTCATCTAATCTACCACGTTCATTCACATGTAAAGGAATTAAATCCAAAGGAGTTAGTGGATTAAAATCATATGCAATTTCAAATGGAGAACATGACGTTGTAGAGTGAACAGCTCGATTGTATGCAAATTCAACAAATGGTAGACACTCCTCCTAACTCTTCAAATTTTTATTGATTACTGTGCGTAACAATTGTGTTATAGTCCTATTCACTGCCTCGGTTTGTCCATCCGTTTGTGGGTGAAGAGTTGTGGAAAATAGTAACTTAGTCCCTAACTACCCCCACAAAACTCTCCAAAAGTGACTCAAAATTTTGACATCCCGATCCGACACTATGTTTCTAGGAACCCCATGTAAACGCACAATCTCTTTAAAAAATAAGTCAGCAATGTTCGTGTCATCGTCAGTTTTGTGACATGGTATAAAATGTGTCATTTTGCTGAACCTATCTACAACCACAAAAATAAAATCTCGACCTCTCTTACTCCTAGGTAAACCCAAAAACAAAGTCCATCGAGATATCAACCCAAGACTCACTAGGTGTAGGTAAAGGTGTGTACAAATCTTGAGGTAAAACCTTAGATTTAGCCTTTTTACAACCTATGCATCAACTACAAATTCGCTCAACATCACTTTTCATCTTAGGCCAATAAAAATGCTCCTTCAATACATCTAAAGTCTTTTGAACCCCAAAGTGTCCCATCAATCCACCACTATGTGCCTCCCTTTCTAACAACTCCCGAATAGAACAATTAGGAACACATAACCTATTTTCCTGAAATAAATGCCCCTCATGCCTAAAGAACCTATCAGCTGCCCCTTTTATGCATGACAAATAAATATTCAAAAATTCAACATCTTTTTCATACAATTCCTTAATATGTTCAAACTCAAGTAGCTTAGAATCAAGAGTAGTTAGCAATACGTACCTTCGCGACAACGCATCCGCCACCACATTTTCCTTACCTTGTTTATACCGAATGACATATAGAAAGGTCTCAATGAATTCCATCCATCGTGCATGCCTCTTGTTCAATTTACCTTGTCCTCGCAAGTGCTTTAGTGACTCATGATCGGTGTGTACTACGAACGCCTTCGGCCATAAATAATGTTGTCAAGTCTCCAAAGTTCAAACAAGTGCATAAAGTTCTTTTTCATATGTAGGATAGTTTAAAGCAGCTCCACTCAATTTCTCGCTAAAGTATGCAATAGGTTTCCGATCCTGCATTAAAACTACTACAATCCCTATTCCTGATGCATCACACTCAATCTCGAATATTTTATCAAAGTTAGGTAATGCCAAAACAGGTGCTTCACACAATCTACCTTTAATAGTATTAAATGCAAGTTCCTATTCATCACCCCAATGAAAACCTACACTCTTTTTAACTACTTCCGTGAGTGGTGCGGTGATAGTGCTAAAATCCTTCACAAAACGCCTATAAAAACTAGCCAGACCATGAAAACTCCTAACTTCCGTTATGCTTTTAGGTGTCGGTCAATCTCTAATAGCTTTTATCTTTTCATCGTCTACTTCTACCCCATTAACACTAATCACAAAACCAAGAAAAATAACTCTATCCATACAAAACGTGCATTTCTTAAGATTAGCTTAGAATTGTTCTTTCCTTAAAACAATTGACACACACTTTAAATGTTCCAAATACTCTCCTAGGTCTTTGTTATAGATTAAGATGTTGTCAAAATAAACCACAATAAATTTTCCTATAAAAGTACGTAAAACATGATTCATTAAACGTATAAAAGTGCTAGGTGCATTTATAAGTCCAAACGGCATAACCAACCATTCATATAAACCATATTTAGTTTTAAAAGTTGTTTTCCATTCATCACCTTCCCGCATACGAATTTGATGATACCCGCTTTTTAAGTCAATTTTAGAAAATATGCAAGCACTATGTAATTCATCAAGCATGTCATCTAACCTAGGTATAGGGTGTCGATACTTTACTGTTATGTTGTTGATAGCCCTACGATCCACGCACATTTGCCATGTTCCTTCCTTTTTTGGTACAAGCAAAATCGGTACTGCATAAAGACTCTTGCTTTTCCTCACGTATCATTTGCTCATCAACTCCTCCACTTACCTTTGAAGCTCCTTAGTCTCCTCGGGGTTATTTCGATAAGCCGATCGATTTGGAATGACAGCTATGGGTATGAAGTCAATTTGATGTTCAGTGCCTCGAATAAGCGACAATCCACTTGGTGCATCCTCCGGAAATACATCCTCGAATTCCTGCAATAAAGACTTGGCCAAACTAGGGAGGGGTGGGTTAGTTTCCTCAAAATTGAGGAGTGATTCCTTATAAACAAACAAGATCATCTCTTTTCTCTCAACTACCGCCCTCCTCAAATCACTCTCTTTTGCAAAGAAATTCGCTCGTGTTTTCTCTCTTCTCTCGGAACACTCCCTTTCTTTTCTTTCTTATGCTTGCTCTCTCTTTTTCTCTCTAGTGGCTATCTCAACATTTTCTCCCTTCTTCTCTAACTCACCACTTTCTCTCTTTTTTTCTAACTCCTTGACTCTCCTCTCTTCCTCACTTCTCAATTTTAATTGGTCCTCATAGACTTTCGTCG
>NC_036247.1:28596497-28621669 GCF_002742605.1 Olea europaea var. sylvestris
TTTTTTTACCTTAGCCCCCATAACTACATGGAGTAGGTATGGTATGTATTTCAGGTTGAAAACACAAGATAAGATTTGTGATCCAATTTTATTGGCTACCTTGATTATGTAAGTGCTAACTGTGTGTTTTGATTGCTTGCAGATTTATTGGGTATCAAGGTGAAGATTTGTTGGATTTTTGACACTCAATAAATCTCGGGCTATGATATTAACGTGGGTTAATATTATTTCATAGGCATAGGCCGATGAATGAAAATAAGTCCAACAATCAAGTCCATGAGTTACATTCGGCCCAATTTGTATTCTTCTTGGATGGCTTGAATCTTGGTCCGTTTATTCCTTTAATGGTCCAACTTAAAGCCTAACCCTAGAGCATATATATGGCTATAGCCCTAGCCACTTTCTTGTGATGTTTTGTGTGGTTTTGTGTGAGAAATCAAGGAATCCCGGCTGCCCCCTTTGTGTGTGAAAAAAGGCCTCTAGAAATGTCCACAATTGGTGGTTCCTTCATAGTATACTTTTGTGGTGTCTTCTCCTAGCCTTTGTGGCCACAAATCATCATATTTTCTTGTCCTATATTGGTAAGATTGAATAGCAACTGAGGTTAATTAATTGGTTGTGGTTTGGAGCCGATTGGATTGATTGTTGGTAGAGAAAGGTACATTGGATTGAGCCTGAAAATCACCGATTTGAAGATCTTTCAAAAGAGTTTCCGCAACACGATAAACTGTGAAAACATTCCCTTCACATTTATTTATTTTTTATTTTAAAACTCAGCAATCGAATGTCCAATAAAAAACTTCCTCTGCTTTAGCTTTATTTTGAAAATATCTTGTTGAACTCTCGACAATAATCTTATTTATTTGCCATTGACTTAGCGAAAATTACGCTTAAAATAAGTATAAAATTAAATTAAAAGATAGGTACTAGAAAATTAGATATAGTTTTGAGTTTTATGTAATAATTTGTTTATAAACTATATATCAGCTCTTGAAGAGAGAAATTTTACATTTAGGGTAACTATATACGTCAGCCGTGAAAGAAAAGGTTTGAATTTATTTTACAGGTAGAATCTTTTCCAAGGCTTTCAGCTGATAAGATAAATTCCAACATACCTGTCTGTCCTAAAAAAATCACTCTTGTGCTAGGTACGGTTTAAATCATTTACTGTTTGGTAGTGTTGCTGGCCAGAATAAACGTTTTAGTATTTCAATATGTTCCCATAACCTCCAGTCCATTGGATTTTATTCGTTCGCATATATTTTTTAACATAGAGAGTATTTAAAAATAAATGATTTTAGTTTCATTCTTATTTCTGTTGTTGGATTGATAAAAAGAATCGGGTTCTTATCTCTCTATGTATATTCTAGGAAAACATGATGGCGTCAAAGACACATGTAGTTGAAATGCATGAAGGAAACCTGGGTGAAGGTCAAGAACTCAATCAACAAGCTAAGAGAGACTGATTTCGCCACACCCAATATCAGATTTTTAAAATGGAAGCGTATGCTAAATTTAACATTTCTTTCTCTTTTTGGATGAGCTGAATATTGTACATGTTTGGAAACTTTAATTTGAGAACACATATCTGCTTTATTTGTGTATTAACAACAAAGTTTAGGTTTTTCAAGGAGTGTCCACACCCAAACGTCAAGCAACAAATGAACTCAGCCATAATTTAGGATTGGAGCCCTCGCAAGTTAAATTATGGTTCAACAATAAGCGCGCCAAAATAAAGGTACATATAGACATACAAAAATGTTGTTTCATTTTTTTGCACACATGTGCAAAACGAGTACTATATATGTGTGTGAAAGCTATCTTCTCCATTTTTGTGTATATTTCAAAATATTGGAACATTCACATTCCCACAAGACAAAATTAATACGGACTTCTCAGTTGTAAATAGTTAATACATTTTATACGAACAGTATATCTTGGAAAAAAATCAACTTTATCTTCTAAAATCTTTAAGCCTTATTTCGTGGTATTATGTCAACTCAAGTAAGTTGGGTCTTTTGTATATAATATTCAGGGAAGGACACCAAAAATATAATAAAGCCAAAATTTGTTTCGAAAGAAATTTCTTTGTTCTCATCATTTTAATAAATTTTTTCCTATCATAATTTTTTTTCCTGGAGTTTGGACTTCGCTCATATGAAGAGGGTTTTGATTTTCAATTATTTTTATTCCCTCTGTTCGCTGCTGCTGCTTCTTCTTCTTCTTCTTCTCTTTCCATTTTTATATATGTATGTACATATCTAAGCTCTTTACCTTTTGTATCCACCACTGCCTTGGATTCTGATTTTGCAACAAATGCTAGATATATAACACATAACAAATATAGTGTTTGGGTTATTTATCGATGATAAAGAACTATAATCGAACACAATACACTTAAGTACTCAAATAATAAAATGAAAATAGGATAAAACAACAGAAATTGTTGACCCAGTCCAGCCAAACACGACCTAATTTGGGGGGGCTCAAGAACTGAACCCGTTCTACTATGCAAATCGCCGTCCAAGAGAACCAAAGTTACATCAAACCACTTAGAATACACAAGTTTTGATCATCGATCAAAGGATCTACGAAACCAAACATAAATCCTTCCACAACACTTAGCCCTAACCAACAGTAAGTCAAACCGAAAACAGCATAGGCTCAGAATCACACCTCAAGTTACTGTAGCATCATGATTTTATAAGGGCTAATCTAAAACTAGGATTTAATCTGAGAAATATATTAACCAAAAAACCAAGAAAAGAAGTGAAAAAATCGCACGCTGGCGATGAAGAACCAAAGAGAGAGAGAAAAATTCTAGAACTAAGAAAATGAAAAGAATGAGCCGTCCCTTTCTCTCTCCAATAGTCATATTGGTTCCAAAATTTAATCCCAACCATTCATTCAATTAGACAAATCTCAACCATCCAAAAGAAGCACAATCTTTGGCACAAGTAACCATCCATTTGGGGGCTGCCACGTAAGGGCCTCCTTAACCTAAATGTAGTTGAGTCAAATGTCAAGAATAACACTAATTTGAAAGTGTTTTGAGAAACACACTCGTTCAAAAAGATTACAACTGGGTCTTCATTGGAAATGTAACAATTAGGTCTTCAACCTTTTACTTTCATAGCACTTGAGTCTTCAACAATACAACTTATGTTTGCATTATCATTGAGAAAATGAGATGAGTGTAAACTAGCTCAAAAACCAAAACAAATTCGACTAAGCAACAGCTTCATTAAATGTTGTTCAAGAAAATTGAAATGTTCAGTAATTCTAATATAGCGTTGTAAACTCATTAGCACGATCTCTTTCCTCAAGTCGAACTTCTATTAAAGATAGATCAAGTTCTTTACAAGTCTAGCAGTGCCATGCCCTGTCTGGGATGGGTTTGCTTTACATAAACGGGGCATGTGGGTGATTTTGGGCCAAGACTTGTTGCTTATACGAGATCGTTGATAAATAATAGATTGAGAGTATCATCTCACAGGAAATAAATTTAAATTCAAGTTTACTAGCTATGGATGAAATTCAAATTATGTAAAACAAAAGAGAGATTTTGATTTATTTTTGCTAAATATATCAAGAAAGCAATAAAAGTTTGATTTTTATCAAATTATGGATGATAGGATTGGATTTCAACTCCACCTATTGTTATATATTTTAATTATTGATTTGTAATCTAGTTATGTTCATACGTTCTTGACAATCAATAAAGCTAATATATTTCACTTTCTTTTCCAAAACAAATTAATTTGTCTAATCACGACCTCAATCTATTCATAGCCCGAATTCAAATAGTTAAAATGCATTAAATTTTAGATTATTTATAGAATTGCACAAGTAATTAAATGTTATTCTTAACATCTATTGCACATATGTTAATTTTGTTGCGTTCTAAACTTATTGTAAATCTCCCAACGCTACAATAAGCAACTATTGTTTAATTGATGACCAATCAATTAAATAATGCAATAGGTGTGGGTGTGCAAAAGTAATTAAAAAACGCAATAATTAAACTAAACTTCTAGTCTCGAATTTAAAATAAATAAACAATAGGGTTCATCTAATCTAATAAAAAAAAAAAAAAAAAAAAGAAGCAAATAATGGTTTTGAATAAATTACAAGAAAAATAATGAAAGCAAAGAATGGTTTTGAATAAATTACATGAAAAATAATGAAAAATATAGCAGGATCATGAAAGAATACAAATAATGTTGATCTTCAAGTCCATAAGTAATTGACCTTCAATTCTTGATAGGATTTGATCTTCGCTTCCAAAAGTAATGAATTGACCTCTCTTCTTATAAATTTGATGATATTATTAAGTATGAAGATGCAAGAGAGAGTTCTCCAATGTTTCTCCCAAGTTCTCTATTTAGAAGAGTCGAATTTAGGTCAAGAAATCGTTTTAGAGTTGTTACCAATAAGAGTTTGAATCAAGATAGGAAACTAGCTCATTAGCAAAATATTTAGCCTGGGTACACATGCAAGTATAGCTACTTGACTTGCTATCGGGGTCATGAATTTGATGTCTTATGCATGCACCAAAATAGCTAACGAGCGCACGTCAGTTTGCGTGGCGTCGTCCTCTAGCAGCTTTCGATATTTTGGCTATAACTTTTTTTCTCAATATCCAACTGAAGTGATTCAAAATGAGTTAAAAAGATAACTCCAAGGATTACAATTCTTCTAGAAGTACAATTTCACCAATTCAAACATTTGCTATTCGAACAATTGATCTCAAATTGAGACTAAGAATTTAAAACATAACTTTTTTCGGCTGAAAATTGATTTGTAAGAATACTTCGACCATACCCAATAAACAAAATTAACATCTAATTAAGTCGCGAGTCATAAAAAATTATTACAAATAATCTCATTTAATGACCTAGATAAGTATATTTATTACCTCTGCCTCACCCCATTCGTCCAAGCAATTAATAAAAATCAATTTATCCCTTGTTTGGGGTAGATAAAAATCAAAATTTTAATAAATTTCGACAAAAGTTGATGAGATGTGTGGTTTAAAAATTGTAGACCTTACAAAATATGTATTTAAAATGAATTGTTGACTGTGACTTCAGATAAAAATCAAATTTTAATCAAACTGTTTTGTTTTTTTTTTTACCATAACCACACTTTCTTATGCCCAAACCAACTATCCAATCCAACTAGCCCAACTCCCAAATTACCTTATTGCTCATTGAATTTACTAGAAAAAAAAAATAATAATAATAAATTTTAAACAGGACAGTAAATGTTGCGGGATGGGACAAGGCCGTTTGGCATCCGACCCCAAAAACAAGTTTTTGCTATTTGAAACGAAGTGAACTGGTCAAACATACTTTTTTATTTGTAAGAATCAACAATTTGATGTCCATTTATTATCAACATACTCCGTATTATCATATCTTATAAGCACTAAATTGAGTAAATTCTACCATTTACTCCACTGTTTTTATTCAAACCTTCTTATATATCTAAAATGAACTAAATGTGTCAAGAATTCCAGAGAGATCACAACTCAACAAATCTTGCCTTTAAAATGCAGCCGTTCCACTAAACAAATAAATAAATACCAATAAATTAGCTTTAATAAGAAAAGCAGCACAAATCACGCAAAATGTGATGATTGCAGCATGGTTAACTCAGTTATACCATATGCATTTTGACAAGAAAAATCTCACTCAATGAACGCAACTTTCTATAAAACTGATTTTAAAACAACTTTAGCAAAAATCAGTAGTAATTATTGTTTTCAAGCAGATTTCTACCTAGTTGGAGCACTGCTACTGGGGATTCCGAAAGTAAAATCATAAATCAACCAGATGTTAACTTCTTAATGTTTCTCGAACCAGGGACTTCACCTGCCTTACTTTGTACTGCTTCCATTTGTAACTATCAGGTAGTCCATAATTATGAGAAAACTCACCATTTAGATCTTCTGGTACCCTGGCCTTCCCCTCGGACATCAGCAAGTCTCGACTTTGAACCATTCCCAGGAAGGATATTTGGTCTTTCTTGAATGGTACTGGAAGCGTCTCGTAAAGGCCATGGTTGCTCCCTTTGCCGAGTAGGACTCGGAAATTCTCGGACTGGCCCTAACCTAGAGCTTGATAATGCATGATCCTTAAGACATTTTACAGATTTGTATCTTTGAGTTTCATCGACATAACTTCTTCGTGGAGCTTCCCTCTCGAGTTCATGAAATCGCTCCATATCCAACCCATCGCGACTGCTTGCACCTTCATTACCCCATTCGACTCCGTCTGACATACTCCTCAGAATAGAAGTGCTTTTCCTAGAAACCTGCCCAAATACTGAGTTCCTCCCTTTGATTTCATCGTCAATGGGTAATCTTCTAGACTCATGACTAGCAATGGAGTTATAAGCCTTTTCGTAGATTCCATTACTGTGGTCCATGTTCAATTCAATTGAATGAAGATCACTCTCTGCAGAATCTTCTTTGTCGTCTATGGCATCCTCGACTTCTCCATCATCTTCTTCATTCTGACACAAACCAATGTGAGACTGACTCAAATATGCTGCTTTTTCTTCATCTTTGCCCTTTTTTGATCCGAGGAAAGCTTCCAGTTGTTTCTTCAACTTGTTAACGGCAGAACTTTTCTCTTCAAATTGGCGTTTAGACTTGTAGTTTTTCACCTGGACTCTTCCCTCACGCAACTCCTTAGCTAACCATAGCATCTCTCTTTCCTTCCCAACATCTTTGTGAACTTTTGTAGACTCCCTTTTCACTTCAACACTATCTTCATCAACATTCCGAGCTAATTCATCGCATACCTGTTCCGTTATTTCTCTTGCTCTCTTCTCACTTTCCAGTTCTTTAACAGCTTTCATGAATGATGATTTCATTTCTGCTAGTTCTTTTCCAAGTTTCTTGTTCAAATTCTCAAATCGATGTCTTAGCTTCCGTTCTACGTCTAATTCACCAGCAATTGACTCGATAGCAGACTCAACAGTTTGCTGCTCTTTAATTTTCCATGCTGCCTTTTCTTCTGCAACACACTTCATGAGATGGTCAATTTCATTTTTGTCCGAACGTTGTTCTTGGATAAGCTGATTAACCTGCAGACAAGCTCTCTCGAGCTCAGCATGAAGCGCTGAGATAAGGGACATGCTAGATGAAGGTTGATCTGCACGAGCCCAAATGCGATTGATAATTTTCAGTAGCTCTTTAGATGTGGTCAAAGCATTGCTAATATCCTTAAGACGATTCTTAGCACCACCTATTGATCCACTTTGAGTCTCGGCTCGAGACCGAGTCTCAATCTGCAGTTGAGATTTAATAAAGTTCTTCATGATATACTCAACAGAATCTTATCAGAAGTCATCTCAATAATTTGATTGTAAAATTCTTTTGAACTAGTACTAGTATTAGCGACAATATGTTGAGAAAAAGTATAGAAAGAATTTGAAAACAAAACTGAAAAGAAAAAGATGAAGCAAAGATTGGTTAATCTCAATCTAATAAACGAAAAAATAGAATTATAAATAAGCCAAATTCAAACAAACGACAAGACAGGAGAAGGCAATCTGATTACCTCCATAAAACTACCGTTGCTTAGTGAATCAAAAGCTCCAGCATTTTCCCCTGTAGATGTAAGCCTCTGGACAATTGATGGTGTCCTCCTTTGATGACCCTTTCCAGAACGATCCATTCTCTACAAAGCCCCAAAGAGAAGTTTTAATTTGTAAAACTAAATTCTACTTCGAAATGCAAAATACACAGTGGAAGCCAAAGAAAGAAAAGAACACCAACTAGAACTTGGCAAACATGGTCTCAGAAAATAAACTAGTAAATGCAATGTTCTCTCCATTATATGCTCCTAAAACTTAAATAGATTGACATGGTCTAAAAATAAGCTGCTGCTTTTCTTTTTCCTATTTTAACATTGGAACATTAAAAAATATATGGATTGGAAAATGCAGATATATGGAGTTATAAAACTAACCCACCTCGGAGATAGTCGGGCTATGAGATGGATCGGACAAATGTGGCGGCAAAGAACCAGAACTTGAGTGCAAACCCGATCCAGACCGCATTTTATCCCGCTTAAGCATCATTTTACTGCTGCCATTCTTCCTCTGCTGCTGCATTAGCTCCAAATTACTCTCACTCATTTTGGGTGAAGGCATCTCATTCATTCCCCACAGAGTAGCTGCAAGTTTCCGAGCCGACACCGGTTGAGTGGACATCCCACTTTGTGAATACCTAGGAGACTCAATGTCAATGGTGCTCCTCAAAGGAGTAGTTCTCCATGTGGGCACCGGGGTACCGGATCTGGATCCTCCCAACCCGATCCCAAGCCCCAACCGATTCTTTCCCACCAAAATGGCCCGCTTATTCAATCTGTTACTGCGAATTCTTGATGATGAAGACGAGGGTGATGAGCATTCCCTTTTCCGGGTCTTAGGGGGCACCATTAGCCCTTCCATCAAACCCCTATAACTATGCCTTGGCATTTTCTCGTTTTCCCTTTATTTTTAAACTTCTTGTTAACGATATATATATACACTTTTAAATTTCAACGATCTATATTCAAACAAAAACGAAAAATCAAAAATAAATAAACATGACCAGAAATGCCCGAGTTTAAAACACAAGAATATGAAGTGGGTTTGAAGATCTTACACTTAAGTTACTGTGGATGCCTTGACATTATAAGTTCGCTTCTTGTCAGCATCAATTGTTGTTTAACTTCAACCCCTTATTGATCCAGATATAAAAGAAAAAAGGAAAACACAGAAAGATATACTTAAATATGGAATATGAGCGAAATTTATTCAGTGGGAGTAAAGTGGGGTTTACAGAATGTTTACAGCTTGAATTGAAGAAGGGAAGAATTAAAGATGGAGATGAAGGGGAGACGAGTAAGGGAAATGCTACGTATAGATAATTATCTATATCCATAATTAGACATGTTATTGAATTCAATTTTTAATTCAAATTTCATACTTGTAGATGATTGTCATATCATATCATGAATATTATTATGTACAATAATTATGTATAAATAAAATTTTCCGACGAGTAATGGGTCTCTTGACGTGCATCGATTTGAAATGATGCCAAAAAAAGAAATTTTAATTTTGATTCAAATCTCCATTTCAGTAAATGTACTACACAACCGAAGAGCAATGTACAAGTAGAATCGAAAGAAAAGGAACGTGGCTGATAATAAGTGGGTTGTACTAGAATGTCTTTTTTGAGTTTTTTAAAGGTTAAATCTCAATCCCACCGTCCCATCACAAAAAGTCTAATTTCATATATCTTAAATCGAATCATCACACTGCGGCTGTCAGTAAAGTTGAAACTACCTCACTCCTATCATTTGCACTATTAAATTATTCCCCAGGGGTCTTTTTTGAGTTTTTTACTTTGAGATAGATCTGTCTAAATTTGATATGTCTAACTAATTAAGCCCTTGATTCATTACATTAAAATTTAAATACATTTTCACTCTCTTATTCAATTACACATTTTTAATAAAATCATATTACATTTCGAATTTTTATTTCAAAAACTTGTTTTTTAAAAAACATTATTCTAAGTCAAACATGACCAAAATTATTTTCTTGATTTTCTTTTCCCCAGTATTTGGCTAATTGTTTCTAAGGGTTCATAAATATTTTGTTCAAAAATTATTTTGGACATGAGTCTGTTTGGAGGTGATTTTGAGAATTGATTTTTTTACCGTTAGGAGAAAAATGGGGTTCACTTATGAGAGAAGAAATCAAATATAACGACTGAAATAGTGAAATAATGGTCAAAAAATCAATTTTTTGGAAGAAAAATCATTCCCAAAAAATCACTCTCAAACATGCTCTATATCTCATGAGACTCATAATACTACTCACTTCTTTACGACTCATTTACCCCTGTATATACTATTTTATATGACCTAATATATTTGACACAATCAAAGTATTATGCTAGGGGTGTTTGGGAGTGATTTTTCATCCTAAAAAATTAAATTTTTGACCTTTATTTTATTATTTCAGCCGTAACTTTTGAGTTCTTTTCTCACATGTGGCCTTCACTTTTCTGCTAACGGTCAGAAAATCAATTCTTAAAATCCTTACCGAATAGGGCCTATATATGTCTAGTAAAATATTTATTTTCCAAAAAATAGACGAGTGTAAAAGAAAGTAGTTTATCCTGCTTAAAGAAAGACTTCAACAAGAGAGAGAGAATTTTATGCAAAACTTGTACGAGCAAAGATCTATGACAAAGATAATGCATTTCATATATATATTTACTCAAGAGAATAGGTCATGAAAGATAACGTGTCTCATAAAGAAATTGAAATTGTTAATATTGATATCTGATTGGCGTTGTTGCTAATAAATCACTAGCTTTATTCACGTCCATGCATAAAATTTTTGCACACTTGAACAAACAACTAAAAGTAGGTGACCTTCTCATATGATGGAGAAGGAAATTGTAAACACTTCAACGATCAAATTAGTCAACTTGTATATTTGGGTGTGGGAAAGACGGAAGACGTGAGCACGAGAATGGGCATCGAGTTTAGAGAAAAAATAATTATTGAGAGCATAAAGTTACATTACCTTCAAATAGCACTAAATGTGGATTTTTATATTAGAAGATGCGAAGTGGTTATCGTTGAACGAAAGATACATGTTCTCATCTTAGCGCGTGAGATGTCTTCTTCTAAATATCGCTTCTACAATCCTAGATTCAGATATCATTTAATGATTCTGAAAAGTGGTTATCCTATAGTTTAGGTTTGATATCTGAAAAGTAAATTGACATGTTGATTAAGAAGTGTCTGTTGTAGAGATGTCACATCAATCAATTGCAGG
Organism: Olea europaea var. sylvestris; assembly: GCF_002742605.1. Taxonomy (NCBI): domain Eukaryota; kingdom Viridiplantae; phylum Streptophyta; class Magnoliopsida; order Lamiales; family Oleaceae; genus Olea; species Olea europaea. Next base: position 28,607,355 of record NC_036247.1, read on the forward strand.
AAATCTCTTGGAAAAAGTGAAGCTAAGAAGATGCATTTGCTTAATCAAAGCTCATACCTTCTATATTAAGCTATGGCAGACCGTGACACCTTGCCTCGACCATGGGGATCGACCCTTACATTGCACATTGACAGAGGCGATGCATCACTATGACTTTCTCTTTTTGATGGTCTCAATTACGCCAGGTAAGCAAACGATGTGGAATGAGAGTCTGAAGTGACTCTATAGCTAGTTTGCCACGTGGATCATGACTAGAGCTTCATGGGATAAAGTGTGAAATAAATCAAAATGAAAAAAAATTGAGACCACCCATAGATTTCTAAGGGAATGCTTGGAATATTAAATCACCAAAAATAATAGTAATGTAACACTAAGTTTAAAATTTATTTCAGAGAACGAAACTAAAATCAAAGTGAGAGTTAGATAGTCAGGACCATAGTTGGGACCCATTCGAAATAGCTTTTGAAAAGTCAAAATGAGCTTCTGAAACCTAAAAATTACTTTTGGACCTCGTTTAACTAATTTGATGGAAGTTCTTATTCTAATAACTAGAAGAACTTTTACAAGAAAGTGGTCCAATGTGACTTTCTATAAAAGCACTTTAAGAATAAGATGCTCTTTTAAAAATTAGTTTTCAAACAAAAATAAAAGTAACTTCCTCCAAAAACATTTTTACAAAAAAGTAAAAACCAAAAACAAAAGTTATCAAACAGGCCCTTAATAATTAGTATATGGGCACAACAAGAGTGGATTCTTCAAGTAATTTTTCAACAAAAATTATAATATTACAGTGCATAGTAACTTCCATCACATGATACCTTCAGTAAGGCGAATTAAACGATATAAAATAATAATAAAAAATCTTATTTATTATGTAATCGGAAATATAATATGGAGTCCATTTGATTTTTTTTCCCTATCTCAGGCCAAAGTACAAAAGGCCATAGTTATCATGACTTTGAATAGTCCGGCATCTTTCTCAAAAAGAAGAGTAAAGCTAGCACTAGTAGCACTAATTATGTAGGATGAATATCTTAATCGGAATTGAAAAGGAACTAAGCCCTTTTAGGTTCTATTAAAATCAAATTTTAGGGAAAAATAAATATATATTTTGAAATAGTGATTTTTCGAAGAATATGTGATTTTAAAAAAAAAAGGAAATTTTTTGAATTTACGTGCAATATTATTTTATTCGAGAATCTATGATTTAAAAAAAAAAAAAAAAAAAGAAGAAGAAGAGAAAAATGCATTTTAAATAAAATGAAACTCAATCGGGGGCTAAATTATGATTCAATTCCAAAATTACATGAAATTGACTGTTTGATTTAATGAATTATACTGAAATTAAATGGAATTATGATGGATGATTTCAGTCAAACCACCCAACTACCATCTTTATGTTTATGTAATATTATCCAATGAATAAAAATGCACTATAATTCCGTTGCTTGACCCTAATTTCTTAAAATACTTTTTTTTTTTCAACCATACATTTTTTGGACCCATAACTTCTATCAAAAATCCACCAAAAAATCGATTTTTAGCCAAACCAAACAAGGGTTCATTGGACAATGTGTAGTAGCTGCGGTGCCACATAAACCTGTGCTAAATAGCATTATTACTCTAACAAGATACACAAATCGCTCGCCTAAAATTTTATTTGGTTAATTTCAGTATTAATTACAATATTAAAAATTCAAAGACAATTATGCTAATACACATGCGCCAAAATCAACAAAAGTGAGTTTGAAACTCGTCTCATCAAGCGATATTCATAAGAAGACAGAATTCGGCAGGTGCAAAGGCATGTGCCAATTAGTGCAAACCTAAATTCATTCAACTTATATTTTTCCCCATTGATTGTTGGCACCTTGTTATTTATCTCTGAGATCTTCAGTGGAAAAGATGAAAACGCCCTCTGCTTCTACTGATTTTCAACATGGCCATCCAAGTAAGTAATGGCGACTGCAGCATGTAGTGCAGCTCCTATGGGAAGAACGTCTTCATCAATAATGAAGTGGGGCGAATGCCACGGTTTGATAGGTTTGGTCGTCTCATTTCTTGTTCCAATCATAAAAAATGTAGCAGGCATCTTCTGCGAGTAGAAGCTGAAATCTTCAGCTCCCATAGTCATTGGGGTAAGCAGCACATTATTCACCCCGAGCAACGATTCCCCAACCTTTTTAGCATGTCCGTACATCACAGGATTATTGATCGTAACTGGATAAGGTATAAGTTTCTCCTCCATGAAGTCGACCGTCGCAGTACACTGGTGGACAGCTGCTTGAGTTTCCACAAGCTGTAAGCAGTGCATTCATCAACACAGTCTTTTTCTTGTGTAATTGCAGGTAACATATTAAAGAAATATTTAAAGGAAGAAGAGTTAAAAAGAGGCTACTGAAAATACAATTCCATTGGAAATAATGTTTCACTTCTAATTTTTCCCTTATAAAAAGAACTTTTCTAGAGAGTTTGTGTTGATCTTATATAGGGCCCATTTGGCATGACTTTTGAAAAGTCAAAAAAATGCTTTCGAGACCCAAAAGCTGCTTTTTGACCATTTGACTAATTTTATAAAAATGTTTATTCTAGTTAGAAAAGCTTTTGGAGGAAGTTGATCGAATGTGGCTTCCTTTAATAGCATTTCCGGTATAGAAATCTCTTTTAAAAATTAGTTTTCAAACAAAAACTAAGATAGAGCAAAAACAAAAACCATGCCAAATGAGCCTATAAAGACATTGATTTTCAGTTTTAATCATTATGTTATATGTTAATGTACTAGGGGAAAAACTACATGTGCTCAAGCAATTAAAAAACCTACCATTGTATAAATGGTGAATATTAAGTACCTCTTTAATCCTTCGCCGGATGTAGGAATAACTTTCTTCATCCAAGAACCGAAATGTGCCACCAAACTTGACCGTCTCAGGGATTACATTTCCTGCTTGACCACCCTCTACAAATCCAACTGAGATTACCTGCACAGTTACACATGAGCAAGAAAGATTTTTATTAACATATTTCATTCAAAACTAGGGGCAAGAGACAGCAAACAAGCCAAGTCTCGTTCTCAATAAATTTGGGCCTGCCTACATGAATTCCTTTTCCTTTTACATTGTTCTCCATCATTAAGTCCATGGTAAGATCCAACGCAATCAGACCATGCATATTTATTTAGTTTCCCCCCACCATTCTCTAACCTGTTCTACAAGGATCCCCATATCATAAAAAACCAATTGTTCTTCAAACAGGCACACAGAAGGGAAATAATAATACCCTGGCTTCTAAAGGATCAGTTTCTCGAGAAACAATCTGCTGGAGTGCGAGGATCGCCATAGAAAGAGCAATAATTGGATCTCTAGTTTTATGTGGGCTTGCTGCATGTCCACCTTTTCCTTGAATGATAGCTGAAAATCTGCCTGATCCAGCCATAATTGGACCAGGTTTCGAACTGATTGTACCAGTGGGCAAATGTGGTGCAACATGTAAGCCAAAAATAGCTTGAACTCCTTCTAGAGCTCCATCTTTTAGCATGTGATATGCCCCAGCATGACCTTCTTCACCAGGTTGAAAGACAAGTTTAACGGTACCCTAATATATAAAAATAGAACTTCAGAAAATTCCCATCTGATAAAAATACTGTAAAGAAATTGTCCGTTATAGATGTTATGTACACTGCAATTATTTAGTATCATTGTTTACCTTCAACTTATGGGATATGCGCTTCAGCAATTTGGCTGCTCCAAGCAACATTGTCACATGGGCATCATGGCCACAAGCATGCATTTTTCCACTAATCTTGCTCTTATGCTTCCATTCCACTAATTCCTACAAATCAACAATTTGTAAAGTTGTTAGATGCTTGACCAGTAAAGGGTTCTTTCTTGCAGTAGATGTATCATCTTTTCGAACATGAAAATTACAAGAACAATAAAAAAATTAATGAAAAGAAATCAAGCTCTAAGAAAATGTAGGCTTAGTGTTATAACTCTACACAGAGGGTACATGTGAGAGAATGCATTTTGGGAGAGAACCCATTTTTGCAGGCATCTATCACGATTTCTCAAGAACTTTTGTCGCCTACAGCTATGGAACCAATTGGACAGCCATTCGAAGTCCCAAACAGAATCTGAGTAATTGACTTCTCTACCTACCATTTAGCTCAGAAGCTTAAAAGTAAACTCATCTTCCTGTAATTCAATGTATAAATTGACAAAAGATGGTGTCACAAGGGCAGGATTGTTATGGATTTGGAGCTCTCTGATAACTTGTTTTATCATTTTTGAACATCAAAATTTTCAATCCAGTTTTTATAGCTTTTGCATTTTCGCTGCAATCTTACCATCACAAGAAAGACATTAGTACTATCATAATTACTTTTGAAAACAGACTAGTAACTACTTTTCTCCATACAAACTGGACTATCCATCCGGTTATTGTTTGAGAAATCTGATCTATTTTCTTGATTTCTCAACATTCTATTTTTCAGTTTAAAATTTAAAATTTCAGTCATATTTCAAAATACTATTTAGGAAATACTAAAGAAAGTCTACTCTTAGTTTTTCCATTACATAGGTATAACACAGACATGAAGTAAAAAAGGAGAAAACATAACAAAAAATTCAAAAATCATTCATAATGTCACCAGGAGGTTTTATAGGGTATTACATTGTTGACTTACTACAACACTTGGGGGTACCTTTATAAAGATAATCAAAAGTATTTTCCTTTTTACTCTCAAAAAAATGCATATACTTTTTGAGAAAATACTCTCAGAAAAAAAGAGACTTCATGATTTTCTAAATGTTTTTAAGAAAACAACATACTACCCAAGATTGACAACCTTCATTACGTTGTTGACTTACTAGTTACTACAATACTAAGTGATACTTTCAAAGGTGTTCAGATGCATATTCTTCAGACAATACTCTCAGAAATAAGAGACTTCCATGATTTTGTAAAAATGTTTCTAAGGACTGAAAACAACATACTGGCCAAAGGTGACTACCTACCTATTACAAGAATGAGGTAAAAAAATTTAACAGATAAGATTCACTTATAGCTCCTATATATCTGCCATGCATTTGTCTCCCACACCAGCAGATAATAAGAAAAATTAAAAGTGAATAACAGAAAATGGAGAAACAAAGAAAAAAATGAAGTGGACTAAATAAGTAAAGCAAAATAAGGCATGCAAATTAGCTTGTGTTATACAGGCAGACTCTCGGTAGCATTTCCGCCCAACTTGCCCCCACATTACCTGGTTTGATTTTTTTCCTACTTTTTCTCTCTTTTAAGGTCATACTGTAAAGTTATTTGCCATTTTCTAGATAAAAATAAAGAAGCATCATAGTTTACTAAGTTACTATGTTCTTAGATTTAAAGCACATTCAATTTGAGTTAGTATTATAGTGATGTTGTTTACCTAGGCATATACACCTAGAAAAACAGTAAGTAACATCATCTCCTTTACATTGATTCTTTTTCAAGCTTGTCCTCTTTTGTATACAAGAATGTTTTAAGAAAGATTAAAGTGAAGAAAGCCATTATCAAGGACATTTCCAAAATCCATTATTAAGTACCAAACTAACATAATCAAATAAAACTATAAGGAAAACTTCCAGCCTTGGTCTTTGATCTGGGTGCCCTATGGGTTCTTTAGTCTACATCCTAAACTCCTTTCAAATCCTATCTCACTTCGGAAGTTCCCGTTTGTCCAAGAATCAGTCTATCACTGCATCACTAACACTATATTTTACTTTAGAAGTTGAATGGCCTACACCATTTTTTGTTAGTGGAATCAAATTTTTCAGAGAAACTAGGAAGAATGGGGATCTTGGTTCTTGCTTTTTCATCTTCTTGAATTCCTTATGATTCTATAGATTTTTTCCCTTTCTGTTTGTACAATTGTTTTTCTTCAAGTTGTTTGCCCTTCTTTTACTGGCTTCTAAACAGAATTCCATAAGAAGCTCCTTGAGGAGTTTCTATCAAGAGAAGATTGATTGCACCGTGAGTATTATATTGACAGTTGAATGTCTCACTCTCGCAGGTGAATGTCTCTTTAATCTTGAAGTGCAAGAGTTTCACTAAGTGGAGCACACAATGGACGTAGCTGTGTTCATAGCCGAACTTCGATAAATCTTCTTCTTTTCTTTCTCGAATTCTTCAAATATTATCTCTTCTTGTTGATTTAGTGATATCGAGAATTTAAATGTTTCATTAGTCAAAGAACTTATACCTTCACGCTTTACTCACTAAACTTTAAAATGCTTTTGAGTGGTCATTGAACTTTAACATATTGCACACCATCATTCACTTACCATATTTCATTAGCCACTGAACTTTTAAAATATTTTCGAGTGATCACTGAAATTTAGTGCATTTTTGACAGCCATTAATTTATTTTATTGTTTGCTATAGGAGCATCTTCAACCACACATTCACACAATAAAATATTCTACAAGGATTCCAAAAATTTGTCTCTACTTTAACCACTCATTCTCCTAAAAATAATATTCAAAACTCTTTTTCTACCATAATGGTTGTCAAACATGTTCTTAACATATTGTAGTACATCACTCACTCGTTATATTATTTCATTGGTCATTGAACTCATATTTTTGTCACGCTTTACTCACTAAACTTTAAAATGGTTTCGAGTAATCACTGAACTTTGAAAGTTTTGAAGTATAAAATACTATACACGAAAACGAAGCCACTTTTTCCTCTTAAATTATCTTTTGCCAACTCTAAAAATTATATTTAGTTAGTCTTGATAAATATTATTGACTCTAAATCGAAAGTTCTATTGTCTGTTTGAGATATATTTTTAATTTCTTTGATTTGGGTTTATGATCTCAACTCAAATAAACAAATAATTTCTCTATTTTTATTTTCTCAGCGTAAAGGAAGATTATAAATTAAATAAAGATTTAAGTCAATTAGAAGTTAGCATTCTTCTATTCCCTTGAAGATAGCTTTTGATGACTAGAGAAATTAATATCAATATTCTCGTCTTAGATTGAGAGCCTCGTTATCTATTCGACACTTTATTTTATTTTTTGATCTAGGTCGAATTTCATAGAAAATCAACTTTACTTGGAAAAATTATGAAATTCAATGACCATTCGAAAGCATTTTAATGTCAAGTGAGTAAAGCGTGATTAATATATAAATTCAGTGACTAATAAAACATGATATGTGAGTAATCGAGTGCAACGTGTTAAAGTTCAGTAATCAATAGGAAGCATTTTAAAATTTAGTGACTACCCGAAGGTATTTTAAAGCTCAATATGTAGATATAAATTCAGTTAGTAATGAAATATTTAACTTGATATCATGTGTGGGTACAATTCAACTATTTGTGCACAGATTAGTGGATAAAACGTGACGAAAATATAAATTCAGTCACTAATGAAATATTTAACTCGATATCGTGTGGGTGTGCAATTCAGCTATTTATGCCCAATCTATGAATCGAAGCTATTTGTGCTAAAACTTGACGGAGATATAAAGTCAATCACTAATGAAGTATTTAACTCAATATCCTGTGTGGGTCTAGCAATTCAGCTATTCGTGCCCAATCTATGAATAGAAGCTTTTGTGCATAACTGGGAAGTATACTATACGCGAGACACTCCAAAAGGAAAAAAAAGTTACTATCCTTTTAACATTGAAATCGAAAAGAGCACAATTAGATGCAGAAAACTTTCAAAGATAACGCTCTTCCACTTTCCCACTACAGTCGTCATACTGTTTAATTAAATTAATCCAACTTCAGAGCTTCATATAATTATATAACTGTTCTATATGATTTAGTAAATTCAAGACTCCAAATGTACCAATAATAGAATCATCCATCTCAAACAAGCAAAACTATTTATCACCAAATCTCGAGCAAAAAAAATAATACCAACAGAAAACAGTCCTATTACGAGAGAGAAAGAGAGACCTGAATAGGGAGGGCATCCATGTCCGCTCTAAGACCGAACCAGGGCTGAGCCCCGGATCCAATAGTGGCCACCAACCCAGTTTCTGCCACAGGCCACTGGTACTTAATACCCAGCGAGTCAAGCTCATTTCTAATGAGTTGACTCGTCTCAAACTCTTCAAATGACAACTCCGGGTACTCATGGATTCTCCTACGAACTCTTTTCAACCAGCGAAAGAACTGGGCATCCCTTGCTGAGTCCAAAAGCTCCCGAGTCAACAACTCAGTCTCAAAACCCGGTAAAGAATGCGATTGTGACGATGAACAGATTGATACAATTGACAGTAGAGAGAAGCAAAAGAGCGTCCGAATCCTCTCCATATTGGAAAAAAAATTGCTTCTTCTTTCCGATGCCGTTGACAATGCACGGCTAATGGCCCCCCTAATCTTTTTATTTATTTATTTATTTATACATAATGTGTTTTCACCTCTAAGGTTTGATAATAACAAAGGTTTTTTTTCAAACATTAAAAACGCTAATTGAACAATTAGAGCGTCTCCAAAGCATCTTAGGTATAAATTATAGTACATGTTGACAACAAAAATTGTAAAGACTAAGGCTGCAGTTGATTTGGTGTTTTCGGGCCATTTTTCGTTTTTCGTTTTCAAAAATGCGAAAAACGCGTTTGGTTCGTCGTTTTTAAAAATGCATTTTCGAAAACGTGGTAAAATTTATAACTGAAAATACAAAACAATTTTTTATCGTTTTGAGCGTTTTCAGTTATAAATGTCCACAACGCGAAAAATGCTCAAAACGCAGCTTTTTCGGAGAAAACTAAAAATCGTTTTGAAACCGAAAATGGAAAATAGAAAACTAAACCAATCGCAGCCTAATCTTTTCAGCCAACTTTAAGAAAAAGAACTACTCATATCTATTCAAATAGTAGGTCTTTTTTCTTGCCTCCTATTTATAAGGGGCTTGACCGAAATTATATCATTTCAATCAAATCAGTCACTTGTGCCGAGCTCAGACCATATGCTGCCTATGTCTCCCTTAATTGGTTAATGAGGCCAGTAATTGTCACGTCACTGTTTTCATCAGGTAATAATGGACTGCAAGGGATAGGGGAGTCAAGACGGTTGATTGGTGGGTATAGGCGGTGCTGACGTCATCTTTTCACAAGTGTATGTGACTGAATGGGTGATGTGACATGATATAAAGAATCTGCAATGATTATGTCTTTTAAGGTTACGGCGACAATATGATCGAGCTGACCTTTTATTACCGGGCTCATGCATGTATGAGGTGGGTCTCGCAAGTAATTGATGTGAGACTAGAGGTCGGTCGTCAATAGACATGCCCCCAGGTCAGTGCTGCGTCGGAGGAGGACTGACCTCTGAACTCGATAGGTCATTTTCTCTGAAAATGTAATTATTATCGTGCCATGTGCCACATTCCTGCAGAAAATGAGTTGTACAACATTCGTGGTGGCTTTCTTGGGAAGCTTTTGTCAAAACGGCATAGTTTTGGCTAGGCGAATTTGATTTGTCTATTTTCCCTCCTTTTTCTCATCTAACGGCAACAACGAAATCTGTTGATATTATTTCTTTTTAAATACCTCTTGGCTTTTCATTTCATTTTTTTACTTTATACAAATACTCTCTCCTACTGAAACAAGAAATCTTCAATACGCCCTTTCTTCCATTCTTAGTGAGGTCATTGTTTCTCAACTCCTAGGTATTTTCCTTTTCAGAAAAAATACCTTTCTTCTCCCTGTTTTTCATCACAATACTTGTATGAGTTCGGACGAGTCGAGAGTGCATTCGTGGGTAATCAGTAGGAAGAGTCTATACCTCGTACTCCTACCTCTTCTTCTTCCTCCAGCCTAAGGCATCAAGAAGTTTTAACCCCGGTCCCGCTTTCCATGGTCAACCCAGGGGATTTAGGACGTCCTAGTGAGATGGAGCAAGACTTGGGAAACTTTGGATGGGAGGAAACGAGTTCCCATTCTGGGGATGACGGGGTAGTGTAGATGAATGTGGGTATCTTAATATAGGTCGGTTGTGACGGGGGATCTCTTGGCTGCTTGGAGGGCTAAGTATAATATTCCGAGCTTGGTAGATGGGGTAATACCAGATCCGTCTGACAGAGCTAATGCCCCACCTTGATGCTGTTTAGCCTTAAACTCTGCCATATTAAATGTCGGGCTTAGGCTTCCCTTTCCTAAGGTCGTCCTTAAGTTATTATCTTCCTTGGGAATAGCCCTGACTTAGTTATGCCCCTACGGGTGGAGGACGCTGATCGCCACCCTTATTTTGTGGAGAAAGTTAGGTAACCTCGAGTTGATTGTAGAGTAGTTCAACTCACTTTTTACTTTTAGGGAGGATGGGAAGAGCTTAGGTGGTGGTATAGCAGCCTAGAACAGGGACCTTTTAGTTTTGGATACTCCTTCATCTAGGGGAGTGGCAATTCCATTCCACCGAGGGAGGGATGATGTAGTTCGTACCCTTTATCACTCGTTGTGTAAGTTTTTATTTTCTTTTTGCTTTTGCTTTTGCCTATTGCCGAGTCGACTAATAATGCCTTCTTGACCTCCTCGTTTCATTACAGATTATAGAAAGGCAGCTTTGATCTCAGCCATCCAGAGGAGAGTCGAGGCAATACGAGCTCTTCCCAAAAGACAGAGGTCGTGTAAGTTCGTGATCTCTGATACGAACTTATTCCAGGCAGGATTACTTCGATCCGTCTCACCGACTTCTGTACCGATCAGGGCTCCAATACCTCCTCCACGACTTGCAGTAAGTGTTACTTCGCTCGTGAGAGTCTGTATTTTTATCTATTTCCGACTTAGATTGCTTGATGAAGTTTGTCATATTTATGTCTCAGGTCAGGATCCAACTATGCTAGGGTATAAAACTGCTGCTGCTAGTAAGCGAAAAAGGAAAGAGACCTCGGTTTAGCAGATAACTCTACCTTCTAACTTTGAGGAGGTACAAGAGGTTCCACCACTGAAGAGACACCAAGCTGAGACGGCACTGACAAGAGCTTCACCTGTGTTTATTTTCCCAAAACTATTATCGCCGAGGGCTTCGATCCAGAGGTCAGCTCCTGCTTCCCCTTCTTTACCCAGCTCTACTGGGCCCGATCATTTACAGTCGAGGGATATATGCCTCAACCTCCAGAGGCCAAGTTTGAAGGGCTTAGTTGGGCACCGGCCTGATATATTTTTAGATTTCCTCCGGGCTCCATCTCCGTCATGGGAATCCATATATGCTCTCCCACCTCCTTTGAGAGACTCTGCCGCCCTCCTCACCCGAAGTTGGAATGAAAGGGAGCAAGGCTTCTTGGCAGAGATGCCAGTTGGGAAAGCCATCATCTCCGCTCAGCTTCATTGCCACATATTCGTTCTACACATGATGTCGGTGGCTGAAAAGGTGAACTTCTTTTTTACAACATGTCCCGTTTTGGAATTATTTTGCGGACCTAACTGCCTTTTGCATTGGTACAGGTAAAGGTCGAGCTAGACAAGAGGCTTGAGGCGAAGGAGCAGGAGCAGGCCATGGGTCTTTTTAAAAATATGGAGGCAGAGTGGGCAAGGTTTACCATTAAGGAGATAGAGTACGAGTATCTTCAACAACATGGGCATGGAGTTGGAGGCAAAGTTAGCGTCTGAGCTGAAATTGATAGATAACAATGAGGTTTTGAGGATATGGGGAGAAAAGCCAATCAATGGATGGAGATAGAGAAGAAGAAAACTGAAGAAGAGAGAGCTCGGGCGGAAAAGGAGTAAGCTAAGGCTGCGGAGGATGTGAAAAAGGTCGAGAAAGCCAACATGAGAGTGAAGAAAGCAACAAAAAGAGTGGAGGAAGCTAAGGCCAAGGCTATCAGGGGTCTGGAGATCTAGAAAGAGTCCTCTGAGATCGACGCCTTGGCTCAAGACGCATGTGTCGTGGTCTTAGAAGATTTAATGAAACATATCCGCAGAGAGAGACCAGACTTCGACGCTACTTTCTTAGAGAAATCTCTAGAGGAGCAAAGGAAGGAGTTACACAGGCTATTTGAGGCAGTGGAAGTTTCGATCTCCCCTACTGAAGAAGACGTGGAAAATGATGTCTCTATTCCCCAGGACCCCTAGCCTCCTAAGATGCTAGTAATTATGTTTATCGTACTTCTTTGAGTTTGGTAGTGCTTTTTGAATAGCTCACGATCTTATGTAATGACTTCCAAACATTTGGCTTTTTGATTAATGTGAATTTATCTTTCATTATGATGCGTGTTTTTTACCAAGCGTGACCTCAGAAATTAAAGAGATAATTTTCCCAAGTGTCGCAGTATATGTGTCCCTGGGTTGTCTTACCTTCGAAGCATGGCTTAGAAGTTTCCCTTTTTAGCTCATAAGACTTAAGATTCGTCTATACATGGAGCGAGGGCTTGAAGAATTCCTTAGGGAAGATATCGCTCAAGTTTCGTAGCACATATGACCTTAGCTCCACCTGTATAGGAGCAGGGCTTTGAATAATTCCTTAGGAGGAATTTCGTCTAAATGTCGTAGCACATACAACTTTAGATAGGCCTGAATAAGAGTAGGGTTTTGAAGAATTCTTTAGGAGGAATTTCGTCTAATTGTCGCAACACTTACAACCTTAACTCGGCCTGCATAGGAGCAAGGTTTTGAAGAATTCCTTAGGAGGAATTTTGTCTAGATCGTTATTTTGTGGGAAAAAATAGGGTTGTTTTTCACAATACGGGGCCCACCTTCTAGTGTCAAACTGTTGACGTCAAAAATTTTAAAGACTAATTTTTTTAGCCAACTTTAAGAAAAAGGACGACTCATATCTATTCAAAGAGATTAATTCTTTTTTCTTGTTCCCTTTCTCTCGTCTTTTTTTCTTGCTCCCTATTTATAAGGGGCTTGGCCGAAATTATATCATTTCAATCAAATCAATCACTTGTACCAAGCTCAGACCACATGCCGCCGATCTCTCTCTTAATTAATTAATGAGGTCAGTAGCTGTCATGTCACTGTTTTCGTCATGTAATAAGGGACTGCAAAGGATAGGGGAGCTAAGGCAGTTGATTGGTGGGTATAGGCGGTGCTGACGTCATCTTCTACAAGTGTATATGATTGAAGAGGTGATGTGACATGATATAAGGAATCTGTAATCGTTATATTTTTTAAGGTTGCGACGACAATATGACCAAGTTGGCCTTTTATTACCGGGCTCATGCATGTATGAGGTGGGTCTCGCAAGTAATAGATGTGAGATCGGAGGTCAATCGCCGACAATACACAAATGAATTTTTTTATTCACTCCAATCAAGCTTTTTATGATAATGTATTTCCAAGAAATATTAATTTGTTCTAATCTTTTATTTAACATATTTTTTATATGTCAGTTGTCAATAAATTCAAATATAATTTGAATAATTAAATAAATAGAGTATTGAAATATGTGGTTCATTAAATGCAATCGATAGGAAGTGGGAATAGAAATTTGAAAAGTCAAACTTACCCTCTATTTTGAGTACTGTTACCTCATTGGTGTTTAGCACCCATTTAAATGATAATTAGATTATATTAAATGATAGATTCATTTAAATATAAAATTAAATTATTCATTTAATTGGACATATTATTTGTGACCATCTAAATTGATGCTCTAGCGTACTATATATCATTATTCATTTTAAAATATTAGAATAAAGAGTCATAAAACTTATTTTTAAGTATTTACTTTTCAAAATAGAGAGCATCTTGTGTTACTTTTTTTTGGAGATATCCCTTATTTTGCACATGTTTTCAAGTTTTTTATTCAATGCAATTGTTGTATCTTTCTTTTTTTTTTTTTTTTTTTTATGATTAAAAAGATTACTTTCCCAAATTAATTTCCATCTTTTAAAGCATTATTAAATGATCTTAATATAGTATAAGAGATACCTTAATCTACTTTTTAGAGCATAATAATTCCTAGTTTAATACAGAAGTAGCCAATAGTTGTCCCATGCATGATGATGTTCAATGATTTAGATATTAGAGGAAGGTTCTATTTGAAAATCTTCTTGCACAGTAGAGTGGAATTTTTATTGATTCAGTGGTCACGTGTTGAGGTGGGGTCCTAAAGTTAGTCGAATGGCCTTTGAGATTGGCACTAATATTCTTCAAGAGATTAATTAAGACTCTATCTATTAACACTGGTATTTTCAGTAAGATAGTGTGTTTGGATTCTTTAAAATTCATTTTTTCTTAAATTTATTTTCGATTATACATTTTTTCAATAAAATAATTTTACATGTGAATTCAAACATTTCTTTATTTTTTAATCTCATGTTCTTAAAAAAAAAAAAAAAAATTTATTTTTTTCAAAAAACTTTTTTTAAAAAATT
>NC_036247.1:28621914-28646597 GCF_002742605.1 Olea europaea var. sylvestris
AAAATCCCATAAAATATGGTAATATATATTTGATATGTTTTTAAAATATTCCAAAATTGGTTTTAGTTTGCTTTTCGATAGCATTTCGAGAGAGATAAATACAATCCTCCATTCTCTAATATATATGGATAAAGCCCTATGTATAGGGCTTTTTTCACAGGGGTCTTGCCGACCCCTCACATGGTGTCTATCCCACGTAGGTCCCGATGCAATAAAAAATGGAAAAAAATCCCGACCCCACCCCTTGTGAGAATCCTGTAAGGGTTTTGTAATGTGCTGGGCCTGTACGACTAACACTGTCCAATATATATTGATATGTTTTCTAAATAGAAAATGGAAGGCTTGTTATTTAACATTATAACATGACTTATATGGTCACGTCAATCAATCCAATCCAATAACTATTTGGATTTACTCGAATTTTTGTAAATGAATGAAGTAGATTGCAAAATGAAAATACAGAGTTGGAATTTGATTAATTCAACTTCTAAGACTTTGGAACAATTAGAAAATTACAAAAATGTTTTAATTAGCTTTCCGATGGCATTTGGAGAGATAAATACGGTCTGCCATTCTCTAACGTCTTAACCATCAAGGGGAAGAATGCTTTCATCTTCACCAAACGACACATAGGTCACACATTTTGTCACATAGGGGAGAAATAAATCACAAAGGCCACTCCTAAATTACAGTGTCACAACTGTTGTATCTAATTTTTACGTTGGACAACACTATTTATGTAAAGGACTCTGCTACACGGATAGCTTTTTCCTTGTGTAAACTATAGAGGTCATAAATTTTGAACTTCGGAACTTTAGCCACAATATCGAAGGTTACATTAATTCAGACGCATAATCGTTCACACTGAAGATCAGAAATATAAGATTTTTGCCATATGTATAGAGGAGGCCTCCAGAATACTCACACGTGAACCCCTCCAAAATACTTACATGGGGTGGGCTCCATGCGAATAAAATATTGTCAAGAAAATTGACATAAATTTTGCTATCTGTGAAGTAGGGGTGAATGAGGTTCGGTTTGGGCGGTTTGTGCTATATTTTCAATTCAAATCATTTTTAGTGGTTTGAAATTTTTTCAAATCAAACCAAACCATTTTATTTTTCAAATCAAACCATAATTTGCGGTTTGGTTCGATTTTAATCCGCGGTTTACCTTTCGACAATATAATAATATTTTGAAAATAGTTAAATATAAGTATAAACGAGAACGAATAATGTTAAATGTTAAATTACATTCATATTTACCATGAAATTCATGAATAAATTATTTTTAAAATTGGTTGCTAAAAGATGTTAATAGAACAAATACATCTTTCTTCATTTTTATTCACATTTTTTCTTGTTTGACATTCATATTGTTATATAGCAGTTGGTAAATGTAGAGTTACATTATAGTTTGGTTAAAATTCCTTTTTGTTTTACTAGTGAGATGTAAAGTAAAAGGTAGTGGTACTAGTTAGGGAATTTTAACATTTTCACACAATCAATTCGCTTCATCATTCATTCTTTTCAAATAAAAAACAAGTTCATTAATCATTTAGGCACACAAACAATCATTTTTCTATCTAAACCACAACTCACAAGTGTATAATAAGTTCAAAAAAAAATAAAAGAAAGAACAATGGAAAATGGCTTGAATAAAATTCTAAGACTTATCAAAAGAGAAGAGAGAAAGAGGCGATTCAGGTAGATATTAATAGACAAACAGGTAAAGGTGACTAGCAATTCATTCAGCAGTGGTATATAAGCGTCAAATGTTAGGGAAATGAGAGCTTATGTTAGGGTTTCTAAGACTTTGGACGTGATTTACTGATATAGTCTTGTTAGATTATGATTTGGATTGTTGAAAATATATATTTTTTTTCCATTTCATATGATTTTGGAATAATTTTAGTTTAGTTTAGATATCGGGTGATGACATGTATTGTGAACCTATTAAATCATATGTCAATAATGATGAACATAATTTACTTTATGTGATTATTTCAATAGGCTAGTTGTAATTTGTATTGATAAATTGATATTTTTTTAAAGTGAAAACTGTAAACTTTTTAAGTTAATAAAATTAATTTTTTAATTATAATTTTTTAAAACTGTTTGATTTTGTTTTGTGCAGTTTTTGAAAATTAAAACCAAAATCAAACCATTTTAAAACGATTTGGTTCGGTTTGAGGGAAAAGAAACCACGCGTCCACGTGGACAGGAACCAACAGTTTAAATTCAACGATTTCGATTCGGTTTGCGATTTCATGATTTTTTTGTGCAGCCCCTACTGTGAAGTTATAGTTTACGAGCTATGTTACTGAAATAAAAATAAAGCCTAGATTACTTAATAGCAGTTTAAAATGATAAATAAATGAAGTTGAGTAAAATTTTCCTAACCCTTTTTACAAATACGTACATGTTTTAGATACTTTTTGTGAGAATCTTTAGGCAACTTTTTTAATAAAATTATCGAAGTTATATTTAAGCAGTTGGAAGTGTGGATTGTGTTTCTTAGTACGATTTAATTGAAAAGAAATTGACATTAACAAGGATGAGAATATCCTGTCTTCATGTTATAACTTATAGTTTAGGCTTAATGAAATTTTAGAATTATTTTTCAATTTGAAAGAAATTGAAAAGCAACATTTTTATCTAATAATTTTAAATTTTACGAGACTCATATCACAATTTTGTCCCAAAATTTTAGGCGCATGTACTTAGCATAAATGAAAAGTATAATTCTTTTTTCTAACAAATAATATACTCTCACGCATATCCACAAAAATACGATATGGGGCACCTTTAAGAAGGAGCAAGGGTCACGAGTGAAAGTGACAAAAGATTAAGCAGGAGTGAATCCATGGCTACCTAAGGCGCTGAACTCATGGTAGCTAACGAGAATTAGCTCCAGCCTCGTAGCTCTCCCTATTTTTCATATACTAGTCGCTATTATGTGCGTTGCACGAATTTTGTATTTATCGTATTTTTATTAATGTATGAATTTTAATTTTTTTTGAAAAGTTTTTGAAGCAATATCTAAAAATATTTCCATGATATAAGAAAATAATTGCAAATTATTTTTACAGTTATATAGCAGTATGTGATCTAGAAAAAATATGCTTATATATTTCATACTTAAATAAAAGGCCTCTTGAAACTTACAGATAAAGTCCCGAGAGTTTTTGTTTTTTTCTTCACACTGTGCGGAGAGATAGTTTATCATCTCTCCGCACTTTGCGGAGTCTTTTTTTTTTGCTCATGTGCGGAGATTTTTTTTTGGTCGCATGGAGTTTATATATACTAAAATTATTGTTATTTTTTCAATGTTGTTGGTATGATGCGTGTGTGGAAAAATATTTGTCAATCACCATAAATAAAATTCTTCACAAAATGCATAATAAATCTTCTTATTACGTTAATAAAATTACTATATATATATATATATATATATATATATATACAAATAACATAAAAAATCAGTTTTATCTTCAACAAGAAAACATATTTAAAAATTAGTAATTTCATAATCACTTTATTTTTTTTTAATTCCCGAAAATACAATTATAAAAAAAGAAACAATATTGAATTACAATATCTAATACTTAAGAAATTCAATATTAAATAAATTTCATACATTTATAACAAATTATAATCCATATATGCTACTTACTATATTTGCAGGCAGCTTACCGTATATACAGTTTACCGTATATGCTGCCTACCGTATTTACAGCTTACCGAATTTACAGTTTACCCTATTTGCAAACAACTTATCGTATTTGCACCTTACTGTATATGCTGCCCACCGTATTTGCTGCTGCCTACCGTATTTGCAACTTACCGTATATACTGCCTACCGTATTTGTAGTTTACTATATTTTTATATACCGATTTTTGCACTTACAAATACCAAGAATGCAGAACACCGTATATTCACTTACTAAAATCGAATTTCAAAAAAAATTCCAGATTTTATTTTTTCAACATAAGCATATGAATATATATGAAGTACAAAATATCAATGCATATGAATATGGTGCTCAATCTTCAATATTTCAATATTAAATTACATAAAATTTAGAAATATAATCTTCACATTCAACTCAATCATATCAACAATATCAAATAATACAAGCAAAATAATTTGTATAATCTCGTATATTTTTTATTCAAGTATGAAATATACAAGTATATTTTTTCTAAATGATACAATACTGTTATGCAATTATAAAATAATTTACAATTATTTTATGATATCATGGAACTATTTATAGATATTGTTTCAAAAATTTTCGAAAAAAACTAAAACTCATACACTCATAAAAATACGATAAATGTAAAATTCGTGCAACGCACTTGACAGTCAATGTGCGGAGATTTTTTTTTTTTTAACTTTGCACTGTACGGCGAGTTTGCCAACTCTTCACACTGTGCGATTTTTTTTTTCTTTTTTTACTCCGCACTGTACAGAGAGTTCGCACCTTGTGAGGACAGTGTCCGCACAAAATGTCATTTCTCCGCACTGTGTGGAGAGTTTTGCCATGGTATTTGTCATCTCTTCGTATTGTGCGAAGAGATTTTTTTTTACTTCGCACTGTACGGAGAGTTTGACAGCTTTCCGCACTATGCGGAGAGTTTTTCTTCATTTTTTACTCTGCACACAGTTTGTCATCTCTCCATATTATGTGGAGAGTTTATTTTTTATTTTTTAAAGCTCATGTGCGAAGGATTTTTTGTTTTTTTTTGGCTCATGACGATTTATATTTACTAAAATTGAACATTTGTTTGACATAAATAAAATGGAAAGTAAAAAATGACATCATGCGAAGTAAAATTGGATTAATTTACTATTACATTAATAGTAGACCCTCCTTCCCATTTTTATTAGAAGTTAGATAAACTCTAAAACATTGCTACTTGTAGATTAAATCTTAAATAAATAGTGACATAATGTCACATGATATTCTATCATTGAACAGTTTATAACATGGTTAATTTTTTCATCCAATCACTGCATTACACAAAAAGTATAATTCTTTTTTCTAACAAGTGACAGTCAAAGATATATATACACAAAAATACAGTATGGGGCACCTTTAAGGAGCAAGGGTCACGAGTGAAAGTGACGAAAGAATACGTAGGAGTGAATCCATGGCTACCTAAGGTGCTGAAGTCATGGTGGCTAACGAGAATTAGCTCCAACATCGTAGCTCTCGTATTTCTTCTTCTCCCTATTTTTCATATATAAACTCTAAGACATTGCTACATATGGATCAAATCTTACATAATGAGTTATATAATGTCACATGATATTCTATTATTGAACAGTTTATAACACGGTTATTTTTTTCATCCAATCACTTCATTACACATCATTTTTTAGCAAACTTTCGAAATCTCCTCTTGCGGACAAATAACATAATCCTAAACTCTGATAGTGTTTGCTTTAGGTGATTGCCGCCGCCAACGGTGGCTTTAGAGGACTGCGTTGTCTTCTATCATGAAATTTCTATCATGAAATTTCTAAATGGTTTAGACTTTAGAGCCAAGTTTCGCTAACTTTAAGAAGGATAATTGAATTCGCCCAAATAAAATATTGAACTAAAATCATGTTAGTATTATATAAAATATATTTCTATCATTATAAATAATAATTGAGGATTTTGACGCTAGTGAGTAGGTGGGGATCATAATTTAGGCGACTCCAAGCTCCGATTGATAAATGATTGATTACGAATAACAATACATATCTGCTCTATAAAGGACGATACCCATCTTTTAAAAAAATTTAATTGGTCATCCAACGAATAAGAAACTCAAAAACTGTCTTCCAACTTCTACAAAATATTTTTTTGGTCACTCAACTTTTTAGAAACTCGAAATCAATCCTTCAACTTTTATAAAATAATAATTTGGTCAACCAACTAGTATGAAACTCAAAACCAATCCTCTAACTTTGAGGAAATGATAATGCAGTCTTAGAAAGTAGTAAATTAGTCCTTGAACTTTTAGAAAGTAGTAAATCATCCTCCAAGTGCTAGAAATTTATAACACGGTCACCTGACTTTTAGTAAATAGTAATTTGGTCGTCCAACTAATGAGAAACTCGAAAATATTCTTCCATCTTTTAGAAAATACTATTTGTTCCTCACTCTTTTACAGATTATTAATTTGATTACTTAACTAATGTGGTCACCCAACTAATGTGAAACTTGAAAGCCGTCCCCTCCAACTTTTAGCAAAGAATTTACTTGGTCACCCAAGTTATGTGAAACTCTAAATCAATCCTCTAACTTATAGAAAATAATAATTTGGTCACCCAACTAATTAGTAACTCGATACCGGTCCTCCAACTTTTAGGAAATAATAATTTGGTAACCAAACTTATGTGAAACTCAAAATCAGTCCTCCAACCTTTGGAAAATATTATTTTGGTCACCCAAATATTTAATAACTTGAAACCAGTCTTCCAACTTTTAGGAAATAGTAATTTGGTCACCCAACTTTCAGAGAGTGGGTGACCAAATTACTATTTCCATTCACGACCAAATTGGAGGACAATGATGTGAATTATATATGCCATTCATGACTGGTTGCCCATAGTTTGAAGTACTATTTTTATCGGCAACTTAGTGGCGTTGTCTCTTGTAAACAAAGCTATTGGAAGCTTTGTCTTGTATATATGAATCCAGTTATGAATATGTAATTAAAATTAATATTTAATTTTAATTGAATTTATAAATCAATCTATAAATTGTATCCAAACGGAGCCTTAGTTTCGATAGTGACCAACATAAATTCCCCTCGAAACTTGATGTAGCAGAAGCATGGAAGAACAAAATGTGCGATCAACACCACCCATTGATATGAAAACAAGCGCTGGATATTGGACTAAGGTTGGAGAAAACTCACAACTGAAATCTAATTTTCATTAAACAAAATTCACCAAGTCCTTAAACCTAATGCTGCTATTTATTAGAATTACAAATGAAAAGGAAAAGGCTAATTCGTCCCCAACTATTACTAAACATAAGGGTATGTTTGATTGGTTAATTTTTTCTATGGAAAATGGAATTTACCTTGCATTTTCCAACTTTGAGTTGTTTGATAGGGTTTAGTTTTTCATGGAATTTATATTTTTGGTTTTATTGGGAAGTGCAATTTTCTTTCTTTTGTGGGAAAATCATGGTGGGAATTGATTTTCCCGGCTACTGTTTACGTTTTTTTTTTTTTTTTTTGGCAATAGATTTGGGTTTGTGTCTCCTTTTGGGGGGAGGGGTGAAATCCGTTCTCTTTTTCAATTTTTTTACTAAAATGGAATTAAGAGCTGAGTCATGGCCTCTCTACGGATCTACCAGCGTCGTCAAAATTTCAACAGAGACTAGCATTTTTAATACTTTTCTAACATTGCATAAGATATTTTTATTTTACTTTTAACACGTTCTTTTATAAAAGTCAAAGTATAACATGTTATTTTATAAAAGTTGAAGTATTCTTTTTCGGCGCATTCAATGTTTATAAATAGGCTGTGTTAGAACTTGTAATCGAGACGTCTGTCTACCATAATATCCTTTAATTTGGATTCTTTGGATTAAGGAACTGGATTTAGGGATTTAAGACAAATTATACAAGGGGTCTTGCTGGGTGTATAGACCCACCCTTAACAGACCTCTTACAGAGGTCTCACAATGGGGCGGGTCAGCACATTTTGGCCATTTTTTAATTCATGGAGTTCGGCGTGGGACCCACCTTCCATGTGAGTGATCTGTGAGACTTCTGTCAAAATCTCTTCTATACATATGAATTTATCTTTATACAAGAGCCCTATCAAGTAATTGCACGTGTTCCACTAACTTAACGACCAAATAAATAAAGAATATAATATACATGATCACCAACAAATCCCGCAAGAAGGGATACACAATTTCTATACAAACACGATTAATTGTACGAATTAAAATATTATCATTATATTAGTTTTTTTTTAAGTGCTGCTAATTTGAAAATAGACATTCTATATAAAAAAGTGTATTAAAATACACTTATTTGGACTTCCATACTTATTTATTGTTAATTGAATAAATGTTTATTTAATTTGAGTTAAATTATGTTAATTGTAGGTAAAAACCCTGAATTGAATGCATTTGGATGCAATTGACATGAAAAAGATGAATTTAGAGCCTACTTGAAGTTGATGTTAGAGGATCTTATCAAGATTCAAGTACAGAAGTCAGTAGCAATCTAAGAAATCAAATTATTAGTTGATAAGGTTTTGATTTTTCCAAATTATTAATGATGAGGTTATTTTACAAACTTAGTTGTAGAACATTATCAAAAGATCCTCATTGTATTTGTTCAGTTATTCTGTAATCTATATAATCATACTTAGCCCTTGTTTGAGCCACATTATTTTCCTTATAATGCATTTTTGAATAGTGTATTGATGAAAAATGTGTGGTTAAAAAATAAAGAAAAGTTTTGGATTTGCGTGTAATATTATTTTATTGAAAAATATGTAGTTAAAATGATTTCAAATTACTGTTTAAGAATGTATTTTTTTTTTTTTTAATCTAAGCATACTCAATATACAGAGTTTGGTGTGAATCGCACTATTCAATCCTCCTTCATCTTCCTTTATTGTATTAATTTCTCAACATGTTATTTTGGATGAGGAACTGTTCATGGAGCAACCTAGGGGATTTATTTGATGATAATTACCCAAACTTTGTGTGTAAACTACATAAATCACTTTATGGGCTAAAACAAACTCCTAGAGCTTGGTTTAGGATACTGTCCCAACAACTAATTGAGTATGTCTTTGTTGAAACCTCAGTAGATCATTTGAATATGTTTGTGCTAGTGTACGTAGATGACATAATTGTGACAGGATCAGATTAAGGTGCAATCTGAGAGTCCTTGACAAATTGAAAAACACTTTTCAGATCAAGGATCTGGGCCAGATCAATTATTTTCTTGGAGTTGAAGCACACAGAAGCAATGTTGGGTTACACCTTCGTCAAGCAATATATATTATAGATTTGTTTGAAAGCACCAGGATGTTTGAAGCAAAACCTCTAGCGTGTCGTACTATATTTGGTTCCAAATTGTCTACAGGAACTGGTGCATTGCTCTCCAACCCTACTGAATACAGAAGAGTAGTTGTGCATTGCAATATTGCACCATTTTACGTCCAGATATTACATATGCTGTCAACTAACTCTACCAATTTATGCACACACCGAGGAAACCTCGTTGGATGGCAGTTAAAACATTCTAAGATATCCGAAGGGAACTATTACTTTTGGACTATTTTACACCCCTTTAGATTTGAAATGAAATGTCTTTGCGATGGTGATTGGGCCCAAAATCCAGAGATCAAGCGAAGTACTAGTGGTTATGGTATTTTCAGAGGTCAACTTTTTTCATGGACAGCAAAGAATCAAAATATAGTCTCCAAATCAAGTGGAATAGCTGAGTATAGATCTATGGCCATAGGAACAGTAGAGTTGTATTGGCTACCATGTTGTTCAAAGAAATAGGGATAGCTCTTTCCAATGCACCCACTATGTGGTGTGATAACATAGGTGCAATTGCCTTAGCATCCAATCCAATATTCCATGCAAGAACTAAGCATGACGAAATCGATTATCGCTTCATCAGAGAAAAGGTCATGATTCAAGATCTATTGGTGAAGTTTATCTCTACTCAAGATCAGTTGGCAGATATTTGTACAAAAGAACAAATTGCATCACGTTTTACCTTTTTTAGGGCTTGTCCTCTATCCAATAATTTATAGGGGGTGTTAGAGGACCTTATCAAGATCCAAGTACAGAAGTAAGTAGCAATCTAAGAAGTCAAATTATTAGTTGATAAGGTTTTGATTTATCCAAATTATTAGTGATACGTGACCCTTTGAAAACCCGCAAGTGGACGGGATCATGAGCAAATAATATAGTAGTGTATAGAATGTTAAACCCACGATGACTAAATTTTCGATGAGTTCAAATTAATAACAACCGTAATCGAATAGCAACAAGTTTTGAATTTTCTATACTAATACCTAAGTTATCAATTAAACTAGAAAGTGATTTGAATAGTTTATTAAATATGTGAAAGTATTGTTAAGATGTCCCATTGCCCGAGTGTGACGCCCTGTTTGACGAGCTGAACCGAGCCGGCTCGGTTCGCCAAATGGGCAAGCTTCTCTACGAGCCACGAGCCAGTGCTACAGTGGCCGAAATTCAGCCACAATTTTTTTCCTCAAAACATTTGCCTATAAATAATCCCACAAGGCTCACCCATTTTCATCTTCAAATTATTGGTTCTTCAATTCTTCTGCTTCACACCAATACAATTTCCTTATTATTCCAATTTCTCGTATGCCACATAGATTCAAATGGATCAATATCTAATACATTTTTCAATTTCCAATTTATCATATGCCACAGCCCACATTTGTCAAAATTACATGTTGTTAGGTGAGTCATAAGTGATATTTAATGCAATTTTAAACATATTAATCAGAATTTGTTATATTATAAGACTGTTTTTAATTTTATTTAAAAAAATGTACACGTTACAACCTTCAAGTCATGCGTGTACAATTTTTAACTCTGCATACTCAAAATTTAAGTAGCATATCCTAAGCCCGGATAAATGATGAAGGTTTGTATAATTTTATTTTGTTTTTATCTATTTAAATTAAAAAAAAAGTTGGAGATCGACGAGCTCGTCCCTCAAGTAACGAGCCAGGAGCTCAGCTCATCACGATTCGAGCCATTGCCATCAGTATCTACATGGTGTTATTGTAAGTGTTATGCCCTAAATCCAATCGATTTAGGTTGTAAACGCTTTTAATATGTTTAATGCATTTAATTTTGGCGAGATCTATTATTTTATATAAATTTATTTTGTGATAAATAATATTAAATAATAGAATCCGAAGATCCAAGTTGAAGTGATTTGTTAATCACAAGGAGTTGTGATTGTGAGATACAAATTACATATAATTGGATCTTAAATAAACCGTGGTCGTAAGTAATAACAAGATACGGATATCGTTAATACAGTTAGATCGTCACGTGTAACATTTCTTACTTGTGAAGTAAGTAAGTAGCTGATCTCACGAGTTAAAGTGTGGTGACACTTAAATGAACACGTGAATGTTTTGTTATAGAACAAAACATTGGAGACCCGCTAAGAGATTTTACATGGATAACTATCTGAGTATCAGTGGTTAATCTCTAACGCTCGGTAGTGAAATTGGTCCTACAACTTGAGGTCATCATAGTGCCTTGTATGAGGACAGTTATACTTTGATGACGTTGGATGTTGCTCTACCAAGGGCAGCTAATACGATATCGTTCGGGTGTGTCAAGAACCACATGAAGGTTGTGAATGATTAATAGAGGATTCGTCATTCTTAGATAGGAAGAGATTGTGATCTGCATTTCCTTCAATTAAGTCAATAACGAAATTCTTGGCCAAGGTATACATATAAGTCGAAAAGGAGTTTTCGACTCATATTGACTTAATAGTAGAATGAAAGATATGATCGATAATCGAGATCGAAACATTTCCATATCTCGTAGTTGATTGGATCATATTGACGAAGGGATTATAATTTCATGGTGAACGAACAATTTTGGTTTTGTCATACCACTTGACATTTTTCGTCATATGTGTTGCTTTGATACATTGCTAGATGTCAATCTGGGACGGCGAGTGTGAATTTGTGATAAATTAAAAGGGTGTTTAATTTATCAGTTTTGATTAGATCAAAATAATATTTCACGTAGAGAATTGGAAGATTGCAAATTGTCAATTGATTAATTTAACAATCATTGGATAAATTAATCAATTGGATTTGTTATTTATATTCCCGAATTAATTAATTGGATTAATTAATTCACGAACCGGGTTTAATTAAATGGATTAATTAAACATTGGACCGAACCGGGCCGAGCCCGTTTGGGTTTATATAAATACATGGCTAAGGTTTGAGGTCCATAAGGTTTTCATTATTCTTGTTGGCACAAGAGGAGAAACCCTAGCAGTTACAGTCTATTCTCTGTGTGGATTTCATTGAAAGGTGGACAATTGGACAGCTATGGGAGGTAAATTCAAGCTGCTGGAAAGGAATAACGCGAATGAGTTTGCAAAATCAAGAAAATGTATTTTTCTTATCACAGTTCTTATCTAAATACAAAGTTGAATCCTGAATGGGAATT
The DNA here is from genome assembly GCF_002742605.1 of Olea europaea var. sylvestris. Classification (NCBI taxonomy): domain Eukaryota; kingdom Viridiplantae; phylum Streptophyta; class Magnoliopsida; order Lamiales; family Oleaceae; genus Olea; species Olea europaea. The sequence continues at coordinate 28,634,150 of NC_036247.1, forward strand.
AAAATTTGTTGAATTTTGCTATGCATGTTTAAGTAAATTTTCAACAGTGGTATCAGAGCCAATTTTGTATTTGTTAGGAACTGTTTTACATCTTGATTAAATTAAATGTTGGTTTAATCATGTTCATCCCTAAATCTAGTAAATATAGTTTTAATTTTTTCAGAATCTGTTCTCGAAAAAAAAAAATTGGGGTCGAGGAGGGCAGAGCACCGCCTGCGCGTGCGAGTGGCAGGCCCAGCAGCACAGTGGTGCCGCTGCTGTAGCGCAATGCGCTGCTGGTAGACTCCAATTGGGGGCGTCGCCATTGGAGAAAAAGAAAAGAAAAATTTTTATTTTTTTATTTTTTTAGGGTTTGGTGGTGGAGACGGGGGCCTCTGTTGCAAATAATGCAATTAGGGGCCCCTGTTGCAATTACAAAAATGAGGTCAATTTACAATTTTAAAAGGGAAGGACCTATTTTGCAAATTTTTAATTTGGAAGGGTCTGTTGTTAATTTCCAACTTGAGTCAAATTTGTAAATTGTCAAAATGGTTTTGATTTTGAATTTTGAATTGTTTTAAAATGAGTTTTTAATTGGGTTTGACCCATACCCTAATTTTGACCTAAAATTAAAATTTATTTAAAATTTGACGACTTTTATATTTTTGTTAAAATTAGATTTTAACTTAAATATTTAATTTTGACCCTTAATTGAATTTTATTTTGTTTGGAATTTTTGTCCTAAATTAAAACATTAATTCAATTTTATTAGAGTTGGACTCTAATATTATATTAATTAAAATTTGATTTCAATTAGTACCACTTCCCAATGTAAATTAAAATTTAGAGTGTGACTCTAATTTAATAATTAATTAAAATTCGATTTTGATTAAATCACTTCGCCCAATAGTTATGGAATTAGAGTTGGACTCTAATTCGGGATTTAGTTAAAATTTGATTTTAATTAAATAGGCCTGTCAATTAAGTTAATTAATTAATATAATTAATTAATTATTTAATTATCCCGATCCCAAAATTTTTGAATTAGTTTTGATGACTATAATTGCTAGATTTATGAGACATTGCATATAATATTAGATATTATACATAGAAAACATTTACTTCCTTTTGTTTTATGGGGCTGCGAGGCCTTCATTGTTTTGGACCTGCGAGTATGTTGTTATTGTTGTTGTTTTGGGCCTGTAAACTCTTTCTTATATTTGGACCTGTGAGTCCATTATTATTGTTGTTATTATGGGCCTGCGAGTCTGATTTCTTTTAGGCCTGCGTGCCAACTAATATAGGACACATGTTACAGTTTGACTAATTGGAGGCGCAAGAAGAGGTGGACACCATGGAGATGATGTATTGGTATTGATCCAATGTTGTACCCCTTAGAAATTGACCAACTAGTTTTCCCTTTTGGCTCGAAAAAATTAGATAGAACAAGTCCATAATCATCCATACTATTACTTATATATATATTTATTCGCACAGTAGATGTATGTTTAAATATATATATTTATTTGCCTTCTATCATTATAGTGAAAAACGAGAATCCTAAATCGACCTTAGCTTATTGAGTACACTCAAGGCTGGTCTATTAGGGATATGTTTGACACTATGAAATATTTGATATTTCTGAATAATGGGTTTGACTTAACTAAGATTTATCTTTTGTCGAGTACACTCAAGGAGATAAGTTTTAGAGGCATGTTAAGCTAACACATAAGATGTGTGAAGACAAAAGAGTTGTCAGCTTAATGATCTGGGAGTTGTATGAAGATACAATTGATAATAATATCTACCCCAATGTTTTATTAGGATTTGTTGAGTACACTCAAGATCTTGATACAACGAATGGGATCCTAACCCACTGGGAATCAAATGTGAATTCAAATAATTTATGTATGAGGGTCATGACTTTATTTTAAACACTGGGAGCACATTTAATTAAAGTCCATATTGAATTTATGCATATGCATTATACTACATATTAATTTTATGTTTTTCGTCATTTACAGTTTTTTTGAATCATGAGTAATCATATGAATTTGAGAGGCATACTGGATGCCAACAAATTGACCAGACCAAATTTTCTCGATTGACACCATAATTTGAAAATCGTTCTCAAGCATAAGAAAATTGGATATGTCCTTGAGCAACCCTTTCCAGTGGTGCCTACTGAAAATTCCACTTAGGAAGAGGTGGCTGCTTACAACAAACACAGTGATGACGATAACACTGCAACATGTGTGATGCTTGCAGCTATGTCATCTGAGTTGCAGAAGCAACATGAGGATATTGATTCTTACACTATGATTTTTCATCTCAAGGAGTTGTATGATGAACAATCACGTGTGGAGAGGTATGAGACCTCTAAACAACTATACCGGTGCAAAATGGCAGAGGGATCTTTAGTCAGTGCTCATGTGCTGAAGATGATTGGTTTCATTGAAAAATTGGGTTCACTGGATTTTATCATGGATCATGAACTAAGTATTGACTTGCTTCTGCAATCTCTGTCAAATAGTTATTCACAGTTCATTATGAACTTTAATATGAATAAGATCAAATACACACTCCCTGAGTTGCTTAATATGTTTAAAACTGTGGAGCCCAACGTCAAGGCGAGCATTGGGCATGTCTTAGCTATTCATTCCTCCGAGAGCACTAAGAGGAAAATCAAAGGAAGTTTTAAGAAAACATCCAAAAAGGTTAAGGGCAATAACAAAGCAGTCAAAGCAGGCAAGGACAATACCAAATCTGATGACTCATGCTATCACTATGGAGTGAAAGGTCATTGGAAGAGGAACTGCAAGGCTTACCTTGCTAGCTTGAAGGGAAAGAAGTCTTCTGAAACTTCTACTTCAGGTATTTTTGTTATCGAGGTTAATATGTCTACTTCATTAACTTCTTGGGTAGTAGATATCGGATGTGGATTTCATATTTGTATAAATATGCAGGGACTAAAGAGAAGTAGACCACTGCAGAAAAGAGAAGTTGACCTGCGCGTGGGAAATGGAGCAAGAGTTGCTGCATTAGCTGTAGGGACATACTTCTTACCATTACCTTCGGACTTAGTATTAGAATTAGAAAATTGCTATTTTGTTCCCGCTATTACTAAAAACATTATTTCTATTTCGTGTTTGGACATGAATGGTTTTTCAATTAATGTTAAGAACAATCGTTGTTCGTTTTATAAAGATGAGATCTTTTATGGTTGTGGTGTGTTGCAAAATAGAATTTATATTCTTGATATTGAGTCGTATATTATGAATATAGAAAATAAAAGGCATAAAAGTGATCATCTAAATAATACATACCTCTGGCATTGCAGATTGGGTCATATTAACGACAAACGCATTTCCAAATTATATAAAGATGAATACTTGGGGTCAACTGATTTTGAATCATTTGACAAATGCGAGTCGTGCCTGTTAGGCAAAATGACCTAGGTCCCTTTTACTGGAAAAGGAGAAAGAACCACAGAACTGCTGGGACTAATACATATTGATGTACGTGGACCCATGTCAACAATTACCAGAGGTGGTTTCTCTTACTTTGTCACATTCACTGATGATCATTCTAGATATATTTATGTGTATCTGATGAAATTCAAGCATGAAACACTTGAAAAGTTCAAAAAATTCAAACTTGAAGTAGAGAAACAAACTGGTAAAAATATACTCACGTTGAGGAGATCAAATCGAGGTGGAGAATATTTAAAGGGAGAATTTTTAGATTATCTTAAAGAGAATGGGATTCTCTCGCAGTGGACTCCGCCATATATACCGCAACATAATGGTGTATCTAAACGGAGGAATCGCATTTTGTTAGACATGGTGCGATCTATGATGAGCCATGCAAACATCCCAAAATCATTTTGGAGTCATGCACTAATTGCTGCGTGCTACACACTTAATCGTGTCCCATCTAAATCAGTCGACAAAACTCCATACGAGCTATGGAGAGGAAAAAGACCAAACTTATATCATATAAAAGTTTGGGGCTGTGACACTTATGTAAAGCGAAATGAATCAGATAAGTTTGAGGCTAAATCTGACAAATGCATATTTGTGGGATATCCAAAAGAGACAATTGGATATCAGTTTTATAATCCCATTGAGAAGAAGGTGCTCATCTCAAGGTATGCCATATTCCTAGAGAAAGAGTTTATTCTAAGAGAGGGTAGTGAGAGCAAACTGGAACTTGAAGAAGTTCAAGAATCCACAAATACTGTTGACCAATTAGATGAACATGAGTCTGATCCTACACCTATTGACAGACAGACTCTTGATCAGAATGTAGAGAACCCTGAGGACACTCCAGCTCAACGTAAATCAAGTAGGATCATTCGACCTCCCAGAAGGTACGAATTCACGATTACTAATCAAGTATTATTAGTCGAGGATGATGAGCCTACAAATTACGCAGAAGCAAAGTCAAGTGTTGACTCGAAGAGATGGCAAGAAGCCATGAAATCCGAAATGAACTCAATGTCTGAGAACAAGGTTTGGATCTTGGTTGACCTTCCAGATGGGATAAAACCGATAGGTTGTAAATGGGTTTACAAGAAAAAGGTCAATGTGGATGGAAACGTCCATACGTACAAAGCAAGGCTAGTAGCGAAGGGTTACACACAAAGACAAGGTGTTGACTTTGATAAAACTTTTTCACCTGTAGCCATGCTAAAGTCCATTCGAATTTTGCTTGCAATAGTTGCATACCATGATTATGAGATATGACAAATGAATGTTAAAACTGCTTTCCTTAATGGAAACTTACAAAAGGGGGTGTACATGACACAGTCTGAAGGTTTTGAATCCAAAGGGGTCAACAAAGTATGTAAGCTAAATCGATCCATTTATGGATTAAAGCAAGCCTCTAGGAGCTGAAATCTTTGTTTTGATGAACAATCAAAAAATTTGATTTTATCAAAAATGAAGATGAATCGTGTGTTTACAAGAAGACAAGTGGGAGCGCGGTCGTATTCCTAATATTATATGTCGATGACATATTATTAATGGGAAACGAAGTCCCAATGCTTCAATTGGTAAAATTATGGTTGTCAAAGAATTTCTCCATGAAATATATGGGAGAAGTAGCGTATATCTTGGGAATCAAGATCTATAGAGATAGATCTAAATGATTACTAGGCTTATCCCAATCTTCGTACATAGATAAAATATTGAAAAGATTTAATATGGAAGAGTTTAAAAGAGGTTTATGTCCCATGTCGCATGGGATTTACCTCTCAAAAGATATGTGTCCTAAAACATATGATGAAAGGAGTCGCATGGATATGATTCCTTATACTTCGACGATAGGATCTATCATGTATGCAATGCTATGTATAAGACCAGATGTTTCATATATATTTCATATGCTCTAAGTGTTACGAGCAGGTTTCAAGCAAACCCTGGTGAAAAACACTGGATAGCGATTAAGAACATTTTTAAGTACTTGAGAAGGACTAAAGATGTGTTCTTGATCTATGGAGGAAATAAACTGAAAATTCATGGGTATACTGATGCTAGCTTTCAAACTGACAAAGATGATAGCAAGTCTCAATCAGGATATATGTTTACTCTCAATAATGGAGCGGTTAGTTGGAAAAGTTTCAAACAGGAGACAACCGCGATTCAACAACAGAATCCGAGTACATTGCTGCTTCTGAAGCAGCGAAGGAAGCTGTCTGGATCAAGAAGTTCATTAATGAACTTGGAGTCGTTCCTAGCATTGTTGATCCTATACCTTTGTATTGTAATAACAATGGAGCCATCGCGCGAGCGAAGGAACCGAGGTCTCATCAACAATCCAAACATGTGCTAAGGCGATATCATCTCATCAGGGAAATTATACAAAGAAATGACATAACGATAGAGCGAGTTCCCACAGATGACAATATTGCAGATCCACTGATAAAGCCGTTGTCACAACAGAAACATGATCGTCATGTGGACGCTTATGATATTAGATACATGAGTGATTGGATCTAGTGCAAGTGGGAGTTTGTAAGTGTTATACCCTAAACCCAATCGATTTAGGTTGTAAACGCTTTTAATATGTTTAATGCATTTAATTTTGGTGAGATTTATTATTTCATTTAAATTTATTTTGTGATAAATAATATTAAATAATAGAATCCGAAGATCCAAGTTTAAGTGATTTGTTAATTACAAGGAATTGTGATTGTGAGATACAAATTACATATAATTGGATTTTGAATAAACTGTGGTCGTAAGTAATAACGAGATACGGATATCGTTAATACAGTTAGACCATCACGTGTGACATTTCTTACTTGTGAAGTAAGTAAGTAGCTGATCTCACGAGCTAAAGTGTGGTGACACTTAAATGAACACGTGGATGTTTTGTTATAGAGCAAAACATTGGAGACCCGCTAAGAGATTCTATATGGTAACTATTTGAGTGTCAGTAGTTAATCTCTAACGCTTGGTAGTGAAATTGGTCCTACAACTTGAGGTCATCATAGTGCCTTGTATGAGGACAATCATATTTTGACGATATTGGATGTTGCTCTATCAAGGGCCGCTAATACGACATCGTTCGAGTATGTTAAGAACCATATGAAAGTTGTGAATGATCAATAGAGGATTCGTCACTCTTAGATAGTAAGAGATTGTGATCTGCATTTCCTTCAATTAAGTCAATAACGAAATTCTTGGCCAAGGTATACATATAAGTCGAAAAGGAGTTTTCGACTCATATTGACTTAATAGTAGAATGAAAGATATGATCGATAATCGAGATTGACACATTTCCATATCTCGTAGTTGATCGGATCATATTGACGAAGGGATTATAATTTCATGGTGAACTAACAGTTTTGATTTTGTCATACCACGTGACATTTCCCGTCACATGTGTTGCCTTGATACATTGCTAGATGTCAATCCGGGACGGCAAGTGTGAATTTGTGATAAATTAAAAGGGTGTTTAATTTATCAGTTTTGATTAGATCAAAATAATATTTCATGTCGTTAGATATCGTGGTCGGGAACCTAATGAGTCGCACACAAAAGAGAATTGGAAGATTGCAAATTGCCAATTGATTAATTTAACAATCGTTGAATAAATTAATTAATTGAATTTGTTATTTATATTTTCGAATTAATTAATTGGATTAATTAATTTAAGGACCGAGTTTAATTAAACGGATTAATTAAATATTGGACTGGATCGGGTCGAGCCCGTTTGGGTTTATATAAATACATGGCTAGGGTTTGAGGGCCATAAAGTTTTTATTATTCTTGTTGGCACAAGAGGAGAAACCCTACCAGTTGCAGTCTATTCTCTGTGTGGATTTCATTGGAGGCTGGACAATTGGACAACTGTAGCCGGCAGATTCAAGCTGCTGGAAAGAAATAACACGAAGGAGTTTGCAAAATCAAGAAAATGTATTTTTCTTATCAAAATTCTTATCTAAATACAAAGCTGAATCCTGAATGAAAATTAAAATTTATTTAATTTCGCTGTACATATTTAAGTAAATTCCCAACAGCTATTGCACACAAGTGGACGGCTTCTTCCTACCAAATTCTGAGGTCAATAATTATAATGTTAGCAGAATTTAAATAATTAAATATAAAGTCTAGACTACATGGTAAGTTTTATTTTGTAATAAACAATTTCAATTCCATTATTGAAATCTCATTTAACCAATAAGCAGGAGAAAGTGTAACAATGTACGCCAATAATTGCGTCACTCCAAACAAACAAAAATCTCATACGCCATCTAAACGACACCTTCAAGAAATAAACTAACTAGCTGTTCTCAATTAAAATTTTAATAAATTTTAAATAATTATAAATTCTAATTAATTTGGTGAATTTAAATAAATTCTTACAAATTTCATAAAAATCTTATCAAATATAGTGAAATTTCAAAAAATTTACTTATATGTATTTTTAAACTTGAAATCCATCCAAATCTTTTAAAATCCTTCTATTAATAAAATCTTTATAAATTCACTAATTATCGAGGATGTTTAAATTTTAAAGGATTTCATTAAAATTTTAATTGGGGATACTTAAATTTTAATGAATTTAAATAAAATTTAATAAAATTTTAATTAAAAATATCTAAATTTAAAATAACTTTTAAAACTCATTGCAATTTCACATTCCCCAAATAAATTAGCAAAATCAAAGCAATCCTGTCTTCTTAAATCTCAATCTCTGTCTAGCAGTCCAGCCGCCATGAACGACATCGAATCTACACCGCCGCCGCAGCCAGCGGCTGAAAACCACTCTCTTATCCGGCGCCGGAACTCCATCTCGACCGCAGTTGAGGTAATCCCCTCTAAACTTTCTCTTCTCCGCCACAACTCCGCCACCTCTTCCTCCACCACTACTACCACGAACTCCGCCTCCGCCTTATCTTCATCATCATCATCATCATTTCCTTCCGATGACTTCGAGCTGTTATCAATCAAGCCGGCCTCCCATAGCTATACTTCACTAAAAGACCTTTTACCCTCAGTTGCAGTCAACTCCCCGAGGCCTAGCGTGTCTCATCAAGCTCAGTTAGGGTCCGATATCTGCATCCGCAATCGCCTCGTGAAGCAAGCTGCTTGGGCTTATCTCCAACCCATATCCACCTCCCCTGACTCCGCTGGAAACGGCTTCCCGCACCTTGTCTGGCCGCGTGTAGCCGCCTTCTTTGACTTTGTGAGTCGCCAAATTGTCCGGGTCCTTACCCGGGCCCTTGATTGGATCCTTAGGACTATCCAGATTCGGAGCTCCAGATAACAACAGTAAGAACCGTGCTTTGTGGATTTTTCAAATTTTTTCAGTTATTATGATGTAATGGCATAATTGGAATATTACAAACAGCAATTCGATTCAATTTGGTGAAAAATAAAAACATGAAGCGCATAAAATGAATAACTTTAAAATGTTCCTACAATTTCATATATTTTACAATTTTTTTTTATTTTTGTTTTTACAATATTTTGCTAATTATTACTACCTTTGGAGCGTCTAAATTTGATCCGAGAATTTAAATGCTTGTCGACACCGGATTTGTCCGTATCCGGAACTAGAATGTCCTCATCCCGTATAGATTGTGCTTGGTTGTTAAGCTGAACTTGAATAGATTCTTATTTAGGTGGCTGCCGCTTGTTCTTGAACATTCCAAACATTGTGCTCGACTGAGGATTCGCATTAGAGCGTCGATCATCTCTATTCTACACGAAATTATTGAAAGAATTGGTTAGAATTTTCAACATCAAATAAATTGTGACACTATGATATGAAATGAAATTAGTAGTAACTAGAAAAAGTGACAGCACAAGCTGTGAATGTGATGCACGTTTTGTTCAAAGTTTATGGCAGTGTATTACCATAATGATGGAATTTAAAGCAATGGACCAAAAGACTCAATTCCTTCTCGAAAAGGGTTATGATTAGGCATTTTCATTGAGTGCAAATTGAGCAATTGTTGTGCATGCGGAAGAAACTCAACTAACTTGATGTGAAAGATTGCTTAGATTATTGGATAAGGATACACTTTACACAATACAAAATTCAGAGCGATGATGAATCGGATTGTACCTCAGAATTGGAATGCGTCATCCTGGCAGATTGCGAACCCACGAATTGAAGAAATTGGAGAATTTTTTCCGAGCCCAATTCAGTGCAGTTCTGCCAATAGTAGATGGCTAAATTCCATGCTCTGTCCCTAAATTCGATCAAACTCCGATCTATATCTATCTCATGCTTTGTCACATAAGGTCGCAATAGGGTGTCGTAGACGAAGCCTGTTCCCTGGATTTGGCAAATATTCAAAGAAATTAGAAATAAGAGAACTTCTTTTGCACATTTTGAAAAGAAGAAAAGAAAAAGGAGAGATCTGTACCATTGTTTTTGGATACCATAAGTAGATGAAGAGTGCCAGCTTCATCTCACCGTACATTGGCAGCCTATGTAAGGAAGGAGAAAGAATTTAGAAAATATGACCCCAAAAAAAAAAAAAAAAAATTGCCAAATAAAATATCTAAAATCATTGAATATACCATGAAACAAATGCGTCACCAATTCTCTCGAGAATTGTCAGCACTGCAACAATAATCCTGAAAAGATACAAATAAAATTCAGTAAGAGTCTCTTTAAATTTATTAGCACCTAAGATTTCTCTACTTAATTTTTATTCGATTAGTAATTCTTGTACAATCGATCTCCAGCCTTTTAGGGACTTTCATATTATAAAAATTTCATGCAGAATTGTAAATTTTACTGTAAGTATCAAACAATTTATGATAAGGCTAGAGATAAATATTTTACATTCATCTTTCATATAATCGTATTTAGCTTTATATAGTAGTTCAACATACTAAAGATACTCGAAATAATTGAGGCAAGCTAAAATAGATTTTACGTTTTTGGTGTTTAAAAGTATAATTGATATTAATTTAACCATTATTTGACTTACTTGTAAGTTTATTGGTCACAACTTGTAATATACAAAAGTAAAATTTATCAGTTTGTTGCTAATAAACAACCAAAAAAAAAAAAAAAAAAGAAAAAAAAGCAAAATATTTTTGTTGACTAAGATTCAGTCTTTGAATCCAATCCCAATAGTCTCCAGGTCAATTCTTTTCACAAAAATATAAAGAAATAAACAACTACAGAAATGAGTCATTATCGTGTAAAAAGTAATAATTTAAGTGATTAATTAATGATTTTTGCTACCCACGTAGGCTCCTTCGGTTTAAAAAGAAAAAAAACCTTAATTAAATACAAACTACTAATAGTCTTGTCATATTACCCTATTTTATTACAACTCTGCTCCCTATCCCGACTTGGAGATAGGGACAAGGTCGTCACATGGCATGGGACCACCTATTGGAGGGGTGCCTGTCCATTTTACTATGTATAATCATATGCATAACATAACTTAATTAATAGCAAGGCGAAATATTTATTAATTAGTGATCATTTCATGGAAAGTCATATTAATTAAATAATTTATCAATTAATTAGTGTGTCGTGTCTAATAGATAATTTATTAATATATAAAATAAAAGTTATAATTTTATTAACTATAATCAATCGATTCGTCCATTATATGTTGTAATTTAGTACTTACTTTTCATATTTGGCCTAAAAAAATATGCTTACCCTTCGCTTTGAAGAAACGCCATTTGAGAGCCTTTATTGGTTCAAAGTTTCTTAAAATTATTAATTATTAATTCTAAAAAAGGCCAATAATTGTGGAGCCCACAATTGTCAACTTCATTTTTTCATTTAGAAATATAATTGGAAAACGAAAATTCGAAAGAAGAGAAATATAATTGGAAACGAAAATTCGAAAATACTTACCAATATTGGCACCAAAACCTGAGTTCTCGAATATCAACTCTATTCTTTTCTAAACTTTTGAAACATTGAAAAGCCGGATAAGCGTATCCAAGAACCAACCTATTCAATCCAAGAATAAAATTCAACTATTTACTCAGTCAAAATCTATTTAAAAAAAAAAAAATCTCATTCAAAAGAAAAGTTCCAAAAGTAAAAGATAAAAACAAAAAGAATCAGTCTGCCAAACACCAAAGATTAACTATATGACTTACACTAAACTTCTGGTAACAAATTCTCCGATCATCTTTAACGGTTTCCGGGCCGGAAAGCAATCTGAAAAATAATTACCGCCCAATTATTAATTGAAATATCGATAATAATCCTACAAACACACAATAAATTCTAGGAAAAATACAGGGATTTGAAATCAACCTGTAATTAATGAACTGATCTGCTTCTTGAAAGATCAAACGGCTGAAGAGGCAACCATTTGATGGATTCAAGAAGCTGCGTTTCAGATGAAAACACGCACACGCACACAAAGAAATACAAATTACAATCAAGAAAACCAAGAAAATAATGGTTTAATAGAGGCATTAAGAGGAATTTAAGTTTATTATAATTACCTTAATGCAGAAGGAAGGATCTTTGAATTCTGGGATATTTTGGGAAATGAAATAAAACTCGAGAAACTTGAGATGGGAGAAATGGAAGGAGTTGTGTATAAGAATTTATGACGAACGTGCGTGAGTGTTTGTATTTATATTGGCAGCGATTAGGAGTTGAATAAAGTAAAAAAAAAAAAAAAAAAAAAAAAAAAAAAAGAAAGGGGGGGGGGGGGGGGGGGGGGGGGGGGAGTTATGGGAAGCCACGTGACTAGAGGTTATTTTTTTCCTTAACTAGAATTTTGAATTAAAGGGGGATGACACAAGTGTAGGGAAATGTGCTGATTTCGATTTTTGAATGACAAGGCTTAGTCAAAATTTTATTTCACGATACTCATCCATAACCTCGTTTCACTCTCACTCATTTTCCTCACGAATACACATGCACGGCATGTAAGCAGAGGCAAAGAAAGGGTTGTTGGAATGTGAATTTTTTTTTTTTTTTTTTTTTTTTTTTCAAAATTAAAGCAAGTTAA
>NC_036247.1:28647377-28661813 GCF_002742605.1 Olea europaea var. sylvestris
AAAAACAAAAAGAATCAGTCTGCCAAACACCAAAGATTAACTATATGACTTACACTAAACTTCTGGTAACAAATTCTCCGATCATCTTTAACGGTTTCCGGGCCGGAAAGCAATCTGAAAAATAATTACCGCCCAATTATTAATTGAAATATCGATAATAATCCTACAAACACACAATAAATTCTAGGAAAAATACAGGGATTTGAAATCAACCTGTAATTAATGAACTGATCTGCTTCTTGAAAGATCAAACGGCTGAAGAGGCAACCATTTGATGGATTCAAGAAGCTGCGTTTCAGATGAAAACACGCACACGCACACGCACACGCACACAAAGAAATACAAATTACAATCAAGAAAACCAAGAAAATAATGGTTTAATAGAGGCATTAAGAGGAATTTAAGTTTATTATAATTACCTTAATGCAGAAGGAAGGATCTTTGAATTCTGGGATATTTTGGGAAATGAAATAAAACTCGAGAAACTTGAGATGGGAGAAATGGAAGGAGTTGTGTATAAGAATTTATGACGAACGTGCGTGAGTGTTTGTATTTATATTGGCAGCGATTAGGAGTTGAATAAAGTAAAAAAAAAAAAAAAATCAGTTTAAAATTCTGGGATTTGGATTTCTTGCTACAGACGCCTTCGCATTATTTTACACGTAATTCAAGTGTAGTGGTTATCTGGAGACTTGGAATTCTTCATATTGGTTTACCGGTTTGACAGTTATTTTTCATTTTGATAAGTGTATTTTTGTTATTACACTGCAATTTTTCCATTTTGGAAGTAATGAATGAGTCAAAGCTATTGTTTCAATTAAAATCTATATTTTAATTTAACTCAAAATTAATAATTAATTTTAAACACATATTTCATAAATCCTTTAACTTTTTAATTACACATTTTATCGATTTTTATCAAAATTTACTAAAAACCTAATTTTAATCCCCACCAAATGGGGAGTTAACTATATTCTAGCTACAATTTTTGTTTATTGCATCCAAGGATGTCAACGAGTAGAGTTAAGCCAACTCACGAATCGAAGTTCTAAGCTCGGGCTCGGCTCGACTTGGATTTTGTTTGGTGTATTTTTATTATTTTTTTAATAAAAAGGCAGCCAATTAGTTGCTGCCAAACAAGGCAGCGTATTGCCGCCATTAATTTGATTATTATTATTATTATTATTATTATTATTATTATTATTATTATTATTATTATTATTATTTTATAATATATGCTTGGTTCTCTCGAGCCGACGAGCCACACGGGTCGGCTCGGACTTTGTTCGGCACCTAAAAAAGGGGCTCGGCCCGAGCTTCGGCTCAATTCTCCCGAGCCTTGAGTCGGGCGAACTCAAGCTTTTTTCGAGTCGAGCCGACGAGCCCAATTGCCATATCTAATTACACCATATTCTAATTTTATTAAGGGTCTTCAGTTTTTGCTAATAATTTTCATTTACGTTCTCAACTTCGTTCATTACATTTTTATAATTAAAATTCCATTAAGTTGTACATCATATTGTCGATGACAATCTTTTTAAGTCATTTGAACAAATTTTTTGGACAGAAATCATCATTAGAAACAATATCGGTTAATTAATGAAAGATTGAATGTAAAAATATGGCTAACAAAAGTTCAAAACAAAACTGTAATAATGAGCTTAGGCTTAGAACTTTCAATGTAATTAAAACTAAAAAGTAAAATGCAAATGAAACTACCCAAAATAATGACATGTGACACTTGTCATGTCCCTTATTTGCTAGGATTTTCATACTTTCTCTTATTGTTATTGTCTTTTAAGTTTCAACCCTCAATTGTAAAGGAATAGATTGTGATGACGTCTCTTCACTATTGCAAATGCCCTTTTCAAAATATTGAGAGGTGGGATAAGAAAAAATGGATTTTTCATAATGAAATTGAAATGTTCTAGAATAGAATACCCCAAGTTTGACCTTAGTATTGGCCAATAACATTCTTCGGGCAGTAACTAGTAAGGAAGGTTCCATCTAGTATTAAATTAATTTTTATTTCAACTAGAGTTTAGAAATGTAAATTTTCCGCTGCAATTATTGAAGCATTCAAATATTAAAACTCGTTTGGTTGACCATAAATGGATTCTTCTTCTTGCTATAATTTTAATTTATTTGCCTTTCAAAGGTAAATAAACGTGTGCACGTTGAAACTCCATTGATAATTACATTAATCAGGACATTGAAAAAAGATTATTTTAAGAATATTTGAATAATCTACGTTCACGCATTTGACCTATAAGCCACTATTTGATCTTATTTTTAAAATTTATTTTCTACGACACCTCTCATGAGATTCATCATTTTTATCAACTTTTTGATAATATATTTTGTCAACATTTTTAACATTTTCAATACCTATAATATAAATTTGCATTTCAATTTTAAAGTATATGTTAGATATTTATACAATATATATACTATGTGAAAGAAGGAAATAATTTAAATGAAGTGTTCAATTGGTGGGAGGTGTGGAATTTGTGCAAAAGGTCGGAGTTTGGGTCACATCCCATTCGATAATCAAAAAGTCTTTGATTAGATTTTTGGACTTCCTTTATTAAAATATTTTTTATTTTTTAATAAATTTTGAAATTATTTAATGAGTCAAACTAACCAGTATAATATAATCGTTTTTCAATAACCCATTACCCACAAGCCATTAAAAATTGTTAATATTTCTGGATCATAACGGAGAGTGTTATATCTATTCCGCCCATATAAATACAGATCTGATTTTGAAAAAATTACATAAAAAAATGAAATCATCATTTTTATATTTTGTAATTTTTCATACTTGAGTTCCATATATATATATTTTCCAAAGTACACTTGAGAGTTCTTAAATTATTCATAATTGCCATACAAATGGTTTGTTTGATCGTTGTATTATGTGAGTGATTGTTCACATAGGTCGTAGTAATTAACAACAGATAATTTCACTTTAGAGTATCGTACTATCGCGAAACTCGATCAGTCAACAAGTATTATTTTTTGCATTTTACTGTTCTGCAAGTTATTGTAACTAATTATTTTTCCAACAGTGTAATCACTCTTCATTCAATCCAAAAGGCACAAGGAAACAACTAATCTATTTTTCAAAAAAATAAAAGGGTTTAATATTCCGTTTTAAAACAAATAGCACGAAAGTAACACCCTTGTTATCTTACGTTTTGCATGTTCAATGACAATGTACAGGTATTATTTTTTAATTCTTCTATTTGATATATAATATTGAGTGTGTTATATTTATTTGCTGAATAAAAAAAATAAGAAAAGACCAAAATTTTATGGTACAACTACTACCGTCTACCGCTTCAAGTACATTAATTCACCATTACAATTAGTGTACTCAACCTTTAGCACCAGATCACACTGGATTATGATTATTTTTATTTATTTTTCATAAATAAAAAAAAACATAAATAATTTTTGACACTGATGTTGAACAAGAATAAAATAGGGAGGAGTTTAATAAATGTTGAATATACACTTTTTGAAATATCTGCCCCATTTTATAATGTTAACTTTGTGGATGATAATACTCGTAACGATTTTGCTGGCTGTACAGGCCCTATGAACACAGAGTCTGTATAGGCCAGACTGAATACAAGGGGGTAGGTAATTTTTTTTTTTTAAAAATAATCCCCCACCCCCTCACACAGCATGTGAGGGGGCCTGTACAGGCCCTGTGAACGCAGGGCCTGTACATTAGGCTTTTTTCTACTTGTAAAGTAGTGATTGTCACATGGAGTAGTTATGTTAGGTAAACCTTAAACCAAATAATGGCATCGAGTGATTGGAATAAGTAAGTTTGTTTTGTTTAAAATACTTTGGTCAATATCATATAGCTCTATTCAAAGTCATTGCAAAATAAAGCATAAACAACTGGATTACGAAATAGTAACCCCCGCAAAAGGACGATTAATTTGTTAGAATCTGTTAAAAGGATATCGTAAATTATGCAAAGAACTAATTCTATTAATTCGATGCCAAGAGGGACAAGTCATGTCGTGATCCACCAAACTATATATTTATGGAGCTACTGAAACTTCATTGGGTCTTTAGATTTAGGTAAAATATATCGACTGTCTGTTAAAAACACAAATATTTTAAAATAATATGTTTTCGTAGCAAGCGATTGAAATTCGAAAGTTATCTTCTCATCATAAACATGTTATTGCATCATTGTCAGGGAGGACATCAAGCCTAGATGTGGAATCTATTTGTTGTTTTATTTATAACATTTTCAGATGAAATAATTAATAAAAATGTTAAAAAAAATTTCTCCCCCCCCCCCCCCACCCCCCCAAAAAAAAAATTTATTGGTCTTTTTTTGTGGAATTTACACCCAATACATTCTTTTTAATACATATTCATATTTTACTATAAAATATTTTTTATACCTAAAATACTACATTTTATTATATAGTAAAAATGGTAACTAAAAAACTTACACCTCTCATCATTAGTTTATTCAAGGGCTATAATCTCTCCGATTACGGCACATCACTCCCAGTTTTATTGCCAAAATCCCTAAATCATAGCATTACTCTTTGAAGAAAATGCCCAAAATTAGTCTCCTTAAATCGATTTCCTCCATTTCATCACGTTTATAGCTTTCTTCATCCTCGAATCCTATTTTTATTTCATAAATCGTGACAAGAAATTGAAATCCATACTGAAATTTTGCGTTTCATGATTTTTTTTTTTTATGGATACGTAATTTCTAATAGTGGTGACAACACTTAGAGTCCTGACTGAAAATTCTTTTGGCAAAACAAGTTAAGCTACAATCAATGTAAGATTATATATCCATCCAAATAAGATCAGTCGAAATTCAATAATGGACCTCAGTCAACTTTTCAAGCAATGGTTAGTTTGCATTGATACTCTCCCAATTTTGCTAAGTTCATTGCACCCCCTTACAAACGACTCGAATGAATTTGAAGAAGATAGCATTAGTCCTCAAACAACCAATTTTACTGAGGTCTTCAGTATTAATAGAAATTAAGCAAGGTGAGTTGAGGAATAAAGCTGGGAGAAGTTCTTCCAAATAATTGAAGGAAACTGAATTCAAATTGTACAAAATCTCTCTTTTAACAACAAACTTGGGTGTGTCACAAATGATAGAAGATTTTCAAGTATCAGAATGTTGATTATTGGTAAAATCAACGAATTATAACAGCAAGAAAAATATTAGCTCATGCAGCACATCATCATGCACTTCAAGAGCAGTTGGATCTTCTTTGGATGTATTAAGTGTTTCATCAAATTGCTACAGCCTCTTCTGCACATAAAAGAATTACTAATCTAAGCTTACTAATCTAATATAACTGTCATCCAGAAAAAGCAGGTTCAGCAAATTTAGCCTGGCTGGAATTGCATATTTGTCTGTTTCACAATTGTCGTGTACTACAATGTATCACTAGTCAAAACACCACTATAAATGAAACAACAAAATTGTTGTGGTGAAAGCTCATTAGATCTGAATTTGGTGCAAAATAAGTTTTGCTAAAAGCTGGTTAATAGATAGTGGCCGGGGAGAGGGAGTAAAAGAGAGATCAATAATGATGAAAAAAAGGAATATTCCACATAATTAATTGAGAAAAACCCTATTAGGTATTACATATTTCAGCAAGATCAGCTAACTGTACACCATCCATAAAGAGAGGGGTGGAGGAAGAGAGAGAGATGAAATTTATCTTGTCCTTCCTGGCTACATATGGTAAGACGTATGTATGCTCACAAGCTCTAAAGCTCGGTCAGGTACATTGGTAATTTCACGGACGCCTTGTCGTATCACCCATAACCTCCTCTAATGCATGCTCAAGAGCTCTTCATACCTTCATGTATCTCCACGCCAATCCGTATGTCATGGACATATCATGCATAATGTCAACTAGGGTGTAAATTGTATTGTTTGAAGTGTATTTGTGCTTTACAAATTCAGCATATAACTGTTGGGAATCTACTTATCATGTACAGTGAAAAATTAAAACATATTTCAATTCCCGTCAGAATTCATCTTTGTTTTAGATAGAAATTGTGATGAAGATGTACCTTTTGTAGATCTGCAAACTTCTTTGCCATATCTTTGTTACAGCAACTTGGATTAGTCTCCCACAGCTGTCCAATTGTCCAGCCTCTAATAGTGATCCACACAGAGAACAAGATTGTAGTATTAGGATTTGTTTTATGCTAGCAAGAATAATGAAAAATGTCTGTAATTTTGAAAACCCTAATCATATTTATATAAGTCTGAACGGGCTTGGCCTGATTCGGTCCAACATTTAATTAACCCATTTAATTAAATTCAGTCCGTGAATTAATTAATCCAATTAATCAATGCAAGCCTATAAATAAGCAACTCAATTAATTAATTTATCCAACACTTGTTAAATTAATTAATTGACAAATCACAATCTTCAAGTTCTCCTTTTGTGTGCGACCCATCAGGTTCCCGATCACGATACCTAACGACGTGAAATATTATTTTGATCTAATCAAAATTGATAAATTAAAACACCCTTTTAATTTATCACCAATTCACACTCGTCGTCCCAAATTGACATCTAACAATGTGTCAGGGCAATACATGTGATGAGAAATGTCACGTGGTATGATAAAACCAAACTCATTTGTTTACCGTAAAACTATAATCCCTTCGTCAATACAATCCGATCAATTACAAGATATGGAAGTGTGTCAATCTCGATTATCGATCATATCTTTCACTCCACTATTAAGTTAATATAAGTCGAAAACTCATTTTCGACTTATGAGTACACCTTAACCAAGAATTTCGTTATCGACTTAATCGAATGAAATATAGATCATAATCTCTTACTATCTAAGAGTGACGAATCTTCTATTGGTCATTCACAACCTTTTTACGATTCTTGACATACCCGAACGATGCCATATTAGAGGCCCTTGGCAGAGCAACATCCAACATCGTCAAAGCATGACCGTCCTCATATAAGGTACTATGACGACCTCAAGTCAAAAGGACCAATCCCACTACCGAACGTTAGAGATTAACCACTGACACTCAGATAGTTATTAATGTGGAATCTCTCGGCAGGTCTCCAATGTTTTGTTCTATAACAAAACATCCACATGTTTATTTAAGTGTTACCACACTTTAGCTTATGAGATCAGCTACTTACTTCACAAGTAAGAAATGACACACGTGATGGTCTATCCATAATAACGATATCTGTATCTCGTTATTACTTACAACCACGAACAATTTAAGATTCAATCATATATAATTTATATTTCACAATCACAATTCCTTGTGATTAACAAATTACGAAAATTTGAATCTACGGACTCTATTATTTAATTTAATTGTCTATTAATTAAATAATAAATCTGCCATTAAATTGCATTAATTATATATCAAAAGTACTTATGTCCAAAGTTGATTAGACACAGGACATAACACTTACAATAACTGCATCCTATTCACAGCTATGACCATGGTGGATATAACAAACTTTGAACAAATCAGCTCACCTCATCTTCAACACTCTAAATTTCCACTTGCAACCTTCAACTTGACAATTGAGCACATACGCCCTATTTTCAGATTTGTACATACTGATTTGGAAGTTGTTTTGTATGGCATAGAGTGCATAGACCTCTTCATCAAGTTTTCATCCCGAAAAATCTTATTCACAACAATACAATCTTTTTGAGTTCTTGATACTGTACCATAATTATATTCCTCTAACTCTTCATCTATTAGCGACTATGATATTTGCACGCTAGAGGCAAAGTCATGTATTGTTGGGATTGTGAAAGGCGATTGCCTCAAAACGTTAGACATTCATGTATTTTCCAATTCATCAGCAACTGGTGAATATGAGCTATCCAAATGAAGGTCACATTCAACAGGATTGTGGTTCAACAATTCTTCAAATTCAACACGTAGTGCATAAGCAGTTAAAAGAGGATCCTTCGTCTTTAACTCAATGTAAAAAATGAGTGATAAGTCATTTGTAATTCTAATCAGGGACAGGTTTCCATCTACTTCATATTCCGTTTTCAAGCTACCAATTCAGCAATCAATCTTCATCTTGATGGAGATCATATCAACTAGACCCAAGTACTTGCATCCAATGGGTCTGAGCATTCTAAAAGCACTTGATTTGAATGTTATGAAGACATTCACTGAGTCCACTACTGCATCAAGACAAAAAATAAAATATATATCACCATTTGATTAGACTACAGGTACTTAGCTCCATCAAAGTATCAATATCTATTACCTCATATATCTGTTATGTATTGTATCAACATTTTTGTTTTTTTACGCTATCACCTACATCATTAAATGAGTCGGGCCGAGCCGGCTTGCGAGCCTAAAATTTCGGCTCGGGCTCGGACTCGGCCCGGTTAAAATGGCCGAGCTTTTTTACGGGCTCGAGCTTTTGCTCGGGCTTTTTCCGGGTCAAGCCGGGCAGGCTCGTTTTCTCTCCCCTTTTTTTTTCCCCTAATTTTTTCCTTAAACTGCTGCCTTTAATTGAAGGCAACAGTTTTGCTGCCTTCAAGCCTTAATTTTTAATTTATTTTTATTATTATTTTTTTTTAATAAAAAACTTGCGAGCTCATGGGCTGGCTCTAGCAAAGCCCGTGTCTCCAAAATGGGGATCGAGCCCTGAGCCGAGCCACGGGTGACCCGAGCCGGCGAGCCCGATTGCCATCCCTAACAACACGCATTTTATATCAACGTTCCCAACACATTCCACATAGATTGATATCATATATTTCTCAGCTGACAAGCCCATACCATACGATATAACAAAGATAGAAACACAATCACCTGTATCAGACACGGGCAATTGTGTTATATGAGTGGATGATGATAAATCAGAAAATAAAACAATTACATGTTTATCACTTGTAAATCAATACATCACAACCATAGAGAACAAGCAGTCAAAAATATTTTTTCCGACAATTCCAAATTCAAAATACTTATCAAAAAATAGGAAAATAAAGACCTAATGAAGAGATTAAGTTATTCAGAAATGAAGAACAACTGTGTTATATTGATCGTTAATCATATTCATTTTTAGTGGTGGTATGGTCATACAAATTTACAACACAGTTCCGAGTACAACAAAGTACATATTTAGATTTTACATAATTCACATCCATAAATCAGTCAAATTTCATATGGTGATTTAAGTGTGTGTTCATAAAATTACATCAGTTAAACTCAGCAGATAACGAAAATTATGCTATTGGACGTAAACCACATGAATTCCAAATGGACCCCAAAAAAATTGATTTCAGAAACGGGAATACAATGGATTATCTGAAGTTTCAGCCCACAGGTTAGATTAGAACTTGCTGGCGTTGCTCATCCAGGCCGTTGGGCATGGCTCGGGTGGACTATGGGCCACAAAAGTAGGGACTGGGCTTTTTCATTAGTATTAAATTCTGTGTACAGAGCTGAGCTTCACAGGGGTTTTACCGATCCCTCACTGTAAGGGTCGGTCCCACATAAAAAAAGCCGGGGCCCGCAAGTGTGAGGGTCTGGCAGGGGTCTATATGTGTAGCAGCTCTCTAACATGCTTAGACCCCAATCTATTTTTACACCTCTAACTGCATGCTTGTGAGTTTTTTTCCACCAATTTTAGGTAGCAACTTTTATGAGAGGTTAGAAAAATTGGTGATTTTTAGATTTTTGAGCACTGATTTTAAAAAGCACCCAAAATCAATGTAAATACGTATTCCTCAACATTCCAACTCGTTGATTTTTTCCCTTTTTCGGTTTTTTTCAACTTTGACCTCAATAAAACAATTATTTTCAACCCACACACACACACACACACACACACACACACACACATATATATATATATATAAAATAACTTGTAAATAAAATACAATGATTAAAAATTTATTTATAAGCAAAAACAAAATTACTTATAAAATAAAAAAAAATATTTTTATATAAGAATTACTTTATGAGTAAAAAGTTTCATACAATAAATTATAAATTGAAAATTTCACCAAGGACATATAAATATTTTCATATTTTTAAAAAACTTTC
This sequence comes from Olea europaea var. sylvestris, assembly GCF_002742605.1. Taxonomy (NCBI): domain Eukaryota; kingdom Viridiplantae; phylum Streptophyta; class Magnoliopsida; order Lamiales; family Oleaceae; genus Olea; species Olea europaea. The sequence goes on from NC_036247.1 coordinate 28,657,477, forward strand.
ATAACCGCTAAATAATTAACTTACAAACATGAGTTGGAGGATTTTGTTTTATTTTTACCAATTTTAACCTTTTGGATGGTACCATTTATTAGAATTTATAAAAACTAGCGCTCGTTAGTTTTTTAGATCACTGATTTTGGGTGGTTTTTAATTCGAAACGTACGTACTTTATAATACACCAAAGTGGTGGTTTCTGTCATTCTTCAAATTTCCTTCTAATTTTATCCTCTATAAAGCTATTATTTCAACCCCAATATTTTTTTTAAAAAAACTACCTTGTAAATAAAAATACATTAATTAAATAATATTATGTGCAAAAAGTTACTGATAAGATTACTCACTTTTATGTAAAATAATTGCTTATAAAGTTTTTTTTTTAAATTACTATTAATAAGAGAAAATTCACTTATGTGCAAAAAAAAAAAGGTTTATAAGTAAAAAATTAACTTATAAATTAGGGATGCCCTTGATAGAATTATTTCCTGTGCTAGTGTTGAAGACGATAGAGTAATAAATTAATTATAAATAAATATTTCACTTTTATGTTAAAAATTAAGTTACGTAAAAAATTACTCATAAGTAAAATATCACTTATTAGTAAAAAATTTCACACAAAAATTATAATTTTAAATTTCCATTAAGGGGCATATGTTTAATTTTAGGGAAATTTGTAGTCAAGGTACCAAACTTTTCGTTTATTAGCAGACTTTGCCCAAACCTTTAGTTTGTGCCACCGTGAGTATCAAAACCTTAAAAAATTTGCAGTTCAAGTCCAGATTGACTGTTTCCGTTAGTTTGGCCCCAAAACTGTTAGTTGACCTTGAAAATTAAACAATCTAATAATTTTAGCCAATTAAGGCAATGGTAAAATTGTAACTTTATAATTTTAATATAAAAAATTATTAAAAAAGGAAAATAAAAAAATAAAAACCCCATCTCCTCCTCCAAAAGGGGTACTTTTAAAATTGAACTGATCAAATCATCTAAATTCCACATTGACTTTTCAATAAAGGGATATTATAAAAATGGTCTATCCAATGTTAAAAGACAAAAATACCCTTAAATACATTATACAATTACAAAAGTTGGTTTTTTAAAAGACATCAATACCCTTTCACTTAACAAATAAAAACCAAACACTTCATACTTTTCTTATATGTTTACATCAACACAGATAAATAAAACACTCTCATCCTTCATCTGCTTCAACCGCAGAAACTGAAATATTTATCGAAATCGGAAGTCGAAAAATTTGTGGACATCAATCTCGTCGGTTCGATAAGTTTATATACGCAAATTTAATCTTTTTTTCGTTAAATTATTGTATGTTTAAATCGATAAATTGTATTTCGACATTTAATGATTAGTAGATAAAAAAATTTAATAGATCTGTAATTTTTTAAGAATTTGACTAGAAAAAATTCATCTGCATAAATGTCTGCGCCGATGAATCGACTGTTTGACCGACTGTTAAACAGCCGGCAAACAGTCAACCAAACAGCAGACTGTTTTAGCCGACTATTAGGCCGACTGTTTGACCGGCTGTTTTCTTTTTTCCCTCTTTTTTGAATTATTTTTATTGCTATTGATATTTTTCTTGTAATTAAAAATTCTGTTTCGACATGCAGATATGGTAGTAGTCTCAGTTTGTTATTTTGGTAATTTTGAATTGGACGAAAGAGATCAATGGGTATGAAAATGGACAAGTGCTAAACGTGGTAGTATCGCAATTTCCATATCATCAGGTACATCGTATGCAAAACTCTATAATGATTTACAGAACAAGTTGAATGTTGATTATTCTCAGTACAACATGAAATTGAAATTTAAATTCAGCGAGCATGCATCAGTTCCGATTCCACCTATAATGATTTCTTCTGTTGATGAAGTGAATTATCTGATTAAATTGAACAATAAGCACACGACTCCTCTTTGCGTGACTTTAGTAAGGAAGGATGTCATCGAAAATGAACAAGTAGACTCGGGAGGTGGGTATCATAATGCTAATGATTTTTGGGATATGGTGGAGATAGCTCATGAAAATGGTGTGGTTATTCCAGAGATAGTTGCACACAGAATCCCCTCTGTTGCTCATGACAACGAGAATGAAAATGCAAATACTTTTACAAACGAGGACTTGATTGTTTTATCCCGGCAGAGACATGAGTGGGGTGGGACCTCGGGGGCTAGATCGAGTAGACCGTCCTCTAACTCCTCATGTGTGGTTCCTGATAATAAGGATTTGTATTTCGAGAAACTGTTTGAAACGAAGAATGATTTGCAAGAAGCCGTGCACCTAATTATACTGAAATACAACTTTGAGTTTAGAGTGAAAAAATTGAATAGGTCATTGTTAACGCTATCGTGCGTAGATGATAGTTGCAGTTGGCATTTGCGAGCATACTTGTGAAGTGGGAGTTTGTCACAATAATCACAGGCAAGCCCGGACTTGGTTTATTAGTTGACAAATAATTCAGGATCCACGGACAATCTACAGACCATCGGACATCATTAACGATGTTCGTCGAGAGTACAGAGTAGTAATGAGCTACCAGAAGGCCTGGAAGGCCAAAGAATGCGCGTTGGAGGATTTAATGGGCTCAGTAGAGGAAAGCTATGCTAAATTGGTCAGGTATTGCCATAACATGGAGAAAACTAATCCTGACTCGATATTTTTATTGAGACGGAGGTCGACAACTGCTTTAAATTCTTCTTTATGGCTCTTGGACAATGCATTCGGGGATTTCAAAATGCTATGCGACCCCTAATTCTAGTCGACAGTACAACTCTGAAATCCAAATACCGAGACAAGTTGATTATTGCTACATGTCAAGATGCCAATATTCAAATTTACCCTCTTGCATTCAGCATAGTTGATAACGAGAATGATCTGTCGATGCATTAGTTATTCACAAAGTTCAGGGAAGTAATCGGAGAATTTGAGGACCTTGCATTTGTCAACAATCGGGGACAGTCTATAATAAATGGTATTGCTGAAGTTTTTCCCGATGCACATCATGGGTATTGCATGTACCATATACAAGGCAACTTGAAGATCAGGTATTGGGGCAAAGACATCGTTTCATTGTTTAGGAGAGCGGACGAAGCTTACAGTATTGAAGAGTGTAATAGGTACATGGTTGAAATAAGAAGTAAATCACTCCCGTTATGGGACTATCTAACGAAAATGGGGATTGAACATTGGGCGCGCTCATATTTTTCAGGACGTCAATACAAATTGATGACGTTAAACAACGCGGAGTCTCTCAATGTATTATTTAAGAGGGATTGAGAGTTACCCATTCTCGCACTGATTGAGAATATCCGTACGAAGCTGCAGCAGTGATTTCACGATCGACGTACAAAATCACATAATTGCACAAGCGTGCTAGCCCCAGCATAAGAGGTAAAGCTCTTCAAGGCTGCAGAGGCTGCGAAAAAGTTAAATGTCGAACCACTGGACGAGTCGCGCTTCTCTGTGGAATGTGCACGTCATACGGCATACATGGTAGATTTAACTGATGGAACATGCACTTATAAACAATTTCAGTTAAAGAGTTTTTCATGTGAGCATACAGTTGCGGTGGCTATGTATCGAGAATTTATAGCGAGAACATTGTGCTCTCCTTATTACACTGTTGAAAACTAGAGAGCTGCATATGTTGAAACCATATTTTCGCTTCCAAACGAAGTCGAGTGGGAAGTTCCCGATTATATTCGCCCGTTTAATACATTGTCGCCACCTCTCATGAACCATATGATTCTGGACGTCCAAGTACTTCAAGAATACCATCTATTGGAGAGTTTCCCCGACCACGTAGGTGTAGCAGGTGCAAATCAGTAGGACATACTCACCAATTTTGTAAAAGTTAAGTTCCTCTAAATGACAGTTTAAGCATTGTGTATTTACATTGAAATGAATAGTATTTACATGAATAATTACAATCAATTGCGAAAAAGAGTTACAAATAATCCCAAAAAATAATTACAAATATTAATTACAAAAAATATTTACAAATAATTTATGGATCACAATTAAATTTGTATAAATCACACGCTAACTTATTTCGCCAATTCTGTATCCATAACTGGTTGATTCCATTAACGTTATGTGCTATGCTAAAAAATTCTATGTATTTGATTGCGAAAATTTCACAGTCGCCCTTGCGAATGAACAAATATGTGTTAGTTTGGTTCCAATTATGTACAAACTGATTACTAAATTAAAAAATAAAAAAAGATTACAAAGACTTACGATATAGACTGTTTCGCCGTCGTCGTGTCCCGCACGATGGCTAGTTTGTCATCCACAGTCAAACCCGCATGTCTAGCCATTA